>NC_084910.1:2084497-2440360 GCF_949316345.1 Pungitius pungitius
GTATGGCCCCCCCCTTGCTGAGCCTGAGAATTGCCTAACATCCAAGCGGCAGCTGGGTTTGGGGTTTTAATTGAACAATGATCCATACGCTGAACACATTTCTGAGGTTGATCTAGGTTACTGCTGGTGGACATAAGAACCGTGGGATTTCCCACAAGTGTGAACGCCGCCATCAGCCTACCTCCATTAGCTATCCTCCCTCGGCCTACCTCCATCGGCCTACCTCCATCAGCCTACCTCCATCGGCCTACCTCCATCAGCCTACCTCCATCGGCCTACCTCCATCAGCCAGGGCACATCGTCAGGAGCAATACTTCATGCTGGCTGGTGGGATGATTCTCGATTTGTAGAGAAATGACAATCAAACTAAAGGAGATAACACAAAGGAAAGGAAACCGTGTTTAGATGCAACCAAAACAGTTGATTGGTTTGTTTTTGACTTCTGTGGGTTTGCTTTGGTACAAGGTGGAGTTTACATAAGCGGCTGGTGTGTGACAGGAAAGGATAGAAGACATTTTTTAATAGACTTATAGACTAAATTGTAATCCTGTCTGAATAGTTTTCTTTTTGATTTGAAGCCACAGTTTTCTTACCAATAGAATCATTTTAGAAATCAGATAAGATATCCATTTATTCATTCTGGATATTGACTAAAGCCAGCTTGATGATATGTCTCCTGCAGACCAGGGGTATGACTAATGTCATAAATTGAAAAATGCCCCAGCTGTGAATAATTCCTCACGTTTCAAAAGGCCCTTGTTGACGCACTAAAAAGGAAATTTACTGGAAAATATGCACTTAAAGTTCCATTTTAAAGAGCGTGTTATAAATCAACTAATGTTTGGTTAGTGTTCAAACAAAACTGAAAGCAAGGTCTGTTTTTTAACAGCAACTTTTCAGAAGCCATTGTTGGGGGAATTGGACGGACTGACGGCATCAAAAGTGGTGCTTTGTTTCCTTGTGTGCATTCTCCAGCTGGACGGAGCCTGTTTGAAGTCAAAGCCCTTCATTGATGAGCAGAGTGCGTTACAGAGCAAAAAGAGCCTCTCCGGAGTGATGTGTCACACTTTCATCTCTCGCTTTGTTTGTGTCACATGTTCATGGCTTCCTCGTGACAAGTGGGCTTTAGATGGTCAAAGTCACTGAAGGAAGCAAGTGTTTAAGTTGTCGGAATGTCTTTGAGGTCATGGGGAACACTGAGAGGTTCATAACGAAACAACTGGCGGTATAAGAGCTTTCAAAAGCTGGCCATGAGTTTGTACCTTCACGCCAGAATTAAAAAAAAAGAAACGGAATGATCAGTCGCTTTGCACTGTAAGGTTCAAGTTGCAGAGATGACTGCGTCACCATCAGTCCAACTCTGCCTCGGATTGCGTAGTATACTAGTCGCCTTCACTTTTTATATGAATACCATGGAACATTGTTTTGTTAGACATCTGTATTATACTAGATGCGTCACAGGAAACTGCATGTCCATGTTCTATTTTGTCAGTAGTGGGTGGAGGAATGTGACTCTTAACTCCAGGATCTAGTCTGTATAAATGTTTGTATGTGTCATAGGAGGCCCCTGAACATTGTGTCTTTCCATATGATTTATACTAACCCTGAGTTACACGCTCCTCTAACCTGTTCATCACAATATTCCAAATGTTACAGTGAAACCAAACCGACATATCTGGTAATAAAGGCTTATTGTTGGGATGTTATCCATCTTATTCTAAAACTCTCAGTACGCCGTTATTTTTGCATTTGTGAGCAATCAGAACTTAATGAACTGAATGTAATGGTTTGTGGTTCCCTCATTAACCAGCAAAAGCAAACAAACAAAAAAAAAACTCCCCCTCCATGTGCAATCTATCAAAGATGGCTGACTTTTTGGGTGGGAGGACAGTGTGGGATCATGACCTTCCACCAACGGGGGGGCGCTGCACTGGTGAGTCTGACTGGTTCGCTGGACTTTGCACCCTGCACAAAGGAGAGATGGGACTCTACCAGTGACAGGTGTCACAGACGGGACATCATTGTCTTCATCATCCACTTGCCAAAGGAGGAGTTAGCACTATGTAAGAAATTGACTACTAAATTGGTTAAAAAGGCATTTTAAAAAAACTACAACAGCAGCAGCCAACAAAACTGTACACCAACCCTTATAGGATTTTTTTAAGACCACAGACCAAACATTTTTCAACCAAATGGAGGTTATTTCCCGCAGGATGAGTAAGTGCAGTGACTAACAATTGGAGAATGTGTTATTGGCTGTATTGTGTCTCAGCTACTGTTGGCACCCCAAAAACGCCGATACTCTCTATTCATGTGTTGCAACACATAGCAGGAAGGTAAGATATAGATTTAGGTAATGCAATTCTTTTCTGAATGACGACTACTCAGATGGTGATGAAGTGGATGTCCTTTTTTTTTTAATTCTTCAGATTATTTGTAAAAATCTGATTGTGTGAATCCGCCATAAACAACAACAGCAACAGCTAACATCCTTGCATCCTGGAATCCTCCTTAACTCTTTAACTGAAGGAAAGAGGAGAGGGGGGAGGAGTGGCGTGAGGAGATAGAGGAGGGGGTTGGAACTATGCTTGAGCTCTTCTGCCTGTTTGTTTCTGTTCAGTGTTGAAAGACTATCTTACCATCTCTCCTCATATGCCGATGTCTGTCGACACACAAGGAGAAGCTAGCACAGGATAATCTGAATAGAGATATTTACAGAGAATAATGGGCCCTCTGACTGATAACGCCTTATTAGATCTCTGTCTGCGATGACAATGTGTGGAGACCCGCGTACAGCAACGCATGTCACAGATGAGATTGTAGCACAAACTTGTCACGTTTCAGATAATATTGTGCACATCGGTTCCTTAACGATTCCCTTCTCTTTTTAAAAAAATCCCTTCAAAACGCACATGTAATTCACACAAGATGTAACGTTTAACACAATGGCACATTCACACACTACTGGCAGAGGCCGCGTTGTAAGGTGGAGATCGTGCAGATCTGCACAGCTCCTCTGTCACCCTGCAGAGCCTTGCGGTTCTTACATAACCGGCTGCTTTGTTCTGGAAGATTCTTCTTATCAGTTGAAGATGGGCTAAACTGCAGAGGTCAGGTCGTGGTCCAGCTCCAAAGAAATGTACACTAAGTGCAGTCACCATGAAAGCTTTGCACACACCTGGTGAATGGTGGACGATCTTCCAGGTGGAGATGAGAGATGTGAGTGTGTGTTTGTGTCTGACAGTTGTGCATGTGTTTGTGAGTGTGTGCATGCATCAGTGAAAGGAAATGCGGCAGGGCTGCTCTCTTGTAACACTTAGCAATGCGAGTAATTTTACTTTGGCTTTAGTCAACCACTGAATCTCCAAGATGACATTGCAAAATCCATGAAATAGATGCAAAATGATGAGAAATGATGGATTTTTGGACCATTGTTACTCAGTTCATTACATTGGCTGCTGCATGGCGTGTGACAGGCCTCGCCAGTGAGGGGGGGGACACATGTTGGGCCTTTCGATAGTTACTCCAGGACACGATCGCTTCCCACAAGTCAACCCAACAAATCCTCAACTTGTATCCCCACTTACTACATGTGGAGACACCGAGACAGATGGGAAGAAACAGACAGAGGAACAGAGGGAGGAACTGGTTCGAGGGAACCAGATGGCGGCGCTTTGATATCTTCTCTCTCGATGCTTCCAGAGACAGTACTTACTCTGATGTCCACATCACTGCGGTTTGGGATGCTCCAAATCTTCAGCAGGCTGTGAATGCTTTAATAAACAGATGCATGCACGGTTCTGAACAGTACACACAGTACACAGAAATGCACCCACAATATCCACAGACACATAGAAACAGACCCATTAGTAAATAACTGTGGGACTGTAAAGAATGCTTTAATCATTTTAGAGGTTGACATGTCATCTACATATGTAATCAGCCTTTTATGTAAAGAACTAGTATCTTTTTGAACACCTTCTCTGTGGAAAAACACAGTTATTTCTATAATAAAGCAATAAGGTACGAGAGGCTGTACCTCGGGCTGTAGGCCCGACGCGCAAGCGGTATTTGATGACTGAGCTGTGCCTAGAATATACATATGGACACGATGAATTTCCAACACATTCATCACATTTCTCCGCTAAAGAGTAGATCTACCTACAAAGGCCTCTCTCTAGCCGTGTGTCAGAAATGTCAACACCTGGCCAGCTTTCCAGAAAAGTTTGGCGTTTAGGTAGGCTTGATATCGGATTGATCTGAAAAACAACAGCGAGTTCCTGTGCCAGCCAGCCAGTCATTCAAGCCCAGATTGAAGATTTTTTTTTTCCTCTTATTTTTGTAAAATTGCAAGCAGGTGTTTATCCCTGCGAGTGAGGGAAGCATTTGAGAGTATTCATTTAGAACATGAAGTGGGAAGGAGGGATAAAGAGGCTCTGCTCCTCATGAATAAAAGACAACAATGAAAACAATACATGATGAATTTGAGACACCATCTGCAGCTTTCAGGTTCAAATGCAGTTTATCAGTTGTTTGCATGCATTTAAGTTTGTTGAAATGAGGTAAGACCGTAAACTACTGGACTTACTAGGACAGAGGTGCCTGTCAGGCACAGGCTCTCAAGCTCCTCCCCTCCGATCATTGGTCATTGGTCATTACCTTACTGGAGTCAGGCTCGTTTGCTTTGGAATTAAATTAAATGCGTCCGTTGGTAAGCAAGGATCGCTAACTGGCATTAGCATTCGTTTCGGTCATCGGTCAAAAAAGGGGAAAATTAAGATGAGATGTTCGAGTCAGGTTTTCTGTCCTGTCAAGTTTAGAATTTAATACATGCAGACTCAACGGATGCGTGTGTTACCTTTTAATGTTGCGTATTTGTTCCATCAATTGTAATTCATTTTTTATTGCTGCTTGGTATGGCAGCTTCAAATCAATGACTTTGACACACGCTTGTGTGTTGAACCATAACTTTAAAAAAAAAACACATCAACTTTCACGAGCGCAGTTGGACCTTCACAGTGTGTTCTCTTCTGTGCTGTTAAAAAAAAAGTACTCTGAGTTCTCTCTTGTTGCTGCAGAGGCCTTTTCAAGTATGACAGTATCTCAACATGCTATTGGTAACAATTGTTGTGACTTCTCCATTCTCCAAAGTAACGTAGTAAGGAAATATATGTCATGCTTCTTTGCAAATCCACTGCCCTCTCTGTTCTGTAGAGGGTCCAGCGAGCTCTCACCATCATGAATTAACATCTCTATGTCCTCATCTTCTCTCTCCATCTGCGTTCATTCCTCCAACCAGCCCTACTGCCCTCTCACCTCTCCTCCCTCTTCTTCTCATTCTTCTTCTCAATTTGTCTTGATGTATCTGGGAAAAGCTCCTTAAAAGGTGCAGCCAAATCCCTTGGATATGGAGATGGCTTTTGTCTTTTTTTTTCAACCCGAGCAGGTTGTGATTGATCGGCCCTGTAAGTGGTCTTGTTCTTTCCAGCTATTAAACACGTCCATCAACCTTCTTCTCAATTATTAAGATGAGATAAACCAACGGGGAGCCTAAGTGCTGGACTGCATGGTTACTGCTGCTGCTTCAAGTGATTAAATAGCATTTAAGAGGTTCGAGCTCCTCACTCATCCCCCCCCCCCCTCCCTTAAATGTAGTTCTGACCGACCGATTTCCCAGGAGAGGCCATCAGGATGTTTGTGTGTCTAAGCATCAACCCCAAACGTCATTCTTTGTCAAAAAACTAGCGTTGAGCTGAGCTGCGCGGCTCAAATTTTTGATAAATTGCTGAGCAGATTGAGCCGGCAAGAGAAATAATGTGCTGTTGTGTCTGGCTCATTTCCTTCCAGTTCAATCGCCCTGGTAAATTGTTCCTGTGTTAGTGATTTGTGATCAGCGTCGGCGAGGGAGGAACAACCTCAAGAAAGCTAAAAAACAAAAATTGAATTATGAATTATTCATCGTTTATGTCAGAATTAGAAATAGTCCAGTCAGCTAGTGTACTGATCTATACCATTCTCTGGTTTTGCTTGTTAACAACTGAGTGCGTCGACCCCAAATGATTTGTTTATCGTTTTTAATACTAAAGGAGAACATTTGTCCAGGCCAAATTCTCCCTTTTGGAACTATTAGTGTATTGTTAAGGTTTTATTTCAGAACCTCCATTGAAACCAAGGCAAGACTTATATAACTTTGTTCTCAAATTCTATAACAAACAAAAGCTTTAAGGACATCTAATCTCCTGAGAGACATTGTTAACAAAGTAGCCAGATGATTTACTTTACAATGTAGATTATTTACTTTTCAAAGATGTGTTTGTGCTTCCCTGTCTCTCTCTCTCCCTCTCTCTCTGTCTGTCTGTCTCTCTCTGTCTGTGTCTCTCTCTCTCTCTCTCTCTCTCCCCCAGCACAGGTAGCATAAGGGAAATTCCGCAAAAAAGTTGAGTGTAAATTCCCAAGTACACTCTGCACTGTTGCATTGCAATGTGTAAATGGTCTGCTATAATTCCTTTTGATTATAGGCTAGAGTATAAAAACAAATTTTAAAAAAGGCCGACATCTCCCTCTAGCTCGGTGTTCGCAGTAGTAACGTCAAGAGCGGATATGGAAGCAGCTCTGATCCGATAATTCTACTCAACAAGAAGTTCAATCAACACAGTTGTATAAAGACGTGCGGGATCTTACAAGCGGAAGTGACAAAAGATTACTGACTTTTCAAATCGAGTAGCATGAAGAATAAAGCAACTGGATGGAATCAGCCAACAATGTTTTAGGTTCCTTTGCCCCCTCTTCTACTCCAGCAGTGGCAGCATGTGGACTAAAGATGGCTTGTGTCACCTCAACAATTTACCTGGAGCTCTGCTGAAGTGTTATGATGGTCATTGTATGCTGAAGCTCAACTCATCATGAAAACAAAACCAAAAGTATTTCTCTAAAATACATTAATGATGAGCTATTTCCTGCAATGTATCCTTTCATAGGTTTTTATCAACCAACTTTGGAGTACAAGTAAACAGTTACAATAAAAGTGACTATCTAGAGATTACAATTTTACTCACTTTGGCACCTTCAGCACATACATGTGCTCATATATAGAGTGCGTACACACGCACACTCTGTCTTCAGTGGGTGGTTTTCATTTGCTGCCTGTGGCCTGCTCAGCATAGGTTGCACCACAGCATTCCACCACAACAATTTATGGATTTTATTAGATTTTTACGGATGTAGGCTTTTACCATCGTTGGAAAACTGCGCCAATGTCTAGTTTGAGGTTTGTTAAATGCAAACACACATACAGAAATACACATATACATGTATCAGTTCCATCTGCCTCCCCCATTGCGAGCCATCAAGGCCAGCGGCAGCGCGGTCTAATTGCAGTGGAGTCCTCTCAGCTTTCTGCGGGAGTAACTATATCTACAGCGTACTGTCCGACCAGGAAATTCAGGTGGACAGGTTCCTTCAAACCTCTGCCAGCAGGGATGTCTGCTTTGAAGCCACTTCTTCAAAAAATGTGAAACTCGTACTCCTTTTATTTGATAAGGGCTGCCATGTGTTTGACAGCCTTCCTGTTGACCAAAGGCTTTGTGGCAGGTGTTGTTATCTACAGGGTCAACTTGCTGTCCTCCTTTAAACCATGATTGAGCTTTACGTTTTCTCTCTCTCTCTCTCTCTCTCCCTCTTCCCCCCTTTTTTCTGTGTGAACATAGAGGACACAGTACATTCACCAATTGCACGGTTATTGCTCCAAAAAAAACCCCCAATGGGCTTGTTACCACTGTGGACCATAAAGTCCTCACATTGAAAGAGGGAGACGTGAGAGAATTTCCGCATGTGTTGCCTTTTACCTGTTGGACATGGATGACTGATTCACCCTAGCAACACAACACAAACAGGATGTAAATCTCCCTCCGAGGGGCCCGAAAGTCAGAAGGTTATCCCAGGTGACATATGTTGAATAGATAGGCGGGTACAACAGATGTATGGGATGGACAACCGAGTGTTTGGGGTTTTTGCTTTAAAAATCTCCTGTGGGGAAGAACTGAAACAAACGGTGCAACTTTACATTTGACTTTCATAGTTTCTCACTGTGCTTATTAACACCACCCGTACAACATATACGTTCCTCATCCTCGGTATGTCGGTAAGCCCAGTGTCGTGTCAAATAGGAGGCTAAAGCGTGGCCACCTCGCTGAGCGTTTGCTCAGAGCCAACTGGGCCATCACCCTTTCAGACCACAATCACTGACACATGTAGAGGTTTAAAGGCATTAACCTCAGTGTGTAGGCTTGGAAACCACTTCCTCTAACAGAGTTATGCCCCTCAGCTGTGGTTAGGCAGGATAGGTACATTCAGGATTGTATATCTCTGAAGTTTTGCAACACTGATAATCAGGAACGTTTGAAAGTGATTGGTCTTCGTGATTCATCTGGTTCTTCCTAAAATGTGGTCCAGGCTCGACTTCACTTGTGATAAGATTAAACTATTCTAACAGGAAGTGTTTGCGTGCCAATTTGCGTTTTTTGATCATGAGATGGTGCCAAATTGGTAGGATAGGCTTGTGTCTCAGTCTATAGGACATATTGTACTCGGGCCTGCAACCCTCCCTCAAAGGGTAAAACTTCTCCTGTCAGATGTATCGGTTTACGTTTGTTTGACATAGCAATCGGAGCTCACTGTATAGCTAGCCTCAAAGGTTTATATACAATAGTCAAAGGAAACAGAGTGTGCGAGGCATGTTGGAGGCATCGGCTGCTCCGGTCCAACTGTGTGTGTCTCTTTTCCCTGCCTCGGTCCCCCAATGGGTCAAGGTAGACACACGATGTCACACCGCCACCAAACGGATTGGAGAGAACAATGGAATCCAGCAAAGGACGACGCAGTTGGACCCAAACCCGACAACGCAAGAGAGATGTAAAATAACCCAGACACATCGGAAGAGCCACAAGTTAATAAACAAGCACTCTTTGTGTAATAATTAAAATCGGGTTGTTTCTACTGTACCACAGTTGAACATTTTCCATATTCCATAAACATCTGCAGCAATCTTTTTTCATTGTGGTTGTGTTGTTTGGTATTCATAGAAACCACACGCAAGGAAACTGCCCTCGTAGACAAAACTTTGGCAGGTTTCTCCTCAAAATACGATACAAGCTCATCACAGTCACACCACACTTTCACATTGCATTCAGGTTGTCACCTGAACCTGTTTCGCTGCCCCATAGAAAAATATCACGTTAAAATGTCCAAATTAAAATAAGTGTATAGAGTTTTCATTTTATTAAACCAGAATTGTTTTGATTTGCAAAAAGTCAAAACAGCCCTAAACAATCATATCCATCAAAATGATGGTTTCACAGTGATGTTGAAGAATTTCTAATTGTCCTTCTCAATAAATGCACACTGTCAAACTGAATCAACCAATCAAAGGAAATGAGTGTGCGTCGTTGCTGCCAATAATTGTGAAGTAGATCATTAGCTAAATGTTTCGACATCCTTCTCCTGGCGTCACATGATATATTGTTTGGAATTATAAACAGATACATAATTGAACAGCACATTTGAGACTTGTTACACGCTAGGATGAAGAGGCAACAATGTTGGAGGTCATTAGTGAGACTAGCTGATTTTAAATGGAAAACCGTTCAAATATGTTGTGGACGTAGCTTCCAAATAATGTGCCAGGATGCCATACATAAAGCTCTTTGTTTATCTTTGTGGGGAGACATTCCTGGGGCTTTCTCTGGCTTTCATAACTGAGGCAATGCTGACTGATTTTTGGATTAGTTTAAATTCTCCTGAAACATCTTTTCCTCATTTGTGCTGTTACCAGATATACCTTTGTGTACACTTCGTCAAATAATTGACCATTTGAGTCCATGGAAGGATATTTCTTTGCTGTAACAATGCCAGCCACACACATATATTTTCACTTCTAAAAAGACCTTTTTGTGTCAGTCAGCCTGATCACTGAAAGGAAAACATCAATGTAATAAGTGTGATGGATGTTAATGTGTTCTGTTTGCTTTGACAGGTATTTCAAATAGCTCTTGAAGATTGCTATTGCTGAAGAGAGAGAGAGAGAGAGGGAAAAACAATGAATCTCTATCTAATATGTTATTTCACCTCGAATGACAAACATTTTTCCACCATCTAATTTAGTAGGTCTGGCTCCAATCATGGAGAATTCAAGCAAACACAAATGGTTTCATTTCCTAACATTTAAGATAAAACGCTCTTTGGTCTGGAAGGTCAGCCAAAATCTTCAAAATAATCCTTGACTGTGTGTTTTTCACTTGGTACGAATCCTTCACTGTTGTGTGTTGGCAGTGACTTCATTTTAAATCTGCCAAGTGAATTATGAACGCTTCTAATTCAATCAAAATCATTTAGGCCCCAGACAAGAAAAGAGTGGACCAGCTTAGCACAAATTAAATCTAATGCCTCTGCTTTTATACCACATTAGGCGGCTCACTTTGGTATTTAATATTAAGTGATGTATTTCATGTCCTGTTGGGATTTACGTTACATTTTACACAAACGTTCCACCTGTTTTTTTCAGATCGGGTCGGATTTAGCAAAGAACTTAATCTTTTTTTTGATTTAGCTTCACTCAGCACATAAGAATGCAATCAGCACACTGGAAATAATTTATTTTCTGGTAATAAAAATTTGCTTTTTTTTTAGACAGAATAACCACTGTTGATGGTTTAAAACTGTTTAAATGTTGTATAGATACACAATACATTCACCCACTGCAGGACATTCAAACTTTAAATGACTTTTAAACTGCAGATATTTTTTAGGACCTTCAGGCCTGGACCAGAGCAGGCTGAGGGTCTAATTCTGTTTGCTGCCCACAAGCGTTTGGACCGAATGAGAATGAAGAAGTTCTCATAACCTTGTGTATCTTCCTTTGGATGCAGGGCAGGACACGGCCCTGGGCTGTGCTGTGGAGATGCTGAAGCTGGGCGCCTGCTCCTGTTATTTCTTCTGCCAGACCAGCCGGCGGTGCAAACAACTGCAAATGGAAAACGTGCTTTACTTTGAAAATATTAACTTGGAGATTGAAGCAATGAGGTATCTTCAGTGCCGCAGTAAATCGCCAAAATGATTGCCCATGTTTCGTTTATGAGAAAGCCAGAGAGCTTTAACCTTTCATATGATGTTCGTATTACCCAACCAGTCGTTCTTTGTGTGTTGTGGACTTGAAGCAGGCTTTTGCAGACCCTTGAGACTGCATTGCTGCCAAATGCAAAAGACAGCACCTACATGAACTTCACCTTGTGCAAAGGTAAAATACATCAAGGTTGGTGGGAAATCTGGAGCAGGGCCAGAGGGCAGAGCTGTTGATTTAGCAATTGCCATCCTTTTATCACCTTTTTTCATTTCAGTTTTAAGTTGCATAGTAAGATACAAGCAGGTGAAATACGTTTTATTGCGAACCAGAACCAGAAGTAAACGGGTCATGTGTTCCCTGCAAACTAAATGCACATTAACGGACCAATATTTGTTTACACCAGCTTTGAGACCAGTCAAGACAGACATTTTGCTTTCTCAGCCAAAGCGGGATGAGCTGACAGGTTATCTTGTATCTATCAGGTTAGCCATGCATGTAAAGATAAATCTCCCCTCAGTCCCACGCTGCAAGAAGTCTGAGGTATGTCTGGCTTTGGGACTGTGCTAATTAAATTTTCAATGAGCAGATTTTTATAAACAAGACACACTTTGTACATTGTTTACAGTAATAAAGCTACAGCTTATTATTTCAAAATGCTAAGTGGGCAGAGAAGTAAAAAATATAGCATATAACATATGCTGCATGTAGAATAATAGTGTGTTAATTATGTGCTACATTAAATATTCAGCTAAATATAATAGTGCTTATGCCTCAGAAAATCTTTTAAGGAAACAGATAAAGAATTCAAAATGTTGATTTAAACTTTAAAATAGAAAACCTCAATCTTATCATATAACCATCCGTGTCTAGGTCTCAGTTGGGCGATGCGAGGGAGAGTTTCACAGAAAAAAGCTGGGCCTTCCTCGCTGGGTTGGCACCTTGTTGTTTACCTTTGGATTAAGCATTGGGCCTTTTAGGGCTGGGTCAACACCGTCCCACTTCTTCATCCATCACTCTGCCTCCATCCATCCATCCGTCCATCCACAGGCTGTAGAAAAACACTCACACTCTTGGGGTTCTGGGGTTGCAGTCATATGTGCAACAACAACACGACGCTGCAGGAACAGACGCATTCCTGACATTCCTTTGGATTTGTGTGCGTGTGAAAGTTTGGCTCAAGACAAGGGCAGAGGACAAAAATAAGTGGAGTAGGGTGAAAAGAACAGGAGAAGAACGGAAAAAAGACATGAAGTGTTGCTTTTGAAGTGCGGCTCGTTGACCAGAGAAGCTGCTTCTCTGGATGCGAAGAAAGCAGAGAAGGGCGGAAAAAAGGGAGAACTGTGGGAGCAGAAGTATCATGGAGTTAAATCATTCCAAACAAACAAAACTCTCTCCTCACCTGTGGTTTAAGACTTTGTGTGTGTGTGTGTGTGCGCGAATGTCCCATCACAGATTCTGTCACAGGTGGATACTCGAAACCACAAGGGGTGCACAGTATGTATACTGTATGTCAGCCTTCCCTTTCAACAGTTACTCATCATAATCACATCGCATGTCAGGACTTCCATCTTTAGTCATCCACTTGAATGCCAACAGCAAAATTCATATGCGTGTTCGTGGGGGTGCATGTTTAATTACCATCCGCTCAATGCACACAGCGACAGCTGGGGCCGAGGACCACGTGCTGCAACCCTCTCCACCTTTTATCCATTCCAGACAAAAGTCCACTGATGATGAGCAACAAACCAGTTACAGACCATTTAGCTATATATCTATCAAGATGAGATATTCAATGGAATGTTGTTCTGCACCTGGCAGGCTCACATCGGACATTTGAC
Organism: Pungitius pungitius; assembly: GCF_949316345.1. Lineage (NCBI taxonomy): Eukaryota > Metazoa > Chordata > Actinopteri > Perciformes > Gasterosteidae > Pungitius > Pungitius pungitius. The sequence goes on from NC_084910.1 coordinate 2,097,452, forward strand.
AAGTGCAACAAGAAGGTTTGAAACTTAATGACCAGTAACAGATCATTTGGAGGGATCACACATCTAAGAAAGTACTTCTAAATGACTTTAATGCACAAGGTCCCAAAACTAAAGGTGGTTTGGGCGATGGTTGCATGACCGTCAGGTTACACATATCCTGTGCCGGTGTCAGCTGGGCATGACACAGCGTAGAGATGGGAAAGTAGTCTGGATGTGACGTGTTAACCTCAATGTGTTCCAGCCGTGCTGAATGAAGCGGAGATGTGATGTTTCCTCTCGTACGTTAATTCATTTCTACCTTCGCAACCATCGCTCCTGAGAAATCGGTGTTTGCCCAAGACGCTTTTTTTTCCCCACTCCCTTCCTTTGCCTTTGTGTAACGCATCACCACCTCTCGCTTCAGTCCACGAGATCTAGAGGAGTGAAGCCAATGCCATTGTTTTTTTGTTTTTTTTTACTGAATCCACAAACAAAACAGAAAGCAGAAACAGATGTAGTGGCTTGTTTTAGACATGCAAAGCAGCTGAAACCAAGCCCAAGCAGTGGGTGTGACATCCCGTGGGGCTTTGGGTCCATGCACATTCCTTTGGCCAAACCCAGATACCAACACTCACCTCCCAGATTAAACGCAGCCCCTCTTTTAATGATATGTTTCTTTTCTTCCCAGATGAGACAAGAGGCGGGCTGCTATGTGGTCCAATACAGGGACAAGCAAGAAAGAGCGAAGATGTGTGTAAACAAGGCTCGGAGACTTAACCCATGTCGGACGCTTTTAGAGCCTTCGGTGGGTATCTAGCCAACTTCAGTAAGCTAAACTATACAGCTGGCCTAGGAAACGCATTGTGATGTTTCTATCACCTTGACCCCTTTATGATTAGTTGTCAGCCTGCGAGGTTATGCAAACAGTATATCTAACTGTAGCCCTGGCACAAAATTCACTCAGACATCAGGATGTAAATAGTTTTCTTAAAACCAAGTTAGAAGTGTGCATAAATATGGTGCAAAAGATACAGGTGAATAAAAGCTATTCCAATAACAGCCTTATTTTTACAGTTTCAAGGTTCTCATTTATGTAAATGAGTATAGTTTGTGTGTTATGTGCATGATTCAGCTCGTTTATTTACCCTAACAGTCTAACATGGTGGCAGTAGTCAATCTTTGTTTTGTTTGTGTTTAATTGGTTAGTGCTGACAGTGCAGCCAATCCGGCTCCGTTCTCAGGAAAAGGGGTGGGACTTCGGCGTATACGGTCAGGTTCAGTGTATCGGAGTAAGAGAGAAGAGAGTCATCACCGTTATGTAAAGTTATAATGGTCTAAGCAAAAACCCTATTCATGACTTGATGGCGGACGACCAGTTAGCCTATGTTTCAAAGAATCATTAACCTTTTGTTTTATTGCTTAAATTCTATTGGAGGCACCGCCAGTTATATTAGTTTACAAAATAAGGGACCTATAATTATAAGACAAATTGTATAAGACCAGGTAATTGCGCCATTATATTTACAAGTGAACCCAGGGCCCCGCCCATAGTACTACTACAACCTAGCAGATTCACTTAGTTCTATATAGTTACATGGGACGGGTGCTACATAACAAAACCTCATGTCATTTAAAAAAGAGGGTACAGTATGGTACATTGTCCTCTTTTCCAAAAGGCTTCATGCAAACAATCGGTACACAAAAGGTATTGCTGAAATGGGTTTAAAAAAGTCTAATTAAATCAACCAAATATGGTCAATCTTTTTGTTTGTTTGCTTAGAAGTTGTAAATCACTGATTTAGAAGATAATGGTAGTATTGGGAAGCTTCAAGAGGTAAAAAGTATTTCTTCACAATGAAGAATAACCCTTATCTTTCTGGGATTGTTGTCAAATCAAAATAGCATTAATCAGCAAAAAAATACAGTAACACAGACAGACAGGATGCGATGACAGTAATGTTTAATGTTGATGTCAAGCACTGGCAGTGATGTCTGAGTCATCAACCGGAGAAAGATAATTATTTACAAAGGCTTTGTCTGCTGCGAGTCTAAATTCACCTACTAAGCACTTAACAGGCCACTGAGGGGAAAGCCTGCCATGGACGTGGTTTCCACCAATGTTGGTAAAACTGTCAAACGTCATTTGGGTCAAAAATGAATGAAAAAGGCAACTGAAGGACTTTAGCTCATCTAAAAAGTCAGGAATGAGAAAATAATATGTTGTGATTCTCTTATTTCATGCATCCAACGAGGTCTTTATTTTTTTTTTCTTTAAACACATCATGTCGTATTCCTGTGATGTATTTCTTTGCCGCAGCTCTCACACTGGATATCTTGTTGAAAGCTTTTACAAAGTGATTAAATGCTTGATAAACCTCAAAAAGCCGCATTTCAGGCAGCAAGATGTGTTTCGTAAACTCTTTACCATCGCTACCCAAAACAAGACAGACAGAATCAAGCAAAAAGGATGCGTGTAGTTCAACACACTAATCAATGAATGGTCCATTTCCTCAGCTCTTAGCCCATTGGCCACAGAGATCCGGTAAACTTTGTAAAACGTATTGTAATTTGTCAATATATCATAACATAAAATGTCTAAAGGCAAATGCAACTGATGACTGATTTGGGCTTTCAGAAGCAGTACTTTTTTTTTTTTTTTTGGTTGCAAAGTGTGGGTGAACAATATTAGCTGGACCGAGGGAGGAAGTCGTCATCTGGATCCAATGAGCTGCTTAGAAAAAGTCTGCCTGTTGAACTTGTTGAAGGGGCTCCCTGACAAAGTTACACAAACTCAATTCTCTCTTTCTGCCTCTCTTTGTTGTGGTTCTCTTGCTTTGATTTACCTTCTCAAGCCGCTTTCAGTTCTCTCGTCCTCATATTCTTTGTCTTTCCCTTTTCCAGGTCTTCTGTTTCAATCGATCTTCCACTTAGCAGGGGAAATGTGTTCCTAATCAGACATTTAGCTCAGTCAGTCTTTCTCGGCCAAACGCTCTCCAAAACTACACAAATTCATACAGAACTACTTTGTAAAGCGTGTGTTTACACACCAGGGCCCCGTGGTGATTTTTGAATGGATGTTATCCGCCTTGTATCTCTCCTGCTAAGGTACTTGCCATACCCATAGAGATAATCTTTGGCCTTTATTAACCCCATGATTTTCATTATTTTTGAAGAAGTAAATATATTTAAATAACATTTGTATTTTTTTGTATGAGGCGCTATGCCTTCAAAACAAAAATGTTGCAGTCACCCTGACTTCCCTTTCAGTGGGACTTTAATTGTGAAGGTCTCAGTTTTACTCCTTGCTGGATTTGCATACAATGCAGAAAAAAAAGGGAAGCGTACAGAACATAAAACGACCACCATCACCACCATAAAAATGGAAAGAAAGCAACGTTGAGAAAAACCAAAAGCCACACATTGCTGCTGTTGGGAGCATGAACCATGGCTGGGGACAACGCCATCTGATGTCTAATGGCTGTCAGATGAGTGCATGTGCGTGTTTGTGTTTGTGTGTGAGGTGGTTGTTTTCCATTCCAGGGTTAGGGTTAGTGGTTTGGGCCAGGTCATGGGGGGATCCACTTCATAATGTGAGGCTCTCCAAACAATAAACTCACTGTTTTAATCATGCTACCCAAAATGCTTAGGAGAGGGCCGGTCTTCCGTCACACAACACGTAGTGCTCTCTGCTTTTTGTCATCACTTCATCCGCCGTTGTGGAAAACGCTGGCTCGATCATCATGAGCAACAATTTAACCACAGTGTTAAAAAAACGACCTAAACATTTTCCTTTCCAACCGAGCAAAAACACGACCTAATTGTTTTTTATCCAAAAATGATTGTCAGTGTGGTCGGGAGTCAATTCACCGGTTGGTCTTCACCTGAACCCGCTTCACAGGCTTCTCCTTCTTCCACTCTGTCAGTAGAAAAACCTTCCTAAAAGAGAAGGAAGCCTGTTGTTTCTCAAGCATTGTGTGTGTGAAAGACATTGTTGGGACGGGGGGGGGGTGTGTGTGTGTGTGTGTGTGTGTGTCTGTCTGTGTGTGTCTTATATGTTGCTCACATTAACAGAGGTTTTGTTGTATCTGCTTTAGGTCATGAGTGACGGTTATTACAGGGTGAAGGTGGGCTGCTGCTTCAAGGAAGTGTGTGTGTGTGTGTGTGTGTGTGTGTGTGTGTGTGTGTGTGTGTGTGTGTGCCAAGGGGAGGTAGAGGGAGGCGCAAAGGAACCTCAGTCAGCAGACTAATCTCCACCTTGGTTTGGTCCGATGAAGGCTTCGTGTAAACATACCCACTGTAATAAATGACAGAATTCCCCTGTGAACTCTCCCTCTCTCCTTCTCCGTGGCTTTGTGCGGCGGCCATGATGCCGTCTCTACCCATCCGTCCGCCAGTCGGTCTGTTCGCGCAGGCCTCAGCACCCTTGTTCAGACCTAATCTGTCTGTCTGTCAGTGCCTTGTAATCGGAGCTGTTTAAGGGGTCATCCAGCCCAGGTGGGCGGGCTGGGGGAGTGTGTCTCGGTGTGTGTATTTTGTCTGGGTGCACTCGGGGACAGGAATGCGTGTCGGACCAGGAACCGCCGCTTCCCACGGTTGTGCCACCCGTGAGCCACGCATGACAGCCATCCTGAAGGGCACACGTCACATGGAGAATTCTTACAGGTGTACCGGAAACTCGGCTCCTTTTGTTCAAGCGTATGCCTCTTACATTTCTTCACCACGGGATGATGCTGATTCTGATTTCATCTGCGTTCCAAAATTCGTTTTCATGATGACTTTCTTCCCTCCTTTGTTGTGAAACATTACAATGCAATGCAATCGGTGCAGGTTGTGAAGTAACTTTTGTGCTGTTTAACCGAGACGAAGGCAATACCAATTCAAGAACCCTAACGGAGCCCAGACTGTGTCATCGCATGAGCCTACGGAGCTCACAGTGCAGGTCAAGGCGGCGGCAGTTTGTTGTTCTGTGTTTAGAGGGTTGAGCTGCAGGTTCCAGGCGAAGCCACCCATACTGTGCTGGGAAAGAAATGATCATTTATCACCTGGTGATTCACCGCTATTGGGTTACCAAAGGCAAAGGGAGGAAAGCCCAATGGGTGAAGAGCGAGAAGAACTGCTACAAAAAGTATTTTGTATTTTTTTTTTAACTTATGAACAAAATGTAACCAATCGCTTAAACATTGTAATTGAAGTTAGCGAAGCTTCCTCAGGTGCACTCAGACCGAAGTGATGCAGTTGACAGATAACGGGTTCCTTTGACATAACTCTAGTTGTAAATAGAGAATGTGTTTTGGATTTGAGGCCTTTTCAAGCAGAGACTCTTCAAGCTACTGAAGACGACGAGAATCGGGGGGGAAACAAAAGTTTTAAAAGCAAAACGCCGTCATGATTTCCATTAAATCAGTCATTTGGATCACTGTCAGATCTGCTGACTGGGACCCTTTAAAGAGCTCGGAAACATCCAACCGCCAACTTCCCTCGTCTGAAGTTTCAATAGCGTCGAGCCTTTTAGCGGGTTGGAGAGTGAGACTGAGTGAGACTCTCAACACCGGGAGTTGGATGTAACAGGCGTAGCACAGACAGCTCCTGCCTGGAAAGACCTCGAGGCTACAAAACAACTCAAGGAAAAAAAACAGCTTCTGGGTAAAAACAGTTTATGGTGAAATCTGTTGATCAGAATCGAACCTGAGGCTTCTTTAAGCTCCTTTTACGTGGTGTTTATTTACATGTGTACCAATTTGTGGAAGGACGATTGAGAGCTGTTTACGTGTGAGGGCTTGTGGATGTCTAGATGTGAGCTTGTGCCTGACAGAAAAAGAGCATTAGTCCATTCATGCCTACACTACACTGTGTGTGTGTGTGTGTTTGATCGTCCTCAGAAGTACGCCGCTGACAGTAACCGAATCCCCGTCGATGTGTCTCAGCCAACAGGCAGATCAGTGAAGGCTGCCTGTCAGGAGCAGTGACCCTGGCCTCCCGGCCTCTATAGCTGTGCATCCACCATGGAGATTGGAGGTCAAAGACGGAGGGATGAAAGGGTGTGTCTGTAAGGTCGGGCGACATCACAGACAGGCACTCTCCAAATGTCAGTGTTTCTGTTGTGTACCTTTTGTCCTGCTATCATACCAATGGAGCAATTTACCGTAACTACTGGTCCTACAGTGTGTCCTGAAGGATATCATCTGTATCGCAGAGTGTGTTTTGGTCAAATCACTTTTGGGTCCATAAACTAAGTATATGCCTGGAGGAGAATGGCAGAAGGAAATAAACAGAGCGTGGTTATATAAAGTATACTTCATAATAAGATGTGCCAGAAAAATCCATGGTAAGAACCAGATTTTGTTGCACCACTTAACATTAACATTTGTGGTTTTGAAATGTCTTGACTATTATTGCAAAAAAATTATCTTACATTTTTCACCCCCTAACCTCTAACCCCAATGTTAGGAACAATATCTAATTTCTCCAGTGTACTCATCGGGGGGGGGGAAACTAAACAACTAACAAAAATGAGAATCCCACCCAGGGGAGGGACTCTCATCCTTTTGTAAAAATGTCCAAAGACGTTCTTTCCAAATTAATTATTCATTTTTAAATTTACACATATATCATATAAATCATCATGTATCATATATTTAGTTGATTTTAGCTTGGTGATAAAAATACTACAGAATTAATATGATCTTACTGCTACAGAAGCAATGTAAAAGGGACAAATAATATTTGGGTGCAGAATGAGGTACATTTTTTTTTATTTACTTTTAAATTTGCCAATCTATATTTTGATCAGATATGGTGACAGCACTTGGTGTGGTCAGTTGCTGTGGGTTGCATAAAGCAGTGTGTCACCCTTCACTTCAAAAATCAGAAGACATTGTGGCCTATTTAGACCTTCCCCCATCAGGACCATTCATGGACTGCTCAGATCCCGTTTCTAAGTTCTTGTCTGAATCCGTTTCACTGATTGTTCTCTTTTGCTCGGGCTTATTCTTCTTTCCCCGTGTCTCAATCCATTTGTTTTGTAACGGGATCCCAGCATGGTTACGAGTTATAGAAAACAGTCGTGGGTTCCTAGCTATGGGACTGTTTATATCCCACGTACACCACAGTGGGGCCATATCATCGGGATAAAAGACAATGGACTTGGCTCCCCTTCCACGTTTCCTGTGAGTCAAATCCACCGTCTGGCAAGTCCAAACCTCATATAGAAATGTCACATTGTTCAAATGTAATTTTGCTCCAAATCTGAAACCCACACCGCTTGAATCTTCTGAAGTTAAAGTTGTTTTACCATCTTGTTCTGGCTGTAGGGTGATTGATTACCAATCCACTGGACGTTTTTTCAGGTAGACTGCATGGTCTGAGCATCTAAAGCGTCTCAGTTAAACTAAATAAATAAATAATATATATATATGGCAAACCATTTCAAGTCAATCAAGTGTAAAGTAATGAACCTAAATAAAAGTATCGATCTTGTTACTTTTCACATGAAAAATGTTCCCACGTGACAGACCCGCATTCTTTTTTGGTACGACGTAATAGAAGCAGAGTCGTGATTTTAGCCTTAAACCCGGTGCTGGACGCATTCCTTTGTGTTTTCTTCAACCACAACACAGCTAAAATAATCTGCACGTTTAGCAACAGATCCCAGCAGCGTGTCCTGTGCATCATCAGTTGCTCTTCTTAAACACATGATTGACGCTTGGCTGCCGATGTTAGAGTGAAACGTAATCGATGTATGGCTGTGCACATGCTACGTGCATATGTGGCTGGACCACAATCCATCCATCGGGACTTCTGTCCCCCACCGTAATGATAACAGTGTGTGTGCTGAACACGTCTCAGAATGCAAACATTTACACGAGCCGTCTTCTCATGTGCTTGAATATTCAGCGACTTCCAAAGAGAAACAGCAGACGGATGTGGACCTTCCCCGAGAGGCGCTCAGCATCGGCGTTGTGACAGAGTGAGAGCGCTGTGCAGGGCCCTTCCCCCCCCCCCTGTGTCTTTGGTCTAACAGCTAGGCCGCTATGTGAAAATAGTCATTCTGTACTTGATACAACTTCACTTCGTGGCACATGTGTGGGGAAACCCACAAAACCTCTAGAAAATGTCCAGGTGGACAGTTTGTTACCCGTCTAGCACAAACAGTCGGACAAGTGCACTCTTGTTATTTCTAACCATTTTTTCGCACCCTTCGGTGATCCAATTGAATTTTCTGAATGTTTTTTATTCATTGAATTCAATGTCATTCATAAGGATTGCAGGATGACACAGACTCCAGATGGGTTGTGTGTTTTGTGGGGGGGTGAATGGGCTGTTTTCTTGTGCGAGGACATCTCTGTCTGTCTGTGTGTTTTGCCTTCATCACTTTGTCCCCTAGTTGGAAATAGTTTAAAAAAAGAGAAAAACTCAAATTAGATCTGTTCCCGTGAAGCGTCATGACAGCCCGTCCTCTATGTTTAAGAGCGCGCCCAGCTCGGCCCACACCGGCTCTTAAATTCCCCCCCCGGCGCTGGGGATTGGGTTACAACCATGTGACTGCGGGGGGGGGGGGGGGGACCCAATGCCGCCGTTATTGCAGCTCATCCATTTGGTTTATGACTTATTAAATGATGAAGTGGGCATACTTTTGAACCACCAGGGTCAAATTGGGTCCTTTTGGGAGTCCAAAGACCCCGTGTGAAAACACACCTGCAGCCAGAGAGAAAGCCTTCTTACTCCTCACTGCTGAACAATCACTTGCTGTGTGTCCAAAAAGTTGTTTTCCTGAAATGAAAATGATACAAAATGTTCACAGTCCTAAATACTTTTGTAAATGGAGTCATCAGGTCGAATATTAGGTATCATTGCACCATCAAATAAATAGTAAAGTGAAGTAAAGTTTGGCTACAATATGCTGAGGAGATAAAGAGGAGAAGCGATAGATGCTTTGACAGTCCCATATTGAATATTTCATTAAACACCTACATGTAGAAGGAGGTGTTTAATGTTAATCTTGACAGTGTGGAGGTGGCGGCGATGGTTAACATGTTCATCCAGTATAAACCGTGGAGAAGACGGCAGTTTTGACATATTCACATACTTTAAACTCTTTAAAGGCTCTGTTAACAATTTCTCAATCAGTATCTTTCTGGGGGGGATGAATGTGAGTCACTCAGCCAACGTTTAAAAACATGTGGTCCCTTTCAATGGTTTGAAGTGTTTGTGGAAAAGGCTGTTTTCACATGTTTCACTGCACCAATCACAGGTTGGACGCATTTTGATCAACCAAAGAAGGTCAAATCAGTTGGGTCATTTCATTCGGTATAAAAAAAAAAAACTCTTGAAATAGTTCCCTATGAATTACAATAGTCGTGTTTTAAATAAATACAAATTATGCTTTTTTTGTTTGTTTGTCTAGACATGAATATTTGTGGTTGTAGAGAAATACGATCAAAAAACAATCTATCTAAAGCAAACCTCATTTTCAAAATTCAGGAAAATTGAGATTCAAATGTATTATGATTTTGAACCAATATTTTATTCATAATAAGTTACTGTATTTACATCATTAATTATTCATGACCATATTTCATTTTGCACGTTACATAACTTGTCTTTGATATTTCATCCAGTTTCACAACTGTGGCTTTGCCTTAAAATCAGCCCCCGGCACCCTGTTTAGCCTTCACCATCCATCTTGTCCTTATACAAACACATTGTACCATATATAATACAGTATATACATTTGTTTAATGAGTGTGTACACCAAATCAAACAAGAAATCATGGGTAGAAAAAGGAAAGGTCAAGTTCCTTCCACATGAGCTGAGGGACTGACCTCAATATATCAATGTTGTAATTAAAGCTACGTTTCGTGTCTCGGTGGCTTTCCCCATAATATTTACACTCCTGTTGGTGGAGTTCAAGAGAATTCCCCCCCCCCCCTTGTGTGTGATACGGCGGGAAGGAGAATTCAAATAAACATCTACTCAGAGGTAACAGGTTTAAGATGTTGCAGTGAGACAGACATCCATCTTGTGCTTGAGGTCTCTGTCACCTGCACTGCAAGTGAAACAGAGAGCCCTGAGTGTGTGTGTGTGTGTGTGTGTGTGTGTGTGTGTGTGTGTGTGTGTGTGTGTGACGATGGATGTATGCACCCCCTCTGGACTTGGCGTGTGTGACTGTGTGGATACGTGGGGGGAAAAAATGAATGCCCCCAACATCCCTCGAAAGGATCAAACGTGGAAATAATTAAGCCAACTGTAAATAAAACGGAGATGAAACAATAAACCGCGAGCAGCGCCGAGTCAGATGTCGGAGGACAAACATTAAGCCGCACTGTTTGATGTCTAATTTGGCCAACTGACTGTCGGCAGTGCGCCGACTACACGACGCGCTGTAGGTGCACAGCGGCTACTGAAGCCTTCAGCGTGTTGGAGGTGGCGGTTACCTTATGACATTCTTTCTAAACCTATTAAACAGGTGGTCCCCCATTCGAAAAGCCCTAATTCCGGAAATGCTGTTTTGAAGTCTTCGTGGAGTATCAGGGAGACAGCCGGTTAGTGAGTGGGTTGTACACATATCATGCTGTGCGAGTTGTATATAGGAGACGTGTGCGTCTTCTATAACACTTCAACTGACAGCCAGACGTTGCCAGGTTTTATCTGTGTGTATAAACGGGTTCTCCCTCGTTTTTCTGGGTGTTACAGGTTCCTCCAACAGCTCAAAGACGTCTGCTTAAGGTGAGGTAGAATATACCTCGGCTGTTAGTCTGAATGTTTTTGTCTGTCTGCGTGTCAGCCTGTCACTCATTATCAGACAACTACATTTAATGAAATTGCTTTATATATTTCTGTAACAACCACAATGTGTTTCTATACCATAGCATAGCAGCTATAGTATAGATAAGGAAATATGGTGGTAAGGTGAATAAACAATGGCTAAAGTAGTCACAACATAAAACGAGATATTTTGATGATTTATCATTGTTACCCTGCAAGGTTTTGTAAATCTAGACTCGTATCAGCTCAATGGTCAACACCTGAATGTAGTCTCTGAATCAAACTTGTTTGTCCTCTGCATTTGTATCACCAAAGAGCTCTTCTGAGGAACGCAGTGTGACAGTAAATCACAATGCGATGGACTTTCATCCACAGTACTTGAGTTGAATTGGAGTGAAATGAACGTGGACACCTTAGAGACCCATTCTGAATAACAGCAGATTATTGATGGCTACAGCTGTTGGGGGGGATTTTCTTAAACTGTGTGCTAGTGATAGTGATAAAAAAAGCCTTCTCTCAGAGCACCTGTCATAAGATAATCTGATAAAAAGTTAGAAGTTCTCACACATGAAGATCTAATTTACGATCTACTAGCCTGATTGCAAGTAGGTGAAAATGAAATAATAAATAAGTCACACTTTCTGGCAAGTGAATATAGGTTTTGGCTCAAAGTACAGACACATGTTTTTTACATTGCAATGACATCAAAATAAAAAGATGTGTAAGTTCAGCTTAGGGTCAGTATTTGCAGAGGAGGCCTTTAATCACGAGGAGAGAGATTTGTGCGCATCACGTGTAGTGAGTGCAGAAAGCTGTCAAATGTACCTGTCAAAACCCCCAAAACTATCATCAAAACTATCAAAGCAATAGATTTGAGGATGTGCCAGTAATATCTCTTATGATATCATTTCCCCATCCGACTCATGCAGCTCAGCAAATATTGTGTCTGGCGACAGCTACCCGAATAAAACAGACCACCAACGATTGACATCACTACACGCCTTGTCTTAGTGGGTTCGTATTCATATTGGACGCCGGTGCTTTTAATGGTTTCGTGATCTGCTGGGAACACTCTTCAACTCGAATGCGCCCCCTCAAATCTTCTTTGGTTAGAATTTCGTTGTGCGACGCAATCATTTTCATTTACGCTGCTTTCAAGTGGGACGGGAATCTCTGTGTGTCATTGTTTCCCTTTGCAAATGTTTTAGTGGTTTTACCGTCAGTACCAAATGCAGAAAGTAAGTAATATCATTGTTTACCTTGTGAAGTTGTTAAGTTAAGCCCACCGCTGCTGCCCTGCCTTTAGTTATGCAGGAGGATTTGTCTCACTCTGTTCTTCAGACTCCATGTTGCTCTGTGTATGACGTAGTATGACGTGATATGGACACATTGACCCAAAGCTACAAAAGCAATGCACCTTCAGGGAGGTGGCGATGTGAGAGAAATCACTGATGTGTGAGTCAAATGTAGAAGTACATTTTTGAATCAAATCGTCAAAAGTTGTGACCAAATTCAACATCAAAGCTTTTCAGCCACTGACCATGTCCCCCACTCAGGTCCCAAAATGCCGTCCAATGAAACTCCCCCCTCAAATGAACTGGCATTATCTTAGAAAGACTCGGTGTGGACTGAGTGTAGGAGGGATAAAAGAGCATATGGGAGATGGAAACTGAAACCCCGGGTGGAGTATCGACATTCCTTCACCAATGACTGATGAACCCATCGGTGAAAAGGTGGAGAAAAGGCAACAAACTAAAAAGCTGTCACGGACCCAGCAACCCCGTGCAGTACGCTGCTGCTACATGTATGCGTGTGTTTAAGGGAGAAGGATATCAATAATTCCCCATCAATCATCCACTTCCTGCCTCAGTCAGCAGCTGGTATGTAGGAGAGCTGTAAGAATCATTAATTACGCACACACACACACACACTCACACGCACACACACACACACACACACACACGCTCACACACTACATCATTACTGTCAACAGCTGCCGAGCAGGCCTCGCGAGTACCCAAATAACATCATTATCACGAGTATATTTCAACAATGGGCCCCCTTTCAGTGCCCCCCCCACCAATATGACTTGCCTCCCCCCCGGTCTGAGACCCCCAAACTCCAACGCCACGGGGCCCTTAACACCCCCTGCTCTTCACACCGCCGAGGTGGCCTTTGACCCCCCCCCGGGGCGACGTGTCAGAGAGAAGTCGGGGCGAGCCGACAGTCGACGTACGAACGTTTTGTGCACATGTGCGTTGATCAGAGAAAGCGACGTTGTGTGTTTTTCGTGAGGCAGATTTAGCTGCTTAGTGAAAGGGGGAAAGTGTGTGTGTGTGTCCCCCCCCTCATTGTCACTGGTGACAAGGTGTAAAAGTCAGTAAGAGACATTTGCTCTCACCTCATGAATCACAATGTCGGGCAGGCCCTTCAGAGTCACACACACACACACACACACACACAAACAGTTCATAGTAAACTTAAATGGTTGTGTCTCCTTCTGATTTATTTGCCATAATTCTTCTTTTCGGCTTTTTTTTTTGCTTGTCTTTCTAAAATCTGGCTCCCAATTCTTCTGAATCAAAGGATTCTGTAATGTATTCAAGTAGAACTTGAATGACTGTCAGCTCGCCACGCAAACGGGCCTCACGACTACAGGAAGACACAACCCGACACTAACAGACTGGACCCGCCACAGACACACACACACCGCACACACTGCAGTGGAGGCCCTACTTAAGAGGGCGGAAGAGCTGCGGAGGATGTGGCGGGTCAAAAAGATTAGCGCAGCTCCCTGATGGTGAGGTGTCAGAGAGGGAGGGAGGGAGGGAGAGAGAATAAGTGATTTAAAAAAAAGAAAGGGTTGGAACTGTTGTATTTCTGTTCTTATGCTTTCGTACCGTTTATCTCCAGTTCCCTTTGTTGCACTTAAAATAAACCTTTTTTTAAATAGTTAACATGAATGATGTTGCAACCCTGCGAGCTTCACCTTGTTAATAACTCCTGTGGCTGCTCTGTAGTGGCAGACTGGTTGAAGTGGTCTAAGCTGTCCTGGCTATTGGCCAGAGGAACTGGCACTCGAGCAGAGTCATGCAAGGTCAAGAGGGGGGGGGGGGTCTGACGGACCTGCCCCCGGCTGCTCGGCCACTTACAGCCGGTTGAAGATAAATAGTTATTTGCGACACAGAGCCCATCTTTGTCTAATGGTCATGCCAAACTCATAACTAGCTGTGGACGAAATTGCATTTGACTGGCCTTAATGTGCTAAATAGCCCAAATACTGCTTTTCGCAATTACGCTTTTTTTTTTGTTCAAGACTCGGTGCCCCTAAAACATTTCTCAGTTAATGGCTTCCTCATATTTGGAGAAACTATTCGGTCTCTTTGGAAAAAAAAAAAAAAAAAAGAAGAGAATGAGCCTTTACCGGTTCAGTGGCACAACGTATTCTAAAGCTCACCACATCTGGTATTTTGATGATAAGTGACATGCTTAATCCCAGCTGGGGTTAGACCAGCTCGGCTAGCCCCTATCTTGACAAAATATGTCCAAATGTTATTGTGTATCATGCTTCTCACACTCAAGTCCTCTATCAAATGGCAAACCGCTGGCCCTATTTACTGGATCAAAGTACACAGTTCTGCTCTGTGGTGGAACTCAACACTGAAGCAGCTTGGGTGAGGTATGTGAGTGGAGCCGTTTTGGGGCTCTCTTTCTTCCCAGTGATCCCTCTTATTCCCCGACAATCAAGGTTCTTTAATCCTGACAGCCTGTGGGGTGGTATCAAGTGGATGGACCTCAATCCATTCCTGTAGTTGCAAGGAAGCAGACGTGCTCACCTGACCAAAATGAATTGGTAGCAACATTATAGTGTTGTTCTCCATTGAACAGACATCTGAATTTTTTCATAAAATATATCTGGTTTCAAATGTTTTACCTGGAAAGAGAGAGAAACTTAATGAAAAGGGGTTTTCCAAACATGCAATATTGTTACTTATGTTTTGTATACAGCTTTTATATACAGAATCCATCCAATAATACAAGTCTCTTGAATTGGTATCCCGCATCCGTCTCTGATCTAAACAATAACATTTAAAAAAATCGACAAATGGATGATACGTTGATTGATTTGACCGACTTAACCGACCGATTTAAAGTTGTTTTGCACATGAAAGAAAAATGTATTGTACAACGTCTTTTATTCAAGTGCAAACACATTTTGCGGAAAGAATTTCAACGAGATCGCACAATACGAGACAACATTAAATAGTACACAACGACTAGTGTGCTCCTCTGCGAAAAATACAATCCACTTACATAAATTCATCTTCACTGCCGATCCACTCACAAATGATCCACTCTGTCAGATCAATGCCTGTTGAATTATGACTGTGGCGTAATAACATCATCCGATGGCTCTCAGCCCACGACTGTGCAGTCCATGTGTGTCAGTAGTAAAATGGACAAAATACAACTGACACATCTCCCATTGGTAACATCCCTATTTCATTAATGACATCCCCTGTGCAAGTTGGATTTCATCTATGAACATTTATCACTCTGTTAATTCGCATGATATGTACTTCATAACATCGATACACAATTTGACCTTGTCTCAAGAGGATAAATGTGAAGAAAGCTTCTTTTTTTTTTCATTCAGTTTATGATTCCCCTGATGTCATCTCTCACCCCACCCCATTCACGTCTTGATGTTTAATCTAAGTCATAAATCGCAGTCACATGTTCTCAATAACGAGCAGATGCTCAGTTTATTCAATAACCACATTGTGCTCCGTGCTGGATGTATCAAAGCCAGTTGATCACAATAGTGAACACGCTTCTGGCCCACTGATCCGAACATGAAGAGAAACGGCTCGTCCTTTTATACATGCAGTATCGTCCCACTTTGTCCCCGCATTTGTCTTTGAGGATTTCCACCATGCTTAGCTAAGCTATTGGCCTTCAGACTATAGATTCATACACAACAAACACACTGAATGTTTTAAGCAAAGACTCCCAACACCTGATTTTTTTTCAGTCATTGGTGCTGCTGCAGTATCCTACTACATTTTGCCCTGCTCACCTTTAAAGAAAAGCCTAATCATCATTTTGCCTTAATGCCTGCCAGATGGTCAGCTTCCAAGTTCATAATCCACAGAGCCTTATACAAGCATGAACTCACTTTGTATAGCAGCACAAGATATGTAATGGGAGGTTAGTTTCAAAGGCTTTGGCCGATATATGCCGGGCCTGTAGGACCCTGTGGGTCCTTAAGTGAAGCCTAACATTTGACTGAAAGCACTCTGCCAATGTGGAAGGACACTGTGCTTGTTAACAGCATTAAATGATGTCATAAGACAAACCAGTTGAGATTTAATGTCAAGACCCCCACATTTTTTAAGAGTTAGTCAATGAAGACATCTCTTTTTCTATGCATCTTCTCTGATGTATGAAAAAGAAGACGACATGCTGAATGTTACATGCACCACTTGGCTGAGGTGGAACTTGACCCTTTGTCCGTATTGCTTTTTGAGCAGCTGGGGAAGTCACTGAAGTCAAAGGTCAAAGCGATGGGAAAGAGAGTCAGGTCAGGAGCTGTTGAATCAGTCAATCCCCAACAGAGACATACTCAGGACTTTCACAGCACCTTCTATGTGTTTTATTACCACACTGTACAGTACTTCTTTTGTTTTAGGATTTTAGTGTTGTGAAACATTTCTCTTCTTTTCTTTCTGATTCTAGGTAACACCTCCGATGCTCTTCCTTGCGCCATCTCTCCCTCCCTGACCGGACCGTTTGTGCCTGGCCTCCACCAGTGTGAATTTGCCTCTGTTAGTTTTGTTTCCTCCACCCCCCCCCCTCCTCCTCCTCCTCCTCAACCCCTATTTCTGGGTGTTGTGAATCCGAAGGAGCCATAAAAAGGGAAACGCAAAGCTCTCAGCCATAACAGCAATGCATCCCCCTGTGAAATCCTAGACGGCCATTAAGCTAATGGGGCACTCCGGCCTAGCCGGTGGTATAACTCAGTACGCAAGCTCCAGGGCGGGGGGGACGGGGTACAATGAGGCCCGTGTTCCAGTGTGTTGTTGTAAACATCGTACAATGAGTCAAATGGACTTGAATGGGCAACTCTGAAGGTAAACAGAATCAAACAGGGGTCAACGGCGTGAAGGCGTGTGGGTCTGCCGTGTGCCGTGAGACTCTGACCACACGGGTTGTGGGTGTTCCGAGCGTTCACAAGGTAAGATCGAGCAAAGAAGAGACCAGCCAACCGTGGGGAGGCTGAAAGTGACGTCGAAACACACAGCCTGCACCAGGTGAAGCTGAGGCTCCATCCGTTGCTGAATCATCGTTTTCAGAGAGCTTTGTCTGAGCCGGTCCGGAGTGCAGGGCTCGGTGGCTCCCTCCTCGTGAGAAAGGGTAGGCAAACTTAAGCTTTTACGGTCCAAATTGCGTAAATGTTTACTCGCGGTAAGCAGGCCAGCACACACACACACACACACACACACACGGACCTCAGGTGGTAGGAGATTGCTTTTGTTCTCTCCCCCCCTCGTTCTGTACTCAGTTTGTGCTTAACAGAAGGGGAGGGGATGATACTATCCTCAATTACAGAGGAAGTGTCTCTTTATGGGCCTCTCAGGCAGTCTACACAGACACCCAATTCAAGTTTCACTTAAGAACAATGTCAAATTCTTTATTGAAGAAGTTACAATGGACCCCCCTCCCCCCCCCCCGGCTGTATGTTAGTTTACAAAGACAGCCAACGGTGGCGCTAATCCAATTTTCACCTAACTAGTTTAAGTTATTATGAGTGTAAAATGAAGGAAAAGTAGCAGTGCCGGGCGGTTAGGAATGAGAAAAATGAAAAAACGACCCAACACAAGCCATCCAGTGGGATACTTCTGAGGAGGACGAGGGAAAAAAGAGCGGACCTGTGGAATGAAATACGATTTTTTGTCATTGCTGAGCTCCATCCCTCAAGCATTCAGAACCCCTGAGAGGCCCGTTCACAAACCCCCCCCCTCTGAGACGAGGGAAATCAGTCACATTTCTCCTCCTCCTCCTCAACAATGGAGGAGTGGAGGAGTGTGGATCCCGTCCGTTCTCAGGGCCCGGGGTGTAAATTCCAGTGCATCCCCAAGGCTCCGGACAGAAGGGGAGATCAGGCTTTGTCTGCCCCCGCCTCCCTCTGGCCCACAGGGGGGCAGGAGGGTAATGAAAACTGGGCGGCGGGGGCTCGTCGAGCCGGAGAGGCTGAGAGTGGGTTTTGTGTGTGAGCTTTTTTTTTTTTAAAGGGGGGGGGGGGGGGGGGGGGGTTCTTAGCTGTCATAAGGGAGGGGATTCCAAGGCCTGCTCTCCTCATCACCTCTAGTGATTACAGAGGTGAACACACAGCAGGACTCACACACACACGCACACACACACACACACACACACACACGGCCTCACATATCCATTTTTGCAATCTTGTCTGTTGAAAATTAAATTGAATTGAATTTTAACTGACTGATTCCCTAACTTTTGCTCTTGTTCCACAATGAGTTTACCATTTTCAAGTAGACGGAATTTTCCATGGCGTTTATTTCAGACATTCATGTTTCCCTGCAAATGTATTTTAATCACTTGATCCCCTTTCGTGTGCATATTGGCATGCTGCTGTTATTAGAACTACTAAATATATTATTGTTTGGGAATTGAAATGTGATTTTCATGAATTATTTTGAGGACGTAGATACATGTCAGTGTTCCAGTTTGACAAAATGCACCTAGGCAACGACACACAGCAACCTAACCATGTGTCTTGGGGCATTTATTTACTAAAACACAATAAAGTGATCTGTTGCAAGCTGAAGCTGTTTTTGGCCTCTGCTCCAAAAATAGCATATAAAAATCAGTTTACTGGTGAAGAAATACATCATTATTCAAATACACAAATATTCAAATTGAATCATGTGAATGACAATTCTATTATATTGGAGCATTTGTATCAATCACATATTATATATAAGTGAAGGTACGATGTAAACACTAATAACTAATAACTACAGCAGGTAAAGGAAAAACAACCACAAGTCTGTATCAGGAACTGTCTCCCTCTCCTTCTCACACACACACACACACACACACACACACACACACACACACAGAATAGCGCCCTGTCCCCATAAAAGCACATTAACACTAATATTGTGCTAACAGGCTATTCTCCAGGGGTGGGCTATGCTTTGTCAGGCGGTGGCAGAGCAGAACCAGCAGCTTTAACTCTATTTAATTACTACTCTCAGTTTAATAGCCCAGTCGACTTCCTGGGGCCATCCCTAACAGGCGCACACACTTAAATGCAGTCAGACAGACCTACTGTATGCGCTACGACTCACGCAAACACGACGCCACCGAAGTCAAAGAGGAGATGCATAAACACACGGGCATTCGCTGTATTTTCTATAAAAATGTGGGCACCCACGCGCAGACGTTAGCCCACCCACAACCCCCACAGTTATCACCCACAACAGCAACAAACCAGTAGGAGGTGCACTTTTAGATGGTGTTACACCGATCTGATTCGTCTGTGAGGCTCTTTGTAGCCTGGGAACATCTACAGATTGACCTATTGAGAGAATGTAGTTTTCAGCATTCTGCAGCTGTGGGGACACAAATCTGAGATGGACTATCAGAAAACGACGTTGTACATATTGATATAACGCAGCAATGACTCCAACCTGCGAGCTTTTGCCCTCATAAACAGATAGCGTTAGATGGAAGTACGTACAATCAAAGGTGTGTTGGACAAATGCTGGTTTTAGCAGATCTGTTCGGTAACTATTGCAACGCAGGGGATCGAAGAGATGTTGACTTTCTCCGTGAGGCGCAAAGCGGTGGTGTGGTGCGTAGCAGCAGGAAGGGTTCAAACATGCCTGCAACTATTCTGGCTGCAGTTTGCATGTTCTCCCTGTGCCCGCGTGGGGGTTCTCTCTGTGTACTGCAGCTTCCTCCCACACTCCAAAAAGACATGCGAGATAGGTTAATTGGTGCTTCCAGACGCTGCCTGTAGGTGTGTGAACGGGGGAGTGAATGGTCGTCTTCTCCTGTGTCAGCCTTGCGGTTACCTGTCGACCAATCGCTCTCTCGCCCGACGCTGGCTGATTGACTCCCCCCTCGACCCTCTAAGGCGGTGGTTTCCAAACCGGGGGTCGCGGTGGGCCGACAAGGGGGGGGGGGGTCGCGGCTTCATCACCAACCCTAACACAGCCACGAGGGTAAAAAAAAAAAAAAAAAAACGAAAGCGAAAACCGGCATGTGTTCGAAACAACTCCCCCAGAACGGATCACGTTACAAGCAGAGGCACAGCAAAGAGGCAGAGAGGGAGAGAGGGAGAGAGGGAGAGAGGGAGAGAGGGAGAGAGGGGGAGAGAGGGGGAGAGAGAGGGAGAGAGGGAGAGGGGGAGAGAGGGAGAGAGAGGGAGAGAGAGGGAGAGAGAGGGAGAGGGGGAGAGAAGGAGAGAGGCAGAGAGGGAGAGAGAGAGGAGAGGCGCAGCATCGGAACAAAATCATGAAAAAGACACAAAATAGTTAAGTTAGATAAAAAAATAAAATAAAATAGATAGTTAAAAACGTGCAAAGGACAGTTTTTTGCACTGTTAAAAACTAAAGATCGACCCTATTTCCTCTGAATGTCTCTATGTCCTCAAAGGGCCCCGACAGGAGAGGTTTGGGAACCACGGCTCTCAGGATGGACTGACCTCCCAAATGATCAGTGTTACCACACAGTTGACTCTGTTAGGTTGCAGTTAGAGTCATCTTGATCCACCAGTAACCTTTATATTGGCCTGTGTGTATGCTTGTGTTCTACATGTTGCTCACAGACTTTTATTTGAGTTTTGATGTGTGTGTGTGTGTGTGCGTTATTTCCTCTTGAGGTGGTACCAACAATTGCAGTCTTAGATATTTTCATCTGTGCAAGTCTGTGTTATTATTAATATTTCAGGTTTGACTGCTGCAGTATTAGCAGGATTTAAAAAAAAAAGCTACATCTGTAGTCATATCGGTGAATAAGATGCGTTTCTGAGCGAGTCAATGTCCTGTGTGGTGGACCCGATGAAGGCAGGGCGATGACTCTGTGGCTGTGACCACCGACTCATTCACTCCTCACAGTTTGGAGCTGCGGCTCCTCTTTCATGTTGGCACGCTGGAACATGCCATATAATGAAATCCAACCTTCTATTTATAAACGCGTGTGCTAAGATGTAGAGTTCTAAACCACTGTCCAGGAAATTAGTTCTGCAGCAAATGGTAGGAAGCGTCTTTCCTCAAGGCGATGGCAGTTTGAAAGACACTGGCGTAATAAGTGCGCTCTCGCTCAAGTCTGTGTGTGAAAACTAGGAGAAGTGCATTTACACTACGCCCAGTTATCAGGGCTGGAATGGAGGACCTGCCTTTCTTCTTGGCCAAGACAATACTGCTGCTCTTCATTAAACCTTTTTTCTTTCCATAGCATGTTAACTGTATAAACACAGAGGGTGTCTGTTCACAGAGGTAATTCTAAATCATAATTCTCAAAACCTGGGTAACGTGTCTTTCTTTTTGTGTCTGAACTGGCCGCCGGCCTCTCTATGTAAAATAGCACCACATTATTATTTTATAATGCAGGTTGATGAACTCCAGCGTTCCGATTGGTTGAGAGCGATAATGTACAGTTCACATTGACCTGAACGTTCCATATCACTGAACACTCAAAGTAACACGTGCTGTTTACATGCACGTGCGGGGACTATTTTACCTGTAACACTGATGACATGTGATACAAAACGTTCGGTGGCTACAATTATTTTGTGCTGAAAGGCAGCTATTTACTTACCGTTTATAATTTCTCTGGTAACCGTGTTATAAAAGCAACAAGGTACTTGAGGCAGCACTTTATCTTCAATAATGTAACTGTTCGAGGGTTGCCTAACTACACCCTCCACTACACCATCTACTGCACCATCCTGTGCAGCACAGGAAACCTACAGGGGCAGCATGCTGACACTGACACTTTTAGACTGACTCACACACACTGGCTGCCCACAAACACTCACACAGACCAGATGAAGCAACGTGTGCCAGACCCCCACACACACACAAACACACACACACAGTTTGGATAGACAAAGTGGACAAACATGTATGCAGTAAGTGAGAGAACCTGATGGACTTCGGCATGTCTGCAAAGATTGAGCTACTAGCAGCACGTTTACTTCCATTCTAACAGAGTCAGTGTTGGCTCTTGGGCGACATGCGAGCTGTGATATGGATGACTCTGACAGCACAAGTGGCCAAGCGAACTCAACTATGCTGCTTCTGAGAAAATGTGAATGCGAATAAGGGAAAATGCTGGACACAAAGGTGATGTCAGCTTGTCAACACCTCTACTTATTCCACAGGCAGGTGCTTTCAAAAGCCACTGCAATTGGAACTAGAAGGGGGGGGGGGTAAAAAGGACGATCAGACAGGATATTATCTAAGTGCGAGTAATACATGTAGCATAAAGAGATGGAGAGCGTAGGAATTTGAGGGGAGGCAGCGGCTGTTAAAGAGCCTTTGAAAGGCGAAGCCGTCGGCCCCCTTCTTTGTGACCATGCAAGCCACCGATGACAAGGTCAAGATGGCATCTGCTGATAGGGGCTGCTCATCAGCACCTTGATTTCATGGGCCACAGATGGGGTGAGACGGGGGGGGTTATAGTTGTGTGTGTGTGTGTGTGTTCAACGTTTTGCATTTGTGGCAAACCCTATTAATCTCATCATCAAAGAAAGGTGGAATAAAATCTTAAAGAACTGATGTAGGAGAATCATGGAAGCTCACATCACAATCCTGATCCTACTACGCCTGTGAGTTGGCATTTTGAGGTGGTGAAGGCAGATTAATATGTATTTACATGTGTGGAATAGAGACACATATGTTGCAGTACTCGTGAACACAATATGACCACATTATTTATTTATTATGATAGTATTTTACATATCCCATACATTAATAAATCAAATCAATCGATCAATCAATTGGTAATAACTACCCTTCTACATTTTTGCCCCCCATTAAACGTCATGTTTACGGTAATTCACATCTCTGGCCCTGCTTTTTCATTCATTTTTATTGGATTTACAAGGGCTCTAACACGTTTTAAACTAGCTTTATTCATAGTTTTGACACCCAAATGAGCTTATTAATATTGATAACAAAACCATTAGCAGCCCACTAACTTCCACCTCCCCCCCTCCCTGGTCTCAAATACAAAAACGGCAAACAACACAACACTGTATCCTATATCAGGGTCCAAAAAATCCAAATGGATGTCATCATTTTTTAAATTGTAAACGTGTTTTCAGCCATTGAAATGTTCTGCTTCTTTCCATATTCGCTGCGGTTTTCTCTCCCGCAGCACCTGTATTAACGGAGCGGTCTGGCAGCAAAGGGACTGAATATAACAAGCGTTGCACGGTTGAATATCATGTTTGTTTATCACGGACATGTGAGGACTGCTTTTTTTTTATGGCCGTACAATATTGGCTTGAAAACAATAACGTCACAGCCCGAGCCCAAGAAGGCCTCATCCTGGTCCTGCCGGGAGCCTCAAGCCTCGTGTGCTCTGACTCCTCCACTCCGTCCTCCTGCCCGCGACCCGCCCCCCCCCCCCCCCCATTAATACACCGCTGTAAATAAACCCTAGGGATTGAAGACGGAGGTAATAAATAACCCCCGGGGTGACAGATACAGGAGTTGGGTCATTTTGACTGACCCGGTGTCTGGGAGACAGAATCTGACAGAACTTTGTTGGACCATACACCAGCTCTGACACATGATGGATGCAATTGGAATCTGGGAGTTTTTGTATTTTCTATTCAGCAGTGACACGGTGATGAAAAAAAAAACGACCAATGTGCACCCCTGAGATAACTGAGAGCTAATTGGTGCAATTTCTGGTACAAGACGCTGACAACAAAGCGTGTACATTTAACAATGTAACAGTGTGCAAGAAACAGAGCATTTCTTCACTAAATCCCGTAGACACGAGAGTGCTGTCAGGTATTTTTTTTTCTCCCAGCGAAAGCAGATACACCTCTTTTGTTTGGTTCGGCACCAGACGTGACCTCTAGTCTTGGCCAAACATGTTGTGTCTTGGACTGAATAAGCAGGAAAACTTGCTTGTACATGGTGACATAGATGTATTTTATACAAGGACATGTGTGCATACACAGAAGAGGCAGCAGGGGTGGTGGAAACACTCACTCTGTCCATATTCAGCACACAGCAGCTGCTGGGCAGGTGACATTTTCACTGTTGACCATGTGGACAACCCAAAAACGCACAAAGTCTTCCCCAAAGAGAGTCAGAGAGTTGCATGCACAAAAATCTGATCGGGCCAAACATCATCAGGTCATCGACCGCATGTTCTGACCAACAGCCTTTGGATGTAAAATGATTGGATGATTGCATTTTTGGTGCACCTGTATTGTTGTTCCTCGTGTGTCTGTCAATGTGCCACTGGACCCTGCCATTAAACTCCATTCACCTTTTCATTTGCTGTGTTAATCCGCTTCCTTCACATCCATCCGTGGCTCCATTATCTCCACGGTCGTCAATCAGCACTCCGTGCGCTAAATGCACTGAATAGTTCTGCCTGTGTTGAAACTGGCCCGTCTAAATGGCTTCCCATCGGCTTGCCTGTGGGTTTTCCAGGCGTCTGCAGGTCAGCATGCATGAAACAGGTTGCAATGCACCTGCACTGTCGCTTGTTTTTATGTACTTAATGCCTGCAGCATCTACAACGTCTCCACACACGACTGCCGCTAGAAACAACGCGGCAGCAGAAGCCGAAGGTTTGCAAGCTGTGGCCTCAGCTCATTGGATGCACAATTTGTTTTTCCATCACTAAATAGCGTACGGGAAATCTGAATCTTTTGTTTGGGTAAAATCAAGTTCTGCGCAATAAACAATGCCATTGTGAGCAAAAAAGAAAAATGAGTTATGTTTGATGAATACAAAAACCGCTGTGGTGAAAGTCGTTGCTTGTTAATATTGCATGTTGCAGGGTCAAAAATGCTGTGGCATGCTACGAAAAGGCTGCTTTCTACACATGGATTAAACCAGCATGACTAATGCTGGTTTAAATGGAAGCAAACCAAAAACATCTTTCACACTCCCGCCGTAGGAGGAGTTCAAAACAGTGTGTTTTCCAAGTGCTGACAAAGCCCACACAGTGTAACCCACGGACACACACGGGGCCAAACACCAGGTCACACGAAGCGCTGCACAAAGTGTTAAAGGCCAGACCCAGAAAGTTGTTTCTCCAGCGGTGTGACGGACAGCTGCACCACTGGCTGAGCCTTCCAAGGACAACAGTACCACTGCAACTTGAATTATAGAAGATAGACCAGGCCAGTTGGTCACACGTGGCCACAGTTATAGAACGTGGTTAATTACATGCATATTTCTTCTTTCTCCTCAACTAGGTGTAATTCCTTTATATTTGGATCAACATGAACAGTATGTGCATAACCCGGGCCTAAACTCCTATGCTTGTGTATTGTCGATTAAATCCCCAAAATAGATGCTTTTTGTCCCCCTCCCTCATCGCCTTCATCGAACTCTCTGTCTTGCTCACCCTCTATTTTCCTTTAAAAAAAAAAAAAAGAGTTTTTTATACAAGTGGTCCTCTCGCACAGCCAACATCAACATCTAATAAAGCCCAAAGATAAACATGGACCTCGGTCTATGGCAGAGTTGATTTCATCCCCAGGGAGCATCAGCCAACTCCCGTCCATCTGCCCAAACACAAACCTGCTGTTTTTCACAAGGGGGAAAAAAAAAGAGAACATCAAAACAATGCTGTCGGATCAATGTTACTTGGACTCTTTGAGGACATGATGATGGAGCGGTCTGTTAACATCAACTACCACGACTTGTCCTCACTGTTGTTGCTTCTGCTCTGAATAGTCGTCATGTCTGGTTTCTTGATGTGTTTCACAGCAGCCAGATCGAGAGAAAAGGAAAATGACAAGAAAAGTATTAAAGTTTGTTCAACATCATCACATTCCCGGGTCTGTCTCTCAGTGTCCTTGACTTCGTAACAGCGGGAACGGGAAACAATTTCCACGTTGGAATGGAGTTCAGCAGGTGTTCCATGTCGTCTCAAACAGTGGGAAACGGTTTCAGCCGTAAACATACAATCTTTATAAAGGAAACGCACGGTTTGAAAAGGAAAACGTGAGTGGGGGAGGCTTAATAACATTGTTGTCCCCAGAAAAGCTGCCAACTGGAATACTATCACAGCTAAATAATCACATATGTGTCCTGCAAATTGGGTGATAACCTCTTTCCTCCCGGTGTTGTCTTTGTAACCTAATTTTCTACTCGCATCTTGAAGTTCAAGTTTCAAAGACATAGTTGCTTTGTGAAACTGTTTTCTTTCAAGCCGGCAGGCTCAAGGTGAGCGGTGAGTTGATGAAAGGTGTGCATGACCCTTACCTCTCCAGATGTTACAGCTCTCCGGCTCTGTCTTGACCGCCTGCTAAATAACAGAACAGATCTTATTCTGGGTGTGATTGTGAATGTGTGTATTCGGTATATGTGACCATGTGCATGAATTTGAAGGTTTCTCTGTTAGCAATATGCAGCAGACCTGTTGCTGCTCAGTGCCAGACCACAGATGTTTGGCCACTGTCCTTTCAGCAAGAGTTTCATCTGGATGTGGAAAAGATAAACAGAGAGAACCCTTCTCACAAAACAACAGGACTGTCTGACACCGGCAAAAATGAATTGTGCTTTCAAAATGTGAGACATCTAAATTCATCTTTGGATTACAGTTCCTGTTCTGTTATGTGATACTAGGATAGATCTTTAATGGATATCTATAGTTTTACTAAACAAATGGAAATCCACTTCATACTTTACTGAAATTCCCATTGCTGTTAATGATGCACTTAAATGGGCTGCAGTAGAAATAGTTTTTCTTCTTTTCTTATATTGAAGACGGGTCAGTATGTAGTTTGAGGAGTTTAGTCACAATCTAGAATTTGTAAGTGCAAAGATCAAGGCTGATATAGTGGAGGCGCCACACCTCACCTCAGATCTGCTAATCTAGGCAAAAAAATGATTGATTGATTGATTACTCATCTGGTCATTCGCTAAAAAAACTTGATAAGATACCTGTTGGACCAATTCAGTTCAGCATGTGATGGATCCATCACACAGAATGTTTACTTTACAGTTATTCAGTAGCTGTAAGAAGCCACACCTTTTTTTACAACTTGTCACAGAGTTGGTTCATTTCCTGTTTTATTTTGTAGTCTCCTGCCTCTTGTATACCTGGGTTAACTTCACTTCCTGCTCTGGTGCTTTCTGCTGTGGGTGATTGTCTGCCGTGTCCCTAACTGTTTCCTCCTGTGTCTAATCACCTGCGCCTTCCCAGGGTATTTCAACCATGTGTCTCCATTGTCTCTTGTTGCTTCATTCAATGAATTTCCTGATTGGTCTGAATTGTCTCCGTGTCCTTTCTATGTCGGTGAGTTTTAGTTTTCTCCTGCCTCTGGTTCGCGTTTTGCCCCTGATTTGAACTTGAATAGTATTTCATTATTCTTATTGTTGTCCGTTCCGCCTGCGTTTGAGTCGTCCTGTCTCTGCTCCTGGACTTTCCCTGTGACTTTCCCTGTTTCCTCAAAGTTGTAATTGGTGACAGCAAGGATTTGTACGTATCCCAAACACATGTTTTCCTAGAAAAGCGAGCAACGTCACAGATTTGACAAAAAAAAAACCCTGCAGCAATTGACATAAAATATTTACACTCCAAAACAATACCATCTGTTCTGAATCTGTGTGTGTGTGTGTGTGTGTGTGTGTGGGTGTGCGCGTGGGGGCATGTGTGTGTGTGTGGGCGGGCGAATTTGAGATCGGAAGCTTTAAACTCATTTTTGGGCCCCTTACAGGTTGGCTGATGGATGGATGGATCAAAATGGAAATGTACTGGTGAGGAGGAGGAGGAGGTGGTAAATTTGGACAAATTACTCATTTAGAGCCACAACATGCCCTGGTCTCACTGCTGCTTACAGCAGGTTAAAATCCTTGCATAAATAAGTGCAAGCAGTTCTCTGAGCGAGATGAGAGTGGATTTAAGTGTCCTGTATGTATGTCTAAGGCTTTTATTGAAATGTAAGAACAGAAAAGGTGAAGCTGGATCGTGACGCTGTTGTCATGGTGGTTAGTGTTCTTTCTTGGATCAGACGACTGTGCGCGCCCCCCCCCCCCCCCCCCCCCCCCATGTTTTTGTGTTTTCTTCATAGGTATTGGGCTTCTCATAATCAACTTAAGTACTTTGCTCAGTGGGCCACTTTAGCGACCAGCTCAGCCCTTAAAACTAATATTTGCATCATGCATAACATGATGTGGAAGTATATGCCCACCAAGGGAAATTGCACAAAAGTAGAATAAAGAAATCCAGGATAATTGAAAAAGCGCAG
The DNA here is from genome assembly GCF_949316345.1 of Pungitius pungitius. NCBI lineage: Eukaryota > Metazoa > Chordata > Actinopteri > Perciformes > Gasterosteidae > Pungitius > Pungitius pungitius. The sequence continues at coordinate 2,125,687 of NC_084910.1, forward strand.
CGTCGATCACAGATTTACTGATGCAGAAACGGGGGAAGACGCCGCGCTCAGCGTGCATCTCCCTCGCTGAGCAGCAACCGATCATGTGTTCATGTGCTGGTTTTACTGTAATACGTCGGAGTAGCCTACCATGTAAAGCATGGTAAATGTATTATTTACCATTACTTTGCCTTAAAAGGGAGGGAATTCATGTTCCTCTGGAAATGTACCATAAAAATTAACACAGAAAGAGTCCCACTTGCCTCCACGTTAGCAATGATAACGGAAGCCTCACAGAGCATCTGAAACGATGTGATTTTGCCTTTTCAGTACACATTTAGCTCTCATTTTGGCTTTAGTTGACAGTAACTAAATCATTTTTACCTGAACATTGATACTGTGGAAGGATTTTCTGTTGCCACAAACACCCACATATATATACATATATATATATCTCCACTCTCCCACTTTTGTGGGAGAATTAAGATCTAGTTTTTTGCGCCAGGACTTTAAACCTGGGCCTAAAAGCTTCAGGGCCGTTCTCCTCCTCACGTGGAGGAGATCATTGAGCCTCACGGTGTTTCAACGGGTTCGGAGCATATGAGACACCGGTTTAGTGGTGCAGTGGGAAGTATGAACAGAAACCAGTCCGTCCAATATGGATATTAGGTAGTAAACAATTGAATCGTGCAGAGAAGTGAGAAAGGTATGAGAACAGAAAATGGGCATTTTTGGTGTGTATGCAATTGTTTTATGCATTAGGATAAAGAGTGTGTTGATTTTCACTTGTATGTCAATCAAGGAGCTGAAACTTTATGTATATGGCATACTATCCTGGCATATGTTTTGTTGCTGGTAGTGGGTTAGTTGTTCTCTTTTTAACTAGAGCCGAAATTTACTCTCATGAAACTGCAACATCTGTCTTTTATGTGTGTTAAAAACCGCACCTTTTAACAAAAAACAAACAATAGCTATCTGATGGTTAGAGTTTTCTTTAGTGCTTTACACATTGAAGGCATGAAGAATCACAGGAAAATGCAAATACAACATGTTTAAAGGGATAGCTATATATAATATACACTGAATATAATATACACTGTGAGAGCTCTAAAAAAAAGAAAGTTTGTTCCAAAAAAAAGTAAAGTAGTGCCTCGAACCTTAAAAAAGCTAAGTTTGTCCCCCTAAAAGCCAAACATTTTGCTGTGTTTACTGTACATGTCCTGTGCTGTAGGAATGTACTGATTTGAGACCCTTTAGGCTCATATGGCACGACTAGGTGTGGCACCAGCAGCCTATAGACTGAAAGGACAATGGACCCACACACCCTTAGTGACTACCAGGGTAGAGTTAAGTATGCCATCTCCATTCTTCACTCTCATTCCTACTTCTTTTCGACTTTCTCATTGCCTCTCTCAGCGTGGAGTGCATTGTTATGGCGGCCCCCTGCAGTGCCGAGGACCAACCAGCCCTCCTTGTGAGACCCCCATGTCCAATTTTCAATTCTCCGGCTTCGTCCACCATTCGCTTTATCTAATTAAATCTGCACTCAGTGGGTCCTGGGCATTGGAAGCTGCATTGTGCGGTCTCTGAACAAGCAAAATAAATGGAGACCCCAGCATGTAGAGATTAGAAGCGGACCCTCCATGTGGCTTTTGTATGTATAGAGAAAAATCAGGAGGGAGGGTGGAACTGGGAGGAGGATGGATATAGAAGGTGAAAGATGTGGTGAGGTAAGGACAGAGGGAGCGAGTGTAAGGTGTGCTGGTCTCGGGGAAGTGAAGTGCACAAGAGGATAAAAGAGGTGGCAAGATGGGCATAGATATCATGATGGAGAAAAGTATGTGGTGCTAGATTGATTAGGGAAGAGCGACATAGCTGATGGGAGAGACAGTCCATGTGGAACTGATGTCAGTGAGCTTCTTTACCCTCACTGCAGAACTACCTGTGTGTCAAGAAGTCAAAAGAAAGCGAGGATGAAGTTGCAAAGCTTCTCTGACTTCTTCTCATCATTACAACATTAAACTGCTTGACCACAAGCGTCTCCCCCCCCCCCTATCACCTCATATCCAGCTGAGTAAATATGGGGATGAGTTAAATGAACCACACGCTGAGTGCCCTGCATAAGGGTATCTGCTAGGCAAACAAATACACACATGCACCATCACCTCATGACCCTGCCGTTATGTTGTGGTGAGGAAAGTACACACACACACACACACACACACACACTTTGCAGACGTACTTGCACTTATTGTGTCAGACGTGAGGCAGATGCAAGCATGCACACACGCGCGCACACACACACACACACACGCACGCACACGACAATCACAAACACACTTGTGCTATTTGTGTGTAACCGGATCTGGCATTACAATGTTTTTTGTGGTAGTGTTTGTCTCAGCCCATTACCTGTGTTCAAAGGCTCTCTGTAAGGGCTCAGAAAAAGAACCATCATGGAGAATGCATTTGGATGAGAACATTAATACGAGCTTTATTTTTTAAACAAAATTGCATAATAGATTCTTGGTAGCAGAAATAACAACGTATCTGTGTTGTTTGCTTGCAGATCAGAAGGCGCTCAAACAAAATCAGAAGACTGATAATTCCTCACAAATGGCAAACTGTAACCTTAAAGTAGTTTAAAATTGTGTAAAATTAGTTGGCAAATATTTGGAGTGTCATCTTGCAAGATAATTTTTTTTGTTTGTTTTCTGCTTCTAAAGTGTTGCACACACTTTGACTTTGCTGGTCATCATGGTAACTTGAATAGGTCTCCAATAGCAAATAAAAATGTGTAACGGAACCTTATGTCATACAAATGTCAAGTTTACAACCCAAGTCGGCATCAAATAAAAAAAGCAAAGGATATAAGCATATTAGCGAGAGAGTGATTAATGAGACGAACCTGAAGTTGGGAGGAGGAGGATCCTGTTTTACTGGTAAACACGGTGTTCTTGAAGTTTATTGAGTGACCCAAGTTGTTGTCCTGTCGTCCAAATTTAACAAAAGAGTATAAAGATAAGCAGTAAACACACATGTGTTTGTAGTTTGCTTTTCTTGATAGAAAACTTGGCAATTTTCAAAGTCAAGTCTGGTTTGTTTCACCCAGCTGGTCATTTTATAATCCATTACTCTTTTTTTTTTTTTTGCTTTAAGTTGCTCACCTGTAGCTCTGCAATAACTCAGGCTGAGACACAGTCTCTTCCTTTACGAAGTAAGGAGCACACCTCTGTCTGGCGGCCCAGCAGCTTGGGATGAGGGATCCTGATTTACGACACCTTCCTTTCTGCTGTTACATCAAACATCGCCGCATAATTTGATATCATTTTAGCCTCCGTTTGACGAGTGTAAATCTTCTCTGAAAGCAACGTTTTCTACCTTCCTGCCACAGAGATAATGGATGATCTGTGTGTTTGGGAGGGAGTTTTAGCAGTATTGCCCTCTACTGGTGAAGTGCAATAGACTTTGCGTTTTGGTTGTGGTCAGTCAGACCGACTACAGAAAGAAACACGCTGGAAGTATGATGCACTCACATCTCTTCCTGTGAATTACAGCGTTATTTGTACTCTCCGTTGTGTTGTATAGAGCAAATGAACTAGTTCTAAAATCGTATCATGGCTATGTAAGTAAATCAGCTACTAGGCCATTTAGGACCGAAACACACATACACACACAGGAGAAAGAGAGAGAGGGAGAGTGAGAGAGAAAGAATACTAGATCAATCCTCTACTGCCCAATTAGGGCTGACAGTAGGATTAAGGAAGGCTGACTCCCCAGGTCAACTGAACACTGGTTGTCTGATAAAGTTTCCCTCTGGAGACACACCGGACTGATAGCAGAGTGGTGTGCGTGTTTGGAAGGGGAGCGATCATTTGTTTTCCTTAAATGTGTGTGACTGTGTGTGCAGGAACCTTGTTCATTCATTTGTGTGCACTGGTGCGAGCAGAAAACGTGCTCGCCTCTCTACTCAATCTTTTGGAACCCCCTTCAGGTGTACCACACAACCATATAATCCATCCTATCATCGTTATAATCTATCATTTGGAACTTGGGGACACCGGTTTATACAACGTCTTTAATTGAACTGTGCTTGAATTGATGTGAAATTCAGGCAATCGCTGCAACGTCTGCCAACCTCTAACATTTGGTGGGGCCTGTGCCTGCGGTCTCACTGAAACGCAGCACTATCGGTGTTTTATTAGTAACACACTATCCATATTTCATAAGCATGCTGGTCAGTCATTCAATACCTACAGTAATAGCTGGTCGGACAGAGAGGCCTGGCTGAACGTCCCTCATTTCAAAGCTGCCTCGGCGAGCCTGCAGAAGATAATGGGGCTCAGTGTTGTCTGTGGACCAGCGCCAAGTATTTTGTTTTCCATATCTGGAAGAGGAGAGGGGGAGAAAGTCAAGGTTGTTACTCAACCGTGTGTCGGGATATAATCTATTACACTATTCAAGTGGCATGAATTGTTTATTTGGAGCCATAAAGTAATAGTGAAATCCAAATATGTGAGAGCAATGAGGGCTGCCTCCAGATGTGATACTGTTCATCACGAGGTTGCATGCACATCCAATATACCAACAGTTCTCACATTTTGTTCTTTTAAACGTTTGAATTTAGAATTGTTTTATAAGCCGAAGACATTCCTTCTAACGACTTACATCAGAGATGGAAGATTTAGCAAAGCGCTGGTTAATGGCAGATAAGAAACAGAGACAGTGAGCATCAGTTGTGTGGGCTTATACGCTGACGGAATAGGTATTTTTATCACCAATGCGCCTTGCTGCATGTTAGTGTATTCCACAGGCATGCGTATTTGTGTGTGTGTTTCCTGTGCATTGGAGAACCAGTTTAGGTATGTGAGTGGTATGTGTGAATGCATCTGTGTGGGACCAGATGAATCACCAGAGACTCCATCACAATCAGCTTCATAACGGGCGTGAACGTCATGCATTTCTCAGACTCTCCAACAAATTCAGAGTCTTGTTGCTTTTTTTTTTTTTTTTCGGCCCTCAAATCGCTCGTTTGATGAGAAATGCTCCCAGAGGTCAACGAAAGCTCGGCAAGCAGCAAAGTTGGACAGCGGCTCGGTGCTCAAAGTGTCATCGAACGTGAAGAAGGCCTTCCCTACAAGCATTTCCATGGCCCTGACAGCTTGCTAATGAGGATATTGATTGCAGTAACACATGCTGATGAAGGATCAATGGGCCAGGCGCCACGCGGTGACATCTGTTAACAATGCTGGATGATTAATTTAATATGTGGCTGGGAAACTCAATCTCTCTCTCTCTGGCCAATCATGCTGGAGGTAGCTCCCATCGAAACGGAAGGCAATGCTGCTGGTCCCTGTTGAGATGCAACATGTTCCCAAGGAGCGCTGGAATAATAAGAGAAAAAGAGAGGAAATGGCCTACAAAATCAGAAATGGAAACATTCATATTATGCAGTCATGACGGGTTTTTTGGGAAGAAAGAAAGAAACATGAAATCCTAATACATAATCAATCTTATAGAGGTGCAAAGTCTTTTCCACAATGACCAAGCTTGTGCCTGTAAAGTTGTCTCACATTTTGGCTGTTTTTTTCATTCAAGTTACCTTAACATTACTTCCCGTAGGTTTTGCTTTTGATTGCCCAACATCCATTAGTGGGTTGATAACAGGTTATATTAAATATAAAAAGACAAGATTATGAGAAATATCACTCCTTTGGTGATCTGTGTAAGACTATAAAACCAAGGCCTCTCATGCTGCACAAAAAGACCCTCTGCATCGGCTCCTGTCTCACCATTCTTCAGGATTAGACCAGGAAATTGTCTCATTTTCCAGCTCTCAATCCATCTTAACCTGACTCGTCACGAGAGGCCCCACACAGGAGCCACGCCGGGCCCAGAATAAAACAATAAAACAGGCCCAGAAAAACAAGAGTAATTTCTGTTAGTAAGCTATCTGGATTGATGTAGTAGTTCGCCTCATGAACCAAACAGTCCTCGGTGCCTTTTACTCTCGTGCACAGAAGGGAATAGCACCGAGTTAATCAGAAAAAAAAAAAAAAAGATGTTTGACTTTGTCTAAATACATTTCAGTGACGTTCACTGCAAGAATGAAGAAACAAAGCAGGTCTCCAATCAGTAAAAGCTTACCAAATAGCTGCCTCTCAGCAAGAGGAGAATACACTCCTTCCAAACCCTAATGTTTGCCTATAAAATCGTTGAGTTCTGTTTCTTTGCCTTTTCAAGATTTCATGAACTCTTTGACTTCTCTTAAATTTCAAGGTTCCACTTCTCTTAAAGCCCTGCCGAGTCGAAATACTGTAAAAATATAACGTTCTGAGACTGGGGAGACGAGAAGCATTACACTAACTACAAATTACATTTATTTTGACATTTTTAGAAAAAATACAACAACCATGCTTTTTTATTTGCATTGCAACTTTTTCATTGATAGGTCGACTTCATTACATTACAGGGCTCTGATATGTGTTCAATTTGGCTTTATTGGGGAAATGGATAGAATAAAAGCGTAGATAAAGCCCTCGGCATATATACTGTATGTACAGTATATGTATGTGCAGAGCGCCCCCTACCCTGCAGACCTGCACACGCATTTCAAATCTGACACCAATTTTTTCAACGGCGTGTTTGCCAGATATTTGTCAGATGGTTGGACAGCGAAGTATGGACAGGTGTCCCAGTTGAGCTTGGCACCCTCCCACCACTCTACTCATCACTCTGAACTCCCTTCACCTGTTCCCTCACCTGCATCTGATCATTTAGCGAACCGCCACACAGACTCCTCACGTTGCCAGATTCCGCTCAGGTTTTGCATGACGGACTCTGAAACCCTGCTACCGACCGCCTGCCTTTCCTCGTTCTTCTCGCCTTACCTGACTCCCGGTAAACCCTATTTGATTGATTTTGATAACTGATTTGCTGTTCTGGAAAGGTTGCAATAAAAGCCAAAGAGCCCTGTAATATTTACGCACACATTCCCCATTGTAACACATTACAAATATCAAGAATACCTCTGAACCTCATCCAAGAAAATTTTCCAAACTGCTAATGGCTTCAATGGAAGGTTAAAACAAACCGTTTTTCCTTGTGTGCCGGCTTGATAACCATTTGGGTGCAATTTTAAGCTATTAATACTTCATTTTGGTAATTGTGGGGGTCATCTCTGGGGTGTCTAGATATTTCCTCAACAGCTGGCGGCGTAGCAGAGTTTACTCCGAGCTTCGGTCTGTGAGACAATCAAAGCTCAGTCTGGTTAGAGTTACTGTCAAATCAAAGGTGGGGGATTTTTTTTTGCACTTGTTTGGTTGACTTATACAATGAAGACTGACGTGCAAGATGAGAGTGACAAGAAATTCTGTAGTATACAGAAAAAGGCCCTCTCAATTTTTTCTCTTTGCCATTTGAGACTGAAGAATCAAACCACATATGGTCGTCTTATGAAAACCCGACAATATAAACTTTATACAGCGACCCAGGAGAACAATCCACATCAACTCTTCGCACGCTCTCAATGTTAATAAAAGGTTGACCTTTTACTGACTCAAGCAGTAGCCCAAATTATTTCCATCCTTATTTTTATTGAACAAAGAAACATTTCTAAATGCATTATGCCCTCCTTTTTAACAACTTGGATCAAGGATTGAGACTCTTGTGTGTCTCTTCGAGGTAGACGGTGACGCTTTCAGAATAAGAACAACGTCCAGTTTTAGAACTGGATCCCATAAAGTGTCCGTGCTTCGCTTAACTCGTCTGTTTGGATAGAACGAACGAGCGCGTAGGCCTCTGTAAACTCTCATTAACCTGTGACTGATGACCTGCAGAGACGGAGGGGGCTGGATGGGAGGAGCCCCGAGAAGCAGATAGACTCCTCATTTCCTACAACTCGCCCAAACACTACTCAGCACTTCATCAGCGGCTGTCAACGTGGGATTGTTACGTCTATAGTGTTGAGGTCCAGAAGATCATCTGTCTGTCCACCGCTGTGAGTCTCTCTACCCCGACTGCACAGACGGAAGGTGAGGATGACAGTTTCACGGCTTCCTCGCAGAATGCAGCCGAACGTTTTTTTTTTTTCTCGAAATTTGCACCTTTACACTTTATGTTATACATCCTTCTAATGTATTTAAAATAGGAATAGGTTATGACAGATGCTGCAGCATATCTGAAGGTCTTTTACGTATAACTGAAGGAGTTGACATTTCTTTCAAAGGTTTGCGAGGTTAAAACCAGTACATACTTTCTCCTAATTGAAGACGTGAACACAATGCCCTACTGCTGGGAGCGTCACGGTTTAAGTGAATGGCATTTCCTTGACACCAGGATACATAAAGTCATGTGCCCGTGCACATTGGGGCCAGGCACTAACAGCGCTATAAAAGCGACAACCATTGCTAATTTTCAACAAACCCCATGAACCTCTGTGTAAAAAAAAAAAAAAAAAAAAAAAAAGTGGAGGCAAACAAATGCCAATTAAATCATGTTAAACCCTCTGGCGCTGGGGGCTACATCAAACCAGAGGGAAGGAAATAGAAGAGAGTGGAACACTCGCTGCTTCTCCGTTTCTCTTCTATGTCTTTTATTGCTGGATTAGACTCCTGTAAAAGCGCTGCACCTTGTGGACGGGGTCTCCACCTCGAGGCCTGTAAAGTCCAACCAGCTGGCTCCCGACAGATGAATTTTATCCTAATGTCTTTGGCGACCCTCTGAGTTTCCTCTAGACGTGGACGGTTTAGTGCCTCTAAGGATTGTCATCACATATACTCATGGTCACCAGAGGATGAATCATGATTACTTTGCAAGATGCTAGCACACTGATGTTAGCATTTAACTAGAAGCTCCACAATGACTAAGCTCAACCTCACCCAGCTGCTTGCATGTCTTTAGTCTCTTATTTATGGGTTATAATGGGATTGTGCATGTAATTAAACCTCTAACTACCAATGCAACCAAGTTCCAGTAACACATAATTCGCCATATGCCAGTATATGCACATTACATGCACATTACATCACATGTTAGCTGACGCTTTTATCCAAAGCGACATTGCATTATAACCCATTTTGCCTGGGGAGCAATTAGGGGTTTGACGTGGCACAAGGGGCAGCCGGGATTGGAACCACCAACCTTGCGGCTCCCAGCGCACCGCACTACTCCATGCGCCACAAATGCACAAATATTGCACATCTAAGCAGAGCAAAAACCACATTTACCGTGTTAGAAATATATATATATGTGTGTAGAAGTCAGTCATCGATGCCCTAAAACATGCTGAAAGAAAAACACAAATACATCCCTGAGCAAACCTCTCCAATGGTAACAGGCAGCGTCTTGTAATATTCTTCTTCTAAGTCAACAAACTAACATTTGCAGGCATTCGGGGGAACCAAATGTCAGATTGTGCTTTTATGAAGAGAAACTGTTTCACAGTGCACCTGTTTATTACAATCATTAGGCAGCTATCTGAACAAGAGGCTGTGGGTTAAGTGCATCTGGCATGGCTTGATATAGCATGCAAACTACTGCAATGCCAAGTAACCATAAAACCACACATGTAGTAGTTAATATCCACCTCACTCCGTACCATTAAAAACTGATTAAGGACTTCAAACAGCGTCCATTACAGAAGCGGTCTTGTGATTTGCTTTAGGAGAAAACAGTAAGGTCTCTATAAACAGTTCTGGTTTGGACTGTTGTGGTCTGATTGGTGTTTTATAGTATTAATGTGGTCAAAGTTAGTCAGTGTGATTGTACTGTACTATGGAGCTGTGTGTGTTGTTAATGTTTTTTTTCTTGAATACAAGCACAGAGATGCACTGCCTGATGGAGTTAATGACCCGGTCCAACATTTTCAGAGGAAAGGTGGTTGTCAGATTGATGCAACATGCATCATGACCATTAAGTCGCACAACACCATGCTTTAAGCCACTCTGGCGGGTTTTTCTAATCATAAATGGACATGGTTTAAAGCCGCCCTCAAACCACAAGTGTTACACATTGATTTTTGAGCTTCCTTATGGATAAAATGGTTGGATGTTCATGAACCCTTGCTTTTTAATCCTGATCTCGACTGACCGTGTCTAAAATCTAAATAAACAAAGAAGAAAGAAACGCCAGAATGATTCATGGTTGCTTACGAGTTCTATCTCACATTCACAGACTGTACTTAGGAGTTCCAGATAGACGTGCACCTGAAAATAAACTGAAACAGATTACATTTTAAAAGCTGCAGCCTTTTTTTTTCTGCTGCAAGTAAGTGAACATTCGGAACATGTAAAGTACCACCACCAATCTTTCACATCTTCTCCAAAAATAAACTTCGGTATGCAAAACATCTGCAAAGCATTTGTAAAATTAAAGATAAATAAATAATAATGGGCCTTGTGTTCTGCCGCGATTTGAGTCCAGTCTACTGGGCACACGGCTTCACGATTTGTAAACGGGCTGAAATGAAAGCGAGTAGCCCTGGGCAAAATACATCATCATATTTAGTAATAAAAATACATATTGGAGACGGCGACTTTTCTCCCTCACCGTCTTAAATTACTCCGCTTGAAATGCTAATGTCTCCGTGTCTGGTAAGAGGTTAAATCAAGTGTGAAAATAATGTTCCAGCAATGCATACCAGCGCTGGAGGAGAAGCCCGATAAGACCTTAACGTTCCTACGGAAACACGGCTCAAGCATGACAACTCAAGCTTCCAACGTGGTTAAGATTCACTGATACCCATACATGGTACTTCTAAGGGCTTCATACATTATACTATTTGTACTTTGGTGTACATTCGATAGTTGCTGAAGTGTTTTTGAATGCATTAGTCTCATCAACCAATATCAGAGGGTACTGTGCTTGTGCAGTGGCGGTTTGTTCATTGCCTTTATTTGGTTGCAGCTTTTGAACGCGGGCAGGATAAAGGAACCTGCCCTTTTAATGAAGGCCATTTACGCACCACAGATGGTATCACATGCCGTATTATTACTCCTGATAAAAGGTTGTGGAAACGTTCGGAATTTTTTTTTGGTTTGCTCAGGACAAGAGCAGCTTGGTAGCAGCTGCTCTCGGTGTTTTATCAGTAAACTAAATCAAATAGTGACTCAAAGCTTTAACGGTAAACTCTTGATGATGAAAATGAAGTAGAGATCAAAAACACTCAGACAGGCTTGCACGGCCCGAAGAAATTGTTCAAGTCAATTCATTTGACATTGTATGTATTTGGACGTACTAAGGAAGCCATTTTAAACTCATTTTGTAGATAACCAGCTCCCTTTTTCATGATAATTAGCAAGTCATTTGCTGGCCTAAACACATTTTTCTACTTTCTGCTTTGCAGTGAAGGTGGCTTAAGGCTCTGAAAGGCGATCAAAGGCTCTTCATACACCATTAACTAGGAAGTGCTACCATAACGACTCTAGTCTGTTGCCAGTTTTGACACCATTCCGGATTTATTTTTCACCCACCCAGAATAAAACCTTTGCTTCAGATACTCCCCAGTCACTTGTTTCTGAATACACTGTGTGATACAGTACACCAGCAGTAGGAGCAGTGCAGTAGGATCCCCTTTTCAATATCTACGCTACTTTATCTAGGTAATAAATAGCATAATATAATAAATCATTTTAAAGGAAATGCTATTTCTTTCTTTTAAAATTATATTTTTGACCTCCCTGGTTATATTGCCACACTTTTTGTACTGATGTTGATTTTATTCTTTCAAATATCCATAATTGTACAATATAGGTAAATATCCTCATGGAAATACAAATGCTCATATTTGGGGCTATATACTGTGCAGTAGTAGATTTTAGTAATTAATAGGTTTTTGGTTATGCATTCTCATTAAGAGTGCAGTCCAGAACGATAGAAAACCCTGTAAACAATACAAATAGTAATCCACGTTTGAAGATGTCCTTTGTTCCTTAAAAGGGAGCGTGTCTCCAAACCTGGTTTCAGTTTGTTCTCAATATGTCCCAACCCAAAGTATTTTCTCTCCCTTGTGTTCACTTCGGTGTTAAACTCGTGCTGAAAGGGTTTCCAGGCCTGATTGAGTGCTTCAGGGTTGTCATTTACGTCTCAGAATTGACAACCTGAAGTCATACCATACACACACACACACACACACCCCAGACTGTATTGCCAGAGCGTTCACTTACCAATTGAACAAACGTGTGACTAGTACTGCGTCTACTCCAATTACGTACCTCCAGAAGACGAAAAGAACCAACAGCTTCCGCTCCCACATGCATCCTGAATCTTGTGATTTAAGTTCACTGTTTCATTTATCATGAAGAAACGTTAAACTATGTTCAGATGCACGTTGTGAAATATGTTCTCTTGCTCTGTTGGCATTCTTCTTTTTCTCTCTTACACACACACACACACACACACAGCCTGTAGGCATATCTTGACTGTGAGAAGGCATCTGTTGACTATTGGATGCTGTAACATGCCTCAAAAGACAGCCAGAGGTGATAGCTAAGAAACGTGAAACAGGTGCATTCAAACTCCCACAGAGAAAGAGAGGAAATGGCCCCCAGATTGTGATAGAGAATGTGCAAAGGACGATTTTTTTTTTCTTTTTCTGGTCCTATAATATCAACGCATCTCAAGGCACATGTGTGGAGGTGTGTGGGCATCGTTTGAACCACTGCTTGCATGTGACAAAGTAGATCAATGTGAAATAGTGGTGAGAAGTCCGCTGCTTGTGCAAACGTGTGGATCCTGTGAGTGAACAAACCTGTGAAACTGCTCTTTGTTAAGATCCAGTTGGTCACTTTTTACGCAATAATGGCAAACATGTAGACACTAAGAAGAATAGGTTACCATGTAAATAACCTTTTCACCCGAAATACATTTTATTAATCCCAAACACTTTTTTTTAATGCACATTATGGTGATATCTTTCATTTCATCAGGAAATGTCTTCATGGATACATCTCAGACCGCTTTAAAACTGCAAATGCATCACATTTCCGGATCAGTAAAAGTACTGTAAAGCCTTTTAACTTGCTGCATGAGTTCATAAACTGGTGTTTCATATAATCTCACAGAGCTCGCAGCGTCAGAATGAAAGTTCTCAACCCCCTGCTGAGCATGCGTGTTTGTATTTCTATAGTGGCCCGGCACAGGTTATTGCAGATACCAGGAATGCAGAGAAAGCCATTTGTCTTGGATTTAGAAACGACAGGAGTTCCAACACAACACGAGGGTTTAAATGATTCCGCTTGTCTAGTGGGAGAAATGACTTCCTCAGCTTTCTTCTCTATCACTATATATATATAATATATATAAAGAGGAGGGCCCATGACTTACTGCATGTGACTGTGAGATTCTTAGCCATGATTTTGACCCAGAGTAAGACGAAGCTGCGCACATACCGTGACACACACTATTGCACAATGTGGTTTTGTTCCACACACCCATGGGTTTGACTGCTTCTTTAAGTCGGAGGGGGCCTCATGTTTCTCTTCTTGGGTGCATTAACACAATACACAATGCACAAAAGTCTATACTAACTGAACTATACCTCCACGCATGTTATTCGTGTTGGTGATCCATCACAATTACAAATGCATAAGAGCTCTCTCCGGCTACTCTGGCTTCCTCCCACAGTCCAAAGAAGTGAAGGATAGGTTCATTGGTGACAATCACCTCCTGAGTTGACTGGATATGTAAGAGCTGATGGTCGACAGAATACGGCTCCTTACCTCAGTTCTGATCTTGTACGCTCCGCTGTTTAAACCGTCTCCTCATTGCAGCATTATTTTTGAACCCGTATATACTAAAGGAATTTTTGCACCATTGAAACCAAACAAAATATAGTAAGTAAAGACAAAGACAACCGTTCTTTTTCCTCAGGAATAAATCTCTCTTAACTACCGACTTACAACAACACAGCTGCAATAGCAAAATCCAGCCAGTCCATTCCTGTGGTGTCAGGGTCCAGAGCTGTCAAGAGAGCTGACCCCCATCACACAGCAAATAAAACTGATTTACTGCTGCGTCGCTGGTTGCACCGCACTTTATAAAACTGTCCAGGGCAGAGTTATGACTCCAGGTAACACATACATACACACACACTGCAGATATAAACATGCACATACACAAATGCATGCATAATGTCCTTGAACACACAGAAAGATGAAGGAAAATTAAGTATAATTGTAATTGATTGATTGTTGAAACTTTCTAATTTCTAATCATTTATTAGTTTTTAATGAGTTTTAATGATTGCAGAAAAGGTTTTATTAGCTACATAAGGTAGAAAATGCAATAAAGGACATGAATGCTTGCATATTTTTGTGCGAGTGTGTCATGTTGGCGATGATCCTGCCTTTGGAGGGAGATCATGTCAGAGAGAGAGAGAGCAGCAGGAAAGATATTCTGCAACGTGTCTTCTAATTTCTGTTTCCATCACATTATGAGATGTTTTTTACACTGTAGACAAGCTGACCTACTTATATTTCAATCTTACATTGCTGTCACTAACACAAGTTATTTGGATGTCTAGGTAGATCATTTAGAACCCCATATTATGTGATGACTGAAAATACTGCATACATATAAAATCAATTTGTTGATTTTTAGTTGGGAATTATGGTTTGTTGTTGCTTTTTTTTTTAGGTATTTAGCTTGATAACATTTTCTAACTCAAGCAAAAGTAGTTGTGTAAAAGTGTACTTAGATAAAGATTAAAAAGGCTGGTTTGTGCAGAGGATGTAGAATAAAGCAGAGAATGACTTGTGGCATCTCTGTCCCACTAGAACCAGTCCTGTCAGCCTCCATTTCTGTTTTAAACATTTAAAGCTAAAAGAGCGCTCACAAGTCCTATCGGCATCAAGTCCTCCCACACCTCCATTGAAGGGAGAAGTTTCTCAGTGAATGCAGAAGCCGTACAACACACTGGGGGTGTTCGATTTAGCTCACTCGGCACGTTCGTTGAGTGGTCCGGTAAATCAGTGATCACCTGACCCATAATGACGTTGGCCTTTACTTTATTGCATGGTTTTAATGGACTGTTGACAAGCAGTTCTGGCCCGTGTGCTGTCTTCCTGTAACTTGTTTTTACTCTGGAACAAATGTTCAAATGTCCTTCACAGCTTCTACTTTTTTGTTGTGCTTTTGAAAAACAGTCAGCGAAATATTGTCAACATGAAGCCGGTCCGTGAGGCAAAAAAGGTTGAGTACCCCTGCCAGGTGAGTCTGAGTTTGTCTTCAGATAAGTCCGTCTGACGTAGTTCTAATGTTTATTTCTTTAGTGGAAGCGGAGCTGCAGGTGCTGCCTGAAAGGAACATATTGTCAGGCTCGAACGTTGCACTTAAAGCAGGTTTATAGTTTACATATTTTTCTTTAGACTACATGTGTGTGTTCCTGCTTTTTCGTGATTAAGTGGCTGATGGATTAACAACATTCTTGTTTTGTTGTATTTGTACTTGGATGTCATATTTCTTTTTGTAAACAAAAAAGAGGTGTGATGAGCACCTTTGTTTCCATATTGATGTATGTGTCTTTAATTGTGTTTGTTGTGAAATATTTTGTCTTTATTAGGTCAGTTTAGTCTGCTCAAGGTATTAAAGCGCTGAACTATGGTTTGCACAGACCTCCAGTCAAATCTCTGCGTCCCCAAACAACTCAGCTCACGTGTTCATTTTCTGTCAGTAATCAAAGACTCTGATAATATAACACAATACTATATGGTATATAATGCCATTACGCATTAGAAGTACCCCTTCACCGTCCAATCCTAGAACACTCAAAATCTGATTTGGCAAGGATCATTAAACCCACAGGGTTTTTACTTCCCCCCCCCGGCCCCCATCTCCTCACCCGCCCCCCTATTTTCCCAAAGAGGAAAAGCAGAGCCACCGGCTCATGAGTGTAAATCACCCACCGCTGCTACACACTCCCCTGGACCAGTTCATCCCTCCAACCCTCTGCCGTGGCCAATCACTGACACTAAGCAGATGTGCAGTGTTTTATCTTGTCATGACACGGAGCTACTGAAGGAAGCCCTTAGGACTCAGAGGTTCAGCCTGAATTTGATTTTGTATTCTATTTGATACCTCATTAGGTGCAGTGCAGATCTGTGTGTAATGGTAGTCCACTGCAATAATCTGATGACAAAATACTGATCTGAGTTTTGATATTGAGCAGATTCCTTCTGGGGTTATAAGTACTCGCTTCCTCGGTGTGTGTCTGGCCGACAGGAGATCAGACTCAGGCTTTTGGTTAGACCTGCTGATATGCGCTTGAAGAGAAACAGGGGCTTGTTTACCCATCTTAGAATACATCGACACAAGCAATTAAACATGATATTTATTTAAAACTAGTAGTTCTTATTACCTAAAAAAAGAAAATGAGATTTTGTATTTTGATGGTTTTGTCATTAAAAAAGTGACGAGACTAAACTGCGTTATCTTTTCCTGGGCCACTGACGTTAATCCCACAGTTTTCGGAGGGCCCTGCCTACCTGCCTGCTGCCCTCCGTGACAAACAAAGAATGTGACCAATGTAAGCTGATGTCAGTCTGATGCGATTCATCATGTTAAGCCTCGGTCTGTTGCCGCAGGATTATTCCCAGTATTAATCTGCACGTGTGAAGTATAGCTCCCTATGGGGAGAGGACACCCACAGCATGTCAGCTATGAGGGAAATGTTGCCACAGGCCTCGTTCGCTTCGTGCCCGACTGACAACTACACAAACAGGCTCAGTTGTGTCAATAAATAGCAGCCAGTACTTTCATTCTAATTAAGTAGACAATATATGACACGCGTCAGTGTCTATCTCTGTCCGCCTCTCCCAAAACCCCACTTTCATCCATGTGTGACGCGGCCCGGCCATGAGAGTTGGACTGGATATTCATGGCGGTTGGAGAAGGGTTGATCCTCCGCAAACAGATAAGTGAGATGGTCTTACCGTGGATTATTTATTAAATAAGACAGACATTTCTCCAGTGATTTCACAGGTTAAGGCTGGGAATTTTTTACTTTGCATGTGACATTTCATCTTGCAGCAATAGGCTCTCAACAAAAAAAAGTCTCATTAACTAAATATAAGCATAGTTAAGTTTAACTAAGCGTTCAAACTGCATCCATTCGTGCTTGTGTGACCAGGTTGTATTCGGAACAATGTTGAATGACATAAATGGACAATGTAGCACCTTTTTATGTGCATGTGTAGTGTTGATTATAAATGTAGTCAATGCATGCAATACATTGCCCGCTGCACGCTGAATGACCAAGAAAGCTGATTCTTCCTGCTCCCCAACTGTTTGGGTCGTACCTACATGTACCACAATGCATTGCATGGCATTTTCTGTCCAAGGTTGCCTCCTGACACTCCACCCGGAGCTGTTGAAAATGACTTGGTTGTTGCATTTATTGCATTTATTCCTAAACTTTAACACTTCTCTGCACTGGTTGCTCTCTCTTGTCCGTTAGAATGGGGACTGATGAGCCAAAGATTGTACACCTGTCATTTAGATTTTAGTATGTGCAAAAAGAAGGACTATCGGCATTGCTCAATCCATTCCAAGGGTTTTTTTGTCATTTGTATTTACTTCCTCTTTCACCACATTACCCTTTGCTTCCACTAGTGTTTGTGCACCCTCTGGCTAAAAGAAATTAGCTTGGACAACATTTCAAAGATATTAGCGACAGATGTATGTGTTCAATAACTGAGTATTGACTGGCTCTTGCAGCTCAATTTCTGATGCACAGGTCTCAGACTGCTAAAATCTATTATGGCTCCATTGTGGAAAATGTTGCAAGACTTCATGGTGTCTGTAATCGTTAGTGAAGACCAAGGAATACATGGAAATTCACCAAAGTAAATATAAAAACCCAAGAGGGCAAACTATCATCCAGCGGTGCAGAACCATAACATCAGCCTTCAGGTTGGATTCCATCATTATTATCCTCATATAAAGTGCCTTTGTCAAAAAGCCATTCTGCTGCAATTACCCGTTTTCCCACAGGGATAAGTAGCATTTCATTCAATTCAAACGTTACCCTTTTCAAAGTGACTGCTACTCAAACATCCAAAGATCATCTGAAATGAATAGAAGAAAAGTGCTTGACTTGTTGAAAATGGCCAACATAGGAAGCTCTGTGATCTAGCATTTTTAGACCCGGTGCTGTATGACATTGATAATGAGGCTAAAAGAAGAGCGGTGAATCAAACCTTCCTGCACGGGACCTCCTCTTTCCACAGGTGCTGCACCTATTTTGTTTCAGACAGAGGTCATTGTCACCCCCGCTGAGGGGTGGAGAGAGGGATGAAGTGACCAGAGGACAGGACCCCTCAGCGCCTCTTTGGTCGGACAATGGGTTGCTTCTGCCGGGGTGGGGGTGTGTGTGTGTGTGTGGGTGTGTGTGTGTGTGTGTGTGTGTGTGTTAGAGACACAGAACGAGCGCAGGACAGCGGGAGGATGAGTTGTTACCTCATGGAAGCACTATCCTCCACATGCACAGACAGACAGATCTCTTCTCCGGCACTGTGCTGTGACCTTGTCCTGACCTGAGCTGGTATCTGGTTCACCTCTCCACAAGGGAGCTCCTCATCCCTGCTGTCACTCCTTGTCTAACCATTGTGCCACTGTGGATGACTGGACAGAAACATGGATCTATCTATGTTTTTGTTGTCGCCAATATGATTGGCATCATTGGGCTGGAGGTAATGAGGATCAGGGGAGGAATGTACAATCTGCAGAGGCAGGTAGACAAATCAAGACCACGTCATGATATGAGAACATGGCTAGAGATGGAAAGCCCTGAACAGATATTAACCACATCCGCCTGCTAGAATTACAGGAAAACGTAACCGTGCGGCTGCGGTCGTATAGCTAGGCACCTAAATGTAAAATGGGAGGGGGGGCGGAAGCTGGGGGGTGGGGTTTGTTTAGAAATGGGCCTTTTGCTCCCTCCTGTGGGCAAATCAGTCGCACATGACCTGGTGCCAATTTTGTATGATTAACTTTTGTCTGCGCACCCTTTGGAAAGTGAATGTGCTCACCTGCTTCAACGATGTTCTGCTGTAGTAAAAATGAGTTGATAGTGCAAATCAAGCAAATCCTACACACAAATTTCCCTCAAGTAGAAATTGAAGTAAACGGCGGTGAAAATAATAATATAGAACCCTGTTTCTTAGTGACACTCGGCAGAAGAAAAGGTCAAAAACTGCAGTTACTCATTTTGAATGTGTTTTTTTTTTATTCAAGTTATTTTGCAATTTGTAGACTGTGAAAACCAGTGTTTGGTCTTCTTAATGTACTAAACCGGAAATCTTAAAGATGTTAAGATGATGTATCATAGTTTCAAATTTAGGCTGCCCATATTTGTAAATTGGACCTTAACCCTTTTTTTAAATTATCAAAGAAAATGGAGAACCTTTTTTTTTTTTTTTTTTTGACAAAGTAGCATCAATTGCCAAGTCTGACTTTGTTTTATACAAGCAGATGAACGCAGCCTCCGTACTGCAGTGCACGGAGTCTCTTTCCGCTCAGAACGTACTGGCGGAGAGAGCAGACTTTTGCTGGTCGTCACCTGTGCCAGTGTTCTGTCCTCGACACAAACTTACCCCCCCCCCCCTGTGGTCTCAGCAGTTGAGCTGGATGGAGATCTGTGTGCTTTAGAATGAAAAATCACATCAAGTGCGTCGCGCATTCTCGTCTAGAACTCTTAAAGTGAGCAAACCGTTTTCTCCCGACGCGTCAGATTTCTGCAGCGATAGTGAGCAAGGCACTAAGCGGTAGTACAACATGCGGTCAGAGGTATTATACAACAGGTAATGAGAGGTGTGAGCAAGCATACAGTTTCAGTGGCTCCTACAGGGCAGGGCTGTGATGAAGACATGAGGGCACAGACTTCACCTTTCTGTGACACCCATCCATCCACCAACGTAACAGGAGCGCATCAGAGCGAAGGCCAACAAAGGCAGCTGGACTGGTTTGAGCTGTGCACTCATCACAATAAAAGGTCATGAATATCTGACTGTGTGCGTGTGTGTGTGTGTGTGTGTGTGACAGAGACACCCTTCGTTTGGTCTACTTAGCCTCTGTCCTATCATCAAAGGACACAGGTGAGAGCGGCATTGTGGGCTCTGCTTCTCATGTTACCCTTTCAACTCAGGGAGGACACATCAAAGACGGGGGGGGGGGGGGGGGCTTAGGGAGAATACGTGCACACACATGCGCGCGCAGACACAAGATCATAAAAAATTCAAAGACATATGCGAACACACACACTGTCACTCCTTCATTAAAGAACGCAAAATAAAATATTAATCCCAATCATGATTTTGGCTTCTCGCATGTCAATGAGAAGGACTATAATGTTGAAATTTAAAATGTGTGTTTCATTCATAGGAAACTTCTCATCCATTAATGACTTGATCGAGCAGACGAGATGTTTTGGCTTCTCTCCAAAGCGGGGGCCTCGAAAACAAAAGTTCCTGCATGTTGTATCTGCAGTAATACTTTCTTTATTTGATTTAATTTCATTTTTCTTTTAGGTTTGCTGTGAAAATTGCAACTGGGAACGATAGTAAATAAATGTTTGATCTCTAGTGATAAAAAATCATTGTGATTGCCATAATCCTGCAGCCCTATCCCTCCATCCTCATCCTGTCTGATATCATTTTACCTTATAAACATCAATGTGGGCTTATAAAAATGTATATTCTTGCAATGCAAGTGCCCAAAATGCGTAATCGTTTTGTCACAGCTCATGTGGCTGATGTTATGTTATAGAGATGCTAGCAATGACTTGCCAACTCATCACAGTTTAAGACCCATCTTAAAGTGTTTTCCTCTTCTGGACCTGCATGAAGCAGACCTGTCAGGCCCTGTTCACATGACAGTGTGGGTATGCCAGGTGCTTCGTAGACGCAGCCAATGCGTGCTTTTCCCACCATTTGCGGCCTCAAAGACATACCAAAGCTCACTCACAAGCATAAATATCTGCATGCCTAACCCTTTAATGGGTAGCAAAGAAAATTCCCCTAGCTGCTTGTGTTCGATGAAAGGAAATCAAGATTGCAAGGCAAAAGATTGGTGCTGATTTTAAAAATAGATGAGATTCCACAAATTGTCATATGAATAAAGACAGTGAATCGTAACAATGTTTATCGAGCCCGAAAAGACGCCTTTGTCCTTAAGAGATCAATATGTTATCGACACGAATCAATCCTTAGCCAACTTTCCCAAAACCAGCTCACTGCTAAAATGTGTCTTTCTTCCACTTAATGGTCTCTCGCATTCTATCAAGAAGTTGAACCCGATGAGCCCACTGTTTGAGAACAGCAGCAAAGGTCCAGACAATAATCGAATCGTTAATGATTCATTTTTCTTGCTGTTTTTTGAGTATCCATTGAGAGAATACTCTGCCTAATGTGCCGTTCTCATGAGTCTTTTCATAAAGACACAACAAACACACTATACAGTACATTATCACTTCCTAAAAATTGGACAAAACAAATACAGACCAGGTGTCAGTAACTACTTTTTCTCCATCCAGTATTTCATGTCTAGATGTACCCTTTCTGTAAAACAGTTTACATTTGTAGGCATGGTTTGTATTGGTTGTTGTATTAAATCTGTGTTTTTAACTGCTATGTGCTAATATTTGTTCTTATATCCCCTTTTTAGAACTAAAACGTCAAACAAAGATCTGGTGCTCGAATGGAACCATAGGCCCCTCAGTGTGTTTCCCAGTAGCACTTCTCTCCATTTAATATCATTCTCATAAATTTATTTTTATCCTTAGTGACAGCAGTAGTCCATCTTGTGGTGAGAGGATCAGAGGGAGAGGAAAGAAAGGACAGAAGCAGGACTTTTTGGCGAGATACAACGAGATGGTGGCTATTCAAAAAGAGATTGAAGTACAAAATAAAAATGGTATCATTTACAACTTGAATCATAAAATTATACAAGAAAGCTTAAAGGTTATGGATGGGTGGTTAACAAAGTAAAGCGTGTGTACAGGTTAATGTCTAATAACAGACGGCATAAACCACTCTTGCAAAAGCTCTCCCACCATCACAGAGATGGTCTCTTCATCGCCTTTTGGATCAGACACAGGAGATGAAAAGAAGGAAAATCCATGACATATTACACCTCACGCTTCCAAATGAGAAAGGGGTCCGTGCAAAACAATGTTCCACTTTTCCCCCCTCACAAGCAATCCAAACACCCTGTCCGAGGTCCAAGGTGCTCCGTACTGATTATGCTGTGTGCGATATGCATTCATATGTTACAGCGACACCCATCGTCAGTTACAAAAGATCTGGCAGAATTTGCTAATTGTAAATTCTCCATGCTCGGTAAATGATGCCACTGATCAATTACCTACCGTTACCGTCAGTTAACTGGTTGTTAAATCACAGACCTTTCATTGCCAGCACATGTGCTTGATGGGGATACCTGCTAAAGAAATACAGCACAGTAGTCCTTTTCCTTATAGCTTCAAAGCTTTTGCTGTATAATAATAATAAGCCCACTGTGGATTTTAGAGGGTATTTAATGCCAATTATGGCATGTATTTCACCAGGCCAACTTTGTATATTTCCTAGGGCCGGGACTTTAGCGCGTTAATTACTATTAATTAATTACAATGTGAATAAAGATTAATTAATTACACAAAAAATCGGAGGACCGATTATACTGGAGCACCAACTAGCGTTCATGACTTCAGACAACAACAAACCACAGTGAACATGAACGAAGAAGCTGACGAGACCGTGTCGGTTGGCCCCGTGAATGGGAAATCTTATTATAATAAACACACGGATGGAAGCGTCGATAAGAGCGTGGTTGTGTGCAAGCTGTGCAACAAGGAATTCACATCGAGCCTCAAGTATCACCTCAACGCAACACAATTAGCAGCTAGCGTGGACGTACAAGGACCCACACCCAACCCACACTGCACCAGATGACTGGTTTAAGGACCAGGGTAACTAAGTCCACGTCTGAGAAAAATAACCAATGTTCTGAATGTACTTGAAAGTATTGGTCTACTTAAAAAAACATAGTTTACAGAAGGTCTACTTACCTAAAGGCTACCTGAATTTCTGAAAGTACTATATTTCTAAATATGCTATTTCTACACTTGTCTGCTGGAATTGGTTGAACAAAAATAAAAATCCATGTGAAAAAAATAACTTCTCACTGTTCTCAGGTCAAATATTTATGCAATTAAAATGCGATTCATTTTGATTAATTAATTACAAAGCCTCTAATTAATTAGATTCATTTTTTTAATCGAGTCCCGGCCCTAATAATATATATATATTATATTATATTATATATATATATTGACCTTACATATATTTTTTATAATAATTTTTTACCTATCATTTAAAAAAATATTTTCTTTTTTGACCCTACATATTTTGACTTTTTTCACAAAAATTTTTTCCCATGACATGACTGGAATGATCTTAGATGGAGCAACCTACACGTCCCTGTCACTAATGCCAAATGCCCCAAATTTCTGTACTTTAAACCTTATCTGGGTTCAACCCTCAAGGGACATGGTGGCTCTTCCTAAATCCTTTTTTCATAATCATAGTGGGATATTGCCCCAGAGACGGATTGGTGCATCTTGGAGGATCAACCATGCTATTCATCCTTCCTGCATTGGTAAAGGGACAAGTGAGTTGAATTTGAATGTACCCAGTGAGCACAAGACGTTATTTCAACGTTGAAATATGGTTGAAACTGGGTTGAAATGAGGTCTGAACGTCTAAGACCTCATTTCAACGTCTTTTCAACCGGTGAAAAAGTGCGTGAAAAGGGTACATTTATTGATTATGTGTCATGTTGTGACGTAAGGTTGAAAGAGAGACGATAATATCATTAAGATTATCATAATGATGAATGAACTGGTCGGCGAAATTTGGTCTACGCAAAGACGTGATTTCAACGCATTTAATATTTTTCTTAAAACGTCATGAGTATGGAAATACAGAGTGTGTGTAGTTAACAACATGCTTTATGGACAAAATAATGCGGGCCGTTTCAAACATTAGTTGAAAACACGTAACTCTGATCACATCTGTAACGCGCATGCGCAAGTTCTTAGATGCTTGCAGAGCTTCCACCGGGAGCAGAGCGACGTGAACGGGCTGATACAACCACGGCTACCGGCCCCAATACTCTGTAAGTACGTGGGTGTTTGAATGAAGCACACCGGGAACTATAACCAGTTATTTTACTTGTGCTGCCCACTCGATACGGGAAAGACTGTTATTTTGGTAAGCTAGTTAGCGTTAGCGCAGATAGTTTGCTAGTTAGCATGCTAGCTTGGAGCATGCTAGCTCGGAGCATGCTTAGCGTTCAACATGAACTGGATCAAAAGTAAACATCATAGAGTGTTTTCCGTGTGTTTGGTGTTGCTAATGCGTTAGGTTGTTGTTGTACCCATATCATATTATTGCCGGTCCCATGTCATGTAGAAAAACAACGCGGCCTAAACACAGTTCACAGCTGAATTCAACAAGTTGTGGCCTGTAAACAAGCTAGCCAATACATCGTAAGTTACTGCATGCTTAAAGCAACATTGTAAAGTATGGTACTGCGTAATATACCTGGAAATGTTACTCCAGAAATGCCATAATTTGCAGGATGAATTGTTTATAATGTCATAAGTAAACAATCTATAAATAAGGGTTCTCAAACACCTGCTGTTATCATTATTAAACTTTTTATTACTGTCATTGTAAACCCAAATTACACACTTTTCCCCTAAAGTCTTTGTTCTTCCCTCCTCACAGGTTCCTGTGGATGGAGGTTACATCTGATGGAGTTTGTCCCTGCAGTTGTCCTGCCTTACACATGGAGAATAATTTCTGTGGTAGGAATTGAACGTACTGTACATCTTTAAGTTGTTCTCTCTGTACACAGCTACTCCTCCGCTGTTCTCCCTTAGGTTTTGTCCAGTTGAAAGGAGTTTTGCGTGTGCCGATGTGATGGTTTTGGGAGAGGAAGCTGGAAGGTTTACAGACTGTAAAGCTCCCTCAGGCTTATTTTTCATTTTGGGTTGAACAAAATAAAATTAATTGAATTGAACGAACATGTTGACTAGAGGCATTCTGAATCATTGAGTGACGATGAGGGAGACGGAGCTGATTTCAGGTATACGATCCGGATTCAAGTGACTCAGAGCCAAATGAAGTGCCAATGATTCAGAAAAATGGTTTACAAACACAAAATTCTAAACTGACTGGTTTGTGTTGTTGCTGCACTTATAATTTCATAGTTTATTTTCACAAATTGTATTTTTGTATTCTGTTATGTATAGGAAAAGTGTTATATTGATATGAATAAATACAAATTAATCAAATTGTGTTGTCCATGTTATGGGCTGTTGACATGACAACTGACTGTGTGTAACTTGTACTTTTCCAGCGAGCAATTTATCCGTTGAAAAGACGTTGCAGTGAAAGTTGTTTCAACGCCTATTCGTAGTCGTTGAAATGACGTCTATGTTTAGACCAGTTTTCAACGTGATTTTTAATATCGGTGGTAAACGCACAAATGTGGACGTCATTTCTTTTTACACCTATAAAATAATGCTATAGCACAAAGTAGAGGACGACATTTTACCGTATTAAAAATCACGTTGATATTGAAACAACTTTCACTTTTAAACCATTTTGCAACGTCTTTTCAACGTCGGGCCATAGACGTTTTTTCAACGTCTTTTCAACCAAAAAATGTTCACTGGGTAACAGAGAATTGGAGGGTGGTTGCACTAAAAAGGGTAAACAAATCTACACCCTGTGCCATACTGTCAGTTTAAGGTTGTCCACAGGATGCCCTGAAGTAGACAAACATGTGATTGTCTTGAAAAATGCCCTCAGAGGCTGTAATAAGTTTCATGTCAGTGTGACCACTGAATGAGACACATCTTTACTGACTCATCCGGCCTTCTCTCCCGTCAAAAAGGTGGAACCCTATAGGCTACGTAGGATGGCTAATAAGTGCTAAAGCAAAGCAATTAACATCAAATTCAATTCATCATTCAAAAGATTCCCCATCATTCTTGACAATGCCTTCATAACTCAAGTGAACGCGCCTTGTGTTTCTGCATAACCCCTAGGGTTCACTTCTCTGAAACAACCAGTGGGGACAATGCCCCCACTACTACCTCCGCGGTAGTGCGCTCAAGACTTGGCGGGTGGGATTTGAACCCACTGGCGGTGCGCACAGAGGCTTTTGGCACCCTGCACTCACCCCTACACTACCAGTCCTGGTCACATTTGGGCAACTTTGATTCTCCTATTTAACCTTGAGCATGTGAGTTAAACTTTAAAACTCTTTTAAATGCTATTTCCACATCTGGGCTTGAACCCACAACCTTCAAGTGCAGTGCAGGGGCTAATGTCAGCAGCTCTTCCAATGTGCTACTTCACCACACACAAATTGATGATTTGTTTGTTGTATTTAACCTTGAGATTGCTACTCAAACCTGAAGTAAAGCCAAAGGCTCAAAACCAAGACTGGGCTTGAACCCGCAACTTTCAAATGCAGTGCAGGGTTGTGGCAGCAGCTCTTCCACTGTGCTACTTCACTACACAATAACTAATGCTTGGTTTGTTGTATTTAACCTTGAGATTGCTACTCAAACCTGAAGAAAAGCCAAAGGCTGAAACCAGTAGCTCCTCAGCTCTTGTGCTGCACTACCTCACCATGGACAAATTAAATTTTTGTTTCTCGTATTTAACCTTGAGACTGCTACTCAAACCTCAAAACTCTTTCAAAGCAGAAGTGATGTCTGCATGAAGGGGCATGAACCCACAACCTCAGACAGCAGGTTGGAGCCTGCAGCCCTTCAGTTGTTCCCTTGTGCTATTCAAGCACATGCCTCATAGTGTTCGTTTCTCATATTAGACCTTGGGATTGTTTACTAAACCTCAAAACTGTTTCAAAGTTTACAGTTTGAAGCCCTGACTGCAACAAAACCCTCCTTCTGAGAGAGCAGGTTTGAACTGAGGATCCTCCACACTTCAGCCTTCCTGCTATCTCCCTGCACTGTTCCACCACACACCTGTTAATGCTTTTGAATCCAACCTCAATTCTCATAGATTCTCAGGCTGGAATCCACAACCGTTCTATACCGTTATAATAGAATTGCAGGTCAAGTAAAGTCATATAATGGCATTTCTAATAAAGCCCTAGTTGATTTCACTACTTTTATGCTGTGATCCTTATTTCACTTTTTTCGACATGTGTGCTGATGCCCGCGTGTGAATTGAGAGGATCCATACCAACTCCCCTATGGAGCTAAACCAGTCTAAGGGTCCTCCTCAGCTGAGTGGAGAATAAATCCCGTACGAAATAAACACGGACCAGGGTAACTAAGTCCATGTCTGAAAAAATAACCAATGTTCTGAATGTACTTGAAAGTATTGGTCTACTTAAAAAAAACTAGTTTACAGAAGGTCTACTTACCTATAGGCTACCTGAATTTCTGAAAGTACTATATTTCTAAATACGCTATTGCTACACTGGAATTGGTTGAACAAAAATAGAAATCCATGTGAAAAAAATGACTTCTCACTGTTCTCAGGTCAATTATTTGTATGTATAATATATGCGATTGATTTCGATTAATTAATTACAAAGCCTCTAATTAATTAGATTAATATTTTTAATCGAGTCCCGGCCCTAATATTTCCCACTGTTGATGGTTACAGGTGAATCTGAACACCAACTGTTGGCATTTCATTTACTCAAGCTGTTCAAGTTAGATCCAGGCTTTCCCCTACCGTTGTAACGAGGACCTCCCACCCCCCTGAAAAGTCCGGAATGGGAAAAAAAAAAAAATGGAAAATTGGCCGACCAACTATCAGCCCTCCCCCTCAACCTCAAGGGGGGGGGCCTTGAAGTTGGAAACCTTGGGGAAACAACTGAGATCAGTTTGATTTAAAAATGTGCTTTCAAACATTTTTAACTAACAGGTGGCATATGTTGCCATTTAAAACATGCCGTATACCATCAGGGTCCCAGAACTGAACCCCGATCCCCGTGCGGCTGCTGCTCAAACTGTGCAACAAAGAAAATACATTGCTCACCTGTTCAGGATTATCCAAGGTAGAGAGTTTGAAATGCATGCAGGAAAAAGACACTTCCGCACATCTGTTTGCAATGGCCCGACCATGTGTAAGTCACTTTTACGAGAATGACCCGCTCCTCCACTCTTGTCTGATCCACGTTTCTGACCAGCATCCGCCAAACAAGATGCAAGAATTATGACGGCATCATTATCAAGATGTAAATGTGCCGTTTTTGACCATTTTCAATTGTTAATCTAACTTAAGTATTAGACTTTGCTGCATGTCACATTGTTACTGAGTAAAAATAAAAATGTCATCGTTTATGATTAAGATTAGCATTACCTCTGCATATGTTATTAAAAGAAAGTTAGCATTTAGCACACCACCTGGCACGTTCACCGTGACTCAAATCAAACGCGCCACATTATTGTGTAGCCAGCAGGTGTTTGCTGTGTGTAGCTTAAGGGCTAAAATGATAACACACTTATTGGGATCCTACATTCATTCTTTCTACTTTAACCTTACAACTGGGAGGGAGGGAGAAACACAGGACTTTCACCCAGGAGGCCGCTGTCTGTTCCCTGTGTCAAACTAAAAGTCAACGTTTACTTGTTTGTCATATCATTTCTAACTTGTCAGTCATTAGTGAGTCAAATGAGTTGTGTGTCTCCCCAGTTGTAAGTCACGTGGTGGTCACTATCTAAACCTAGCAAAGTGCTTTTGATGTTACATCTTACCTCTTGTGAAGATAGAAGTTTATTGCTCAAAGGCTTACTTAGAACATCATAGTTTGAAGATGTACGGAACTATGAATTCGTGGCGTTGCGGCAGTAAAAAGAACGCATTTGCCGTGAAACAGGAAATTGTTGTAAGTCGTAAGGCCGTACTTGGTCTAATGTGTCTAAATGTGTCTTAACATCCTGATCATGACGACATTAATATGACAATTTAGAATTATAGTAAGTATAGTATAGTGCGACCTAGTGACAGGAAGTCATAGGTTAATGAAATACATTAAACTGCAAACATAAAACTTTCCCAACCTCGATGAGCTTAATTAGAGACATGGTTTGAGGAGTTCCACATGCTTATATTATCTGATAGTCATAGACCCACCTACTGACAATTATGGGCAAAATACATACATACACATACGTGTGTTGAAGCAGATCAACAATTCCACTAATGAAATGCTAACTGTCTGCATGAGCCCAAACCGTTTAAATGGAAAAAGGCTTGCAAAATGATGAGCCACAGTAGAATAAAAAGGATGGGAAGTAATAATTTCTCCAAATCTGCTCGGATTTGTCTCCGCACAAAACAAAAATTTTCTTCACCGAGCCTTTCTGCCACTAAACTTTCTTTCCAGACATCTGCCTTCTGCTGGGCATACATTGTCTGAATTTGTTTGGGGACATCTTAACAGTGGAAAAATGTGCTTCAGTCCCAGGAACATGGCAGTCGGCGGTGATGCCGTCGCGCAAAAGCATTCAGCTTTTAAGAGTTAACCACAATGGGGCCTTTGGTTCTGCTTACAGCCTCATAAAAGGAACAAGCATCTAAAGCGCCCTCTTTGTACCCAAGCCTTAATTCATTCCTTAAAA
Source organism: Pungitius pungitius (assembly GCF_949316345.1). Taxonomy (NCBI): domain Eukaryota; kingdom Metazoa; phylum Chordata; class Actinopteri; order Perciformes; family Gasterosteidae; genus Pungitius; species Pungitius pungitius. Next base: position 2,155,337 of record NC_084910.1, read on the forward strand.
TATAACGTCTTCCTCTCCCCTCCCCCCAAAGCCCCTTCCACCTCCACCTTGGGGAGTGCTGGCAGCGTATAAGACGTCACGGGCCTCACCTCCTATGGCATGTCTGTTTTTTATTACAGGTTAAAAACTTTTTTTTTCCTGAATATTCCCCGTTCAGCTTCCATTCCATAAATGGTTATTTTTTGGGGAAATGAGTACATGATGCTAAACGGTGTTTCGCTGCGGGGCACGTGTACCTTTGATGAGGAGTAGTTGGGGGTATGATAGGTAGGCTCAGGACCAAGGACAAAGTCTCATTTTTCTTCCTTTAAGTTAAGGTTCCCTCAAGGCCATTTCAATTATCCATCGAAGGGTAAATTGCGGCGTTTATTTGACTGAATGAGAGCAGATTTCATGAAAAATGACTTCAATGCTAATGAAGTCAGATGGGAATTTCTCTTTACCAGCCATTAACCAGCAACTGCATGCTTTGCACGTGGTGTTGGTCTGAATATGTGGAGCGCCGCCGCGTAAACCTGCACCGAATAGCTTTGTCGCTAAAAGTCGTCCAACAAACTTCAAATATCTGTTAACTTGAAAGGGGGAAAAAAAGAGCATGGCTGCCATCATCATTATAATCAGGCTATGCCTCATGAAAGTACCCACCTTTCACAAAGCCTTGGTGTTGACCGCTCAGATCACAGTATAGGCGCTTTTAAAACAGATGCAGGCGGTTCCCAGTGTGGTGTGAACCATACTGGGAACCGCTGCCAGTGGAAACACCCACCAACACCTGCCAGTCATGCTCACCGTGGCTGCAGTTTGCAAGTCTCCAATCATCCTTTTTACAACAATTCTGTCTGGAAAGTTCTGATGAGGTGCTAAGTGTGTAATAAAGGGTGAGATAAAACTCCTTAAATCAGGATAAGACTACTTCCATACCGTTTTAACAATTTCTTTTTACCATTTGCCAAGAATGTGCACAATTCTAACTGGGGACACAGATGGTCACTAACCCTACGTAAATTCCAGTGTATTTTAGCACCAAACCATCAACAGACTGGCGACTACTGTGTCTACCTTTCTGCCGAGTTCCAATAACAATTAAGCCTAATGGTCTCGCTTTTGCTTCAAATTACGATATTCTGAAGCACAAGCTGATCTCCACCAGAAACCATCCTTTTTTTCTGACTAAGACCCACCAATACTGCGACCAGAGAATCTTTTGTTCTCAATACATTGAAGACCGCTCCTTGTGTCTGTGTGTGACCCTCGGTCAGTCAGCTGGACATCAGCCTGGTCCTATCATGGGATGGATGAGATACTCGATGCTCATGTCTAGTTTACCTCAGTTTATTGCAAACTGTTTTGGTAAAATAAGGACATTTTAATTATTAGACCACATTCTGCCTTTTAAAAACAGCTGTAATTAATAAACAGTACTGCCATTACACAAAAAGGTCTGGGGGGGGAAAGGCTGCTTTTAGACATTTAGTAACCGGACTCCTGTGTCTTTTGTTTTTTGCCATTAAAGCAGTTTTGATGTGAGTTTCAATCCAAAGGTCACCCAATCAAAAAGTTCACGGGTTCAACTCCATCCAGCAGCCTTTCTGTGTGGAGTCTTCTCTTCGGGTTCTCCGGCTTCCTCCCACAATCCAAAGACATGCTCTGGGGATTAGGTTAGTTGGTGACTCTAAACTACCTGTGAGTGTTAATGATTGGATGTGTGTGTCCGCCCTGCGATTGACTGGAGGCCAATCGCAGGGCGAACCTTCAACCACCTGATGTCTGCTGGGATGGACTCCAGCCCCTCTCCGACTCCGTATGAATGATAAGCCACTTTGAAGGTGGATGATTGGACCTCCAAAGTCTCACTGGGACTTCTCAGTGTTTAAATTCAGGATAAGATATGCTCCACATTTTCATAACTTTTACAATTGGGGGGGGATTTGTAAACAACGAGGGACGACCATATAGACAGATTTTCTGACAAAAAAAAAACACGATATGAATTGTACAGATCAGTCCAAATCACATGCACACAGGCATACAAACACAAGTGGTATCATTGTGCAGAGACCCACACCCACTGACATGCTCCTGCCTGCACACGCAGAAGCTTACACAAACACACATTTTATTTATTTACATTTATAAAACCTCAAAATGTTTAACAAAAGCTATACAAGAACGAAATGAAAAAAAAAACAACAGCAACAAACTTTTCATCATTCAATATCCAAACACAAAAAGTAAACAATTGAAACCAACTTCCCAGCAGCCTCGTGTAACACGCTATAGATTTTAACATGAACCCTACATTTACTTCAAAGCCCCTTTCTGGGGGTTTTCAGGTCAGAGTCTGTTGGTTTTTCTGTTATTTTGTCGTATCATCCACATCCATGACTGAAATGTATAAAACACAAGATACAAAGGAAAAAAAACGTACTGTACATGCCAGCAACCTGCCAGCCAGCAAGAACTGAGCCGCCAGGAGGGTCTCATGTGGTCTGCAAATTGTTTATGTGGCAGCAAGCGGTAGCCTAGCAACACTTTTTAAAAACAGTAACACAAGGGACAAAAAATGTATTTGTTGTGGTTTGTTTAAGAATGTTGTTTTTTTTTTTTAATCTGCCCATGAGACTTGGGAGAACTAAATGACCTAAATACATCCCACAAAACATTTGAGTCGGCTTTATGCATATCTCCCTTTAAAACCTTTTTTTATACATAGACATTTTAAGCTTGAGGTGCCGATCATGGATGCGTTTGGAGACCCGTGGACAACGTGCCAGCGTCATGCAGCCGTTTAACTTGCTGCCTTGCAGTATAAAACAAAGTTGTTACAGCTTTGGGCAGCTCTGAATGCTACATGGATGAAAACCCCTGTTTGTCCTGGCTTGAGCCAAACCCAAAAGCTGTAACAACAAGAACAAGCACTAAATCTCGGGTTTATTTGGTTTGAGTTCCACACTGTCAGATACTGGCGAGGACGCTTTTGGCTAAAGCACAGCAGAGAGTAAACTTAAGTTAGTAAAAGTATCCATTCAAGCACTTTCACATTCACTAGTTCATAGATGACAAATGCTGGAATGTAAAATTAACTGTTAAGTTGTTAAAGTAATGAAGACGGGCTCATGGTATTTGTCTAGAAAATATACAGAGGCGACTGTGGGTGAGTGCGGCGCGCGGTCATCGTCCAATCAGAGGACTGGTGGTAGGTCCCGCTAACCCACATGTCGATTGTCTTTGGTTAAGACGCTTAACATTGCTCCTGTAGCTGGGACTACTGTGTGTGCGAATGCTAGTGTGTGTGGTATCTCCTGCCATCAATGTGTGAATAGGTAAATGATGACATGAGGTGTTAAAGGGCTGCTATAGAACTGCTATTTTTTTGAAAGAGTGAGAAATATTGTTGATTACATTATTTTTGTTTTATTTGATTGTCCAGGCCTTCCCTGATGGAACTCTTTTCCACTGCATTCAGTATTTTATTCAGCGACTCAACAATCTGTGAAATTTGACTCTAAAACTAACTAAATACGTTATTTTTCCTTAACCAGAAGCTCCAAGGTAATCAAGAACTAACCAACAGAGACAACTCACTCCCTGAACACAGATCTGACCTTCGCATGTGGCACCACACATTGATGTTCTTCTGTATTAAATGTGTGTGGGTCTTGCGCAGCGTAGCAGTGGGTGCTGAAGGGGCAGACGGCGGTAGAACATCTGCTCAGATGCTCTGTGGGTGTGCTCGGCTTATAATGACATTTCGGGTACCATGGGGCGTGCGCATCAGTGAAAAGATTCGATCGTTGTCACGTGTTATGATCAGAGAGGATTTGAGACTCTGCAAAGTGACTTTACTGCAAAGACGTTTCACCCCTAAAATGATATGGTGTCTGTATGAGACTATTCCACCTCGTCTTTTAAACGACAACACAAACACGTTTCTTTTGTTCTTTGACAGCTGTTTTCGCAAGATTTCAAATTTCACTGCTAGACGGCTCTACGTAAACAGGGCTTGAGGAAAAAAAGCCAAAGGCGTGGAGAGCTGGGCTCCGGAGGGGGAGAGGCGGGATGGTAGCCAGGAGGCACCTCACAAATTCGCCCGGCTGTCATAGGGGTGTGCATGGCAGTCTCTGTGGGCCCCAGAGCGCCGTGCGTGTACCCTGGCCCTGACTAACGCGTACCCCCATGGGCCACAAATTCCACCCAGCTACACAGCCGTGAGCGCGGTCGCTGCGATCGGCACAAGTACACATCTGCACACTGTGCCCCTACGCCTCAATCAGACCCTCTCAAGAGGCACCGAGGTGCATCGCTGAACTTCAAACCCAGACCAGACCAGCACTCTTCCCTGTTTGGAGCCAGAGCTGCTCATCCCGAAAGATGTAATTTCTCGTGGAGAGGAAAGCTGTAGGGCATGCAGGGAGCATGCAACGTGGGCTGAAGGTGGAAGAGATAAACAGGCGACTTGGAGAAATGGAGTCATGGGCATGTGCTGGTATATAATGCAGAGGGGACTTACTTTAAACGGGCTGCAAACTAGCCATATAATGTTAAGCACAGAGGATATTGATATTTCCTCTCGGTGGTGTCTTTCCAGTCTTCAGATATTTCCTTTGGCAGCTTAAGTTTCCTCCCATTTTGCAAATACATGAAAGTCTGGTTGGACTGGACGGTCACATTTGTCCATTGGTGTGAATGTCAGTGGCTGTGTGTCAGTATTTTCTCAAGGAAAGACAACCTGTCCAGGTTGTTTCCATTCCAGTTAGGCTCCCAGTATCCCTGAACAGGAAGCTAAGGAAAAAGTATGAATAGGTTAAAAAATAAGGGCCACGGTACATCCCCACCGGTGTCTTATATTGGGCCTAGTTAGCGCTTTAGGATTCTCGCAAGAGTAAACGTGTCACTACAACCTTGTGTGTGTGTGTGTGTGTGTGTGTGTGTGTGTGTGTGTGTGTGTGTGTGTGTGTGTGTGTGTGTGTGCCCACTTGGCAGTTAAGAGTCATTAAAAAAGGGCGTAAGTGAGGCATCCAGCGGTTTCGTTTCATTAATGAAGAACAGCACTGACAACCGCAAGAACCCAGACATGCACACAAACACTATACACATAACACAAAATAAGGCACAAATGCAAACATCCAAATACACTCATTGACTGTTCTTCTTCTTTGGCTTTTTTGGTCCCCGCTGCTCGCTGCCAACACTTCCCCCCCCCCCCCCCCCCCCCTCTTCTTTCCGTTCGTACTAAGTCTGATGACCCCATAAACACACCAAAATACATGCGCACACTGCCAAGCATTTCGTTTTACTAAATCAACATTACATGTGTGAAAAGCTCTGGGGGACTTGTGCTTGAAAAATAACAGGAAAATGAGGAGCTGAACAAACCAAAAGAGTTGGATGTCCGGGAATCGATTGTTACCAAAGCATGAGCGCCTGCGGCTTAGTTTCCTACCGCTGCGACACGACCTGGCGATGATGACGAGACCGTTAAATAAGGTCATTTTGAACGGGCCGCGAAAAGGTGAAAGAAGGATGAGGGAATTTTGTGACAAGCCGTTCAGTCACCCCCCCCCCCCACCCCCCCCCCCTCTTTTTTTACTTCCCGGGCCAACAACCCTCACCGCGAGTATCTGTGAAGAGGATGTTGTGCGTTTGGAGCTGCTCTGCACTTTCTCAACCACAGCGCTATCACTTCAAAAGCTTAGCCCCTGAACTGTTTGTTTACAAACCAGAACAGCATTGATTGTATGGCAAACAGTGTGTAGGCTGTAGTACAGTGTACACACAGCTCGGCAGAGGGGGGTGGGGGGGGGGGGGGGGGGGGGGGGGGGTTGGCTGGAGGGGACACTTTGAACGTATCTTCTGCTCAAGCCTGTCATCTAGTGGCCCCCCAAGTTAATGATGCTCAAACGCTATGCCACAATGTCGATTCCCTGATTTTAAAATACTAAGAATTCCTATAATTTCAACGCATACTACCCTGCCCTCATACACCCCCCCCACCCACCCCTCCCCCGCCCATCTTCCTCCTCTCTGCTGTGAGCATTGAGTTTCTCACAGCTGTGTTCGGTGATTTGTTGCACTATAAAGGCTGTTGCTCTGTTGTGCTTTTCCTCCCAGATATTGAGATAACAGCTCTCACCTTACCTCGACCAACAACCGGGGGCGTCCCGGGGTGGATGAGGGCACGGGGGGTGACCTGAGGGCGGGGGGGGGGAGCAAGCGAGAAGGAGTGAGGACTTGCAGGTGTTTAAACTCCCCTGGCCACGCACAGGTGCACTGCACCTGTGCCACATGTGTTCAGTCGCACACATGTGTGTGTGTGAACCTTGGACACTCCTGAATACCAGCTGTGCACTGTGAAGTCTCTCTCTCTCTGGTGTACACACACACACACACACACACACACACACACACACACAGTAGAGACGGGAATCGCTGGGAAACCAGCGCCGATATCTATTTCCAGACGGATGAAACCTTGATTTTCTAGTTATTTGACTGGTGCTCTATTTCAAAGAGCTGTTCTTGAAGTATATTTTTTAAATATACTATACAATATATATTAGCTTCATATTGGATGTGTGTGTTTGCATCTTATGGAAATCATTTTATACAAGCCAGTTCAGCAGTCTGAAGGCCCCTTTGCGACACTGGGGGAGTTTAATCAGAAGCCATTGTTCCAAAACCGCGGCCCTCTCATCCTTAAGGGGGTTCCCCTTTGAGGAAAAGAGAGGTCTGTAGATGACAGAGGAGAGGGGAGGAGATGGCAGAGGTCAGGAGGTGAAGAGGAGGCTGGGTGAACTGCTGGAGGTGAGGCAGCGAGTGATTCAAGAGGAAGATCGAGCCACGCGGGGCAGGAGGGAACGGAAAATTGTAAGAAAAGATGGAATAAATCAAAGGTTTACTGTACTCATTTCAGTGCCACTGAATTACACAAGGAATCTGCTCTGCTGCAGTTAGCCTGCAACATAAAACAAAACCAGATCTTACAAGTATACACACACACACACACAAACAGTATTTCCACAAAGTCTGGACAGCATTACGCGTTGTAGAGAGGAAGCCACTAAACCCCCCCCACCCCCCCCTAACTAATTACAGCCTGCATCATTGGAGACCAAGGGCTCTTGAGAACACGGCCTATCACTGGATTGTGGCAGAGCAAACACACACACACACACACACACACTCGTGAAACACAGCAATAGGGGGACTGCGTTTTAAACTGCCATCTTCAACACGGAGGGGTCTTCTGTTGTGGCGAACGCGGTACTCGTTCACATGTGACGAGCAAAGAAATGCCCCGGGCCGACGGGGCAGAAGTGGCGAGTAAAGAAAGGGCCTCCAACTGTCTGGTGGAATCATTTGATTTTGCTTGATGGTAATGTACAACATAAGGGCACTGTGGGAACTGTAAACACCGAGCACCGCAAACGATGGCGGGCCGGGTATCATGTGATGGTGCCAGGAACCCTCTCCCTGTGAAGCAGAGCGGACGGTGGAGTGTGGTGGGAAGGCAGCGGCCCAACTGATAAACAGAGTCAGAGGGTAACATACATAAAGGGCCGTTGCGTCGCTCTCAGGAGATGACTAATGAGCCGGGGTGCATGTAAACTGTGGGTGGAAAACAACAAAACGCTGCTGAATAACTGCAGTGGCGTGTGGCGAGGTGGGGACGTCCTGTCATTTAGCCTTTCGGCTGGCAGCGGGAGGCCTCTTTCACCTAAACATGCTGCCTTCGTCTAAAATAGAGTGGGGCCCGTGGCTGTAGGTGCATCTACACATTCCGTTTGCATACGGCAGAAAACCAACAGGAAGGTCCTTCGAGCGTCCTTTCTCATGGCTGCAAAATGAAGTTTGATTGTATAGAGGTTCATGAGAGAAGGCCCCTCTTGATGTATCACTTATGCCCTGGCTACCTTGTGATTGACTGGTCAGTGTTGTCCACTTTGGTTGGTCTCAGTCGTTTTATCTTGGAACTTTAAGCTCATGAAACTCCTTTATTCTGGGTTTTGTTGTACTTGGATGCACCCCCTCAAGCATAGACTGTGTAAAACGGGGCCGTAGCCTCTGTAACGTGATCCAGAGCTTCGTAGGACGCCTCTGTGAAGCTTGAAGTGAAAGGCAGTAAAACCGCCTCCCCCAATATGTGTGTGCATCAACTACCGCTAAGGACACTTGTTTTATCAATTTATTTGCAAAGCAACAAGTACAGTCTTATAATTAGAATTACTATCATGTGAAAGATTTAGAAAAATCGAAACTATAACAAATAAGTGATCAGTTTGTTCCCCTCTTTCAGGCCACCATGCTCTGATTGTGTGCACTTGCTTTTTCTACCCTATGAAGACAAAGACTTGGAGCCAAGCCATGTGTTCATTGTCCATTGACAACAGCTTTGTTGTCCTCTTTGATGCACCTCTTGTTGAGTCCACTGAAGTACTTTTCTCTGAAGGCGTTGTGTCCCTGGTAGGGACTGAAACGGGCGTCTGCAAGGCCGTCAAATTCCTGCAAAGAGACCGATATGGAGGTTACTGCATTGAACTGACATTTAACTTCAGCCATTCAAATTTAGGGCTTATTTGCGAAAAACCGAGCTACCGCCCCAAAAACGCACCATTACCCCCTCCCCCCCCCCCCCCCCGTCGGCCGTACTGTTGGCCGACGGGGGGGGGAAATGATAATAACCGGAAATGAGTTTGACACCACGGCCCAAAAAGAATTGTGTGCTGAGAGAATATTTCAGAACACTAAATTCATCCGGAGGTCATTTGGATGTAATAGTTGAAGCAGCTTTTCCTCGTTTTCCAGTCAAATGAGCAACTCCCCGCCAAATATCAGTATAATATTAGCATCACAGGGTCTTGCACACTTTTTCCGTGTTTGCATTAAGGAACCGGATTGACCCCGTATATGTTAACAATGTATATGAAATGTTATGATTCTCTTCAGTTGAACACTTTGTCTTGGCTGTAAGGTAGCTGCTGGTCAACGGGGGGATGAAGGGAGGAGGAGAGATGCTGGGTGGAGGAATAATGAGGTGAGTTGAGTTGGAAGCGGTGACTCCCGACGCTGGGCCTGTAATTTGTCAGCAACACCTCTCGTTTGCTCGCCGATGCTGCCAAGAAACCTGAAAAGCGTTTCCATGACTACTATGGAGGAAAGCAACGGGCAACAAGACTGACAAATTAATATGGACGGAGGGACTTATCTGCGCACCGAAAATGGTAGGAATAAAGTCTGTCAAACTCATTTGCATAACAAGTAATTTATGGCGACCAAACACATTTTGTCCCACCCAATAAATAAGAAAATGTGAGGCTCCAGAGACATTTTTCGGCACTAGTTTAACAGGAAACGTTTTACCGCAATTAGGCCAACCCCCGTTTCTTGCAAAACACAGACGCAGTGTGGACATGTGCGCATGTATCACACCGATACAAACGTATTTAGATGTTCAAAAACACACCAAGCTGTGAACCCTGATGAACGAGTGCCAATAGGTGCAGATTGAGGTCTATTTGGAAAGGAAAATAACTGCGACCTGAGACAGATAGCAGTCAGATAGGATCAAACAGCTGTGTGTGTGTGTGTGTGTGCGTGTGTGTTATGCAGGGCCCTTCATGGGAGCAATTTGTGGGTTTTGAAGTGGAATGGATTTCAGATCCAAAGATGGATTATTACCCATACCGTGGGTGATTAAGCCATTTAGAGAAATGAGCCAATCACAGCCAGATGGTGAGGATTTAACCCAAGCAGACGGACAAACACTTGCATTAAGATGCCATGTAAAAAAAAACTGCACATATGCTGCATACACTTGACCAGACACGTACTGCGATTACACATGCAGTACCAGTCAAAAGTTTGGACACACTTTCTCATTCAATTGACAATATGGTCAACTTTGCAGGCATGGTAGTAGAATCGGAATAAAAATTAGTATGTTATTTCATATATTTATATTTAAACAGTCTATTCTTTCTCAATCGTTTTATCAACAATAGTTAGGAAAATAGTTATGTAATTCCCCAGAGCCCCAGATGACTCATTAAATGTCTTGTTTAATCCAACCAACCCAATGTGGCGTGCTATTGAGGTAACTAAGACATCCCAAAGAAAAATAACAAATTCTCGTATGGGAGAAACACACCTCCGGCTTCTTGATCTTCTCCATGGTGATCAGGCGTCGGGACGTGTGGCTGGAGAGTGTCTGCTCACAGTTACTGAGGATCCGGAGACACGGGTGAAGTGGTACCGTTTCCTCAGAGTACCTGCAAAGGAAACACATTCACGCGCTGAGGTTACAAGCCAGTCACCGAACGGAAAGGTAAAGCTAACGTAGCTCATTCTAGATAAAAGTGGAAAAAGTGACTGTGACCTTCTGTCATCACCGGCCGGGCCAGGTTAGGGCCTATTAACAGTGGATGATGTACGTGTTTGCATATTTGTGTCAGTAGCACTTTCTCCCAACCACCGTCAAAGTGGCAACAAGTTCCGACTCACAGCCAGATTTTCTCGTCACTGTTTGTCTGACCCGTTGCCATGACCACAAGTAGGCCTCTGGCGACTGGATGTTTTGTCGTCAGGGTGACTAACGGCGATAATTCTCCCCTGCCGATCAGGATTGAAGAGCCCGCTTTGTTAAGCTGGTTTCCATGTCCAAGGAAAGACCGGGGGGGGGGGGGGGGGGGGGTGGCATCTTTGACCAGCTTGTTTCTCTCTCAGAGTGGGTGACTCAGAGTGGGTCATTCTGGGGGATCCTGAGGCGTTCCCGAGACAGCTGGGAGATTCAATCCCTCCAGCGTGTCAAAAAACCTCCAGCGGGTGGCGTCCTAGTTAGATGCCCAAAACCAAGCGGACTCCCTTCGACTCAAAAGGAGTAATTCCTCAACTCCATTTTCCCTCCTGATGGCTGACCTCCTTACTGTAATCTGTAATCTGTAATGCTGAGCCCGGCCACCCAAAATCAATATCATTATTTCTCGCACAAAGTTCCACCAAATGTATGACAACAATGTGACGTCATTCTAAATGTAAAAAATAATGGTCCTTAAATAAAGTCTAATATCTACAAATCTCCTTTCTTCTAACAATACAGCCCAAGGGGTGTGACATGGTCTAGATGCCAACTTTCTCCAGGACTTTGTGTCACCTGTCATAATCACACACAAACACACACGGTCTCCCTATTCTCACGAAGCAGGCAGACACACACAATCCCCACTATTTCTACCACAGCCTTGGACGCGGATACACACACGTATGTGGGGCTGAAACATGATATTACCCCTGTAGAGCCCCAGATTAGGCCCAGGAGACAGGCTATGTCTGGCCTTACATGTGATTGTACACACAAGCGCACACACACACACACAGGTCAGACTGCAGAGGCAGACAGTTCAAATATCTGACTTGCCCGACCTCAGACGTATATTTTTGCACGACGCTCCGGCAGGCACAAAGTCAAGCGCAGGTATAGGAGTAGCAAAGACAAATGTGTGAACATGACGACACACAGGTATGCATAGGCTGATACACAAGACCACACACGTTCATGCATATTGACGGATACACACACACACACACACATACAGAGGGACGTGAGCAAAGGTTTGCTTTTGTGTTTGTTCCTTGGCTCATGCGCATTTACAGACCGAGATCCTCCCCAGTCCTGTAATCAGTGAGCAGAAAGCCATCCTGCAGTTGTTGTGGTAAACAACTGTAGAGTCAAACACCTGCACTCAAATCAGCGCTTCACTTTCTGACGGTGCACAAAACATTAGACAATGCACAACTTTGTTTCAGAAGAGTCGTCATTTATATCCTGCTGTGGTTTACTGTGACCCAGCTGCCTTATTGGGAAAACCTCAACACACCTGTTTATTATTCTGTATAAACACTGTCATTCACTTGTGTGTTTACACCCACAGGATGAGATTTTATAGGAGCGGGCATGGAACAGTGTTTTGGGGAAATGCTACACAACCGTGGGTTGTGTAGCATTTAGCAGCTCATAAACCAATTTTCCATTTTTCAACTGATTTAAAAACAGTCATGTCCAACTGTTTGTTCTACATTAACAATTCCTCACAACTTATCTACTAATTTAGTTAGTTTTATAAAATGTTAATATTATAGTGTTAACATTTTACTTTGCTTCAAGCTGTTTGGCAACGAGATTTAAATGTAGGTTTTGCTTCGTTCAGTTCTGTTTCATGGTTTGAGCCTGCCCCCTATTGATAGAAATTATTAATTGAAGAAAAAAAAAGCACCAGCAAAAGGGGTCCCAAACTTTAAGTCCATGAGGACAAAGTTCACTTTAAATCAATTAAGGATGAATGAATCTGCACAAAGCCCGTTTTTAAAAATATAAAAATGAAATGAAAGTTTGACACAGTTTGAGTGCTCAAATAACAGAAATCAGTTTTAAAGAACTGGATATAACCGCGAGAGGCTGAAGTTTCTTGAAATGGTATCCACAGCCGCAAACTCAACATTCCAAAAAGACCTGGATCTCATCAGCGAATGACAACGCGTACGTGTACTCACTCTGGTCTGTAGACGGGCAGCCAATAGACGAGCCTCCCACCCACAACCAGGTGGTGGGCGGAGAAGTTTAACAGGTCTGTGAAGATGTCGCTGAGGTGGTACGCCTGTGAGACGGGGACGTGGGACTCTAGGTAGCTGAAAGAATCAAATGGACACAAACTAGTTTAGACCGGAGCAACAGAGACAACGTGTAACATAACAGCAAAAACATTCAAATACTTTTTCCACCTAATTAGCCATGTACATGTTACAGTATGTAAGGTATATTTCTCTCAACATGGTATCCGTCCTGCTTACATGCCGTCGGCGTGTTTGGTAACATCTTTGTGGGAGCCTGTTCTCCTCGTGGACTCTCTGATACCGTACGGCGCTGACGTCAGAAGGTCCACACACACAACAACCACAAACATGAAACAAGAGGATAAAGATTATTAGACTGCAGCTGGAACACATGTGTGCTGCTTCTGTGGAAAAAGTCTTTTTATTTAAAGTTTTCATCCTCAGAAAGTGTTAAGAGGAATCTGTTGGGAATAAACTTACGATCGGTAATGATGGCGTCGAACAGAGCTGCCTCCCTCCACACAGGCTTGGATGCATCAGACACCATCACATCTATGTACATCTCCTCTGTTCCATACTGCCGCAGGTTGGCTCTGATGTTCTCATCCGGTCCTCGCCACTTCTGGTTTTTACGGCTTGAGCGACCTGAGAGACAACAGCGCTTTAGGACATTTAGTGTTTAGTGTCTAAAATGTGTCTGGATGAACACAGAAGTTAAGTGGAAACTTAAGTGGACAAAACTTACCTCTGCCATGAATAGTGTTGTAATCAATATCCGTTCCACAGACGTAGGCTCTAAAATGAGAACATGCTACCAACAGGCTCCCTGAAACAGATCAAGAGTCGATATTAACGAACGACTCACGCTGCTATCGCTGTGTACGTGAGTGAGAGTCAGTGACAGGGTTGTCTCACCTGTGCCAACAAACGGGTCAAAGACAAGGTCATTCTCATTGACCTTAGCGTGGTTGGCCATAATAAATGAGAGCCCAGCATCCATACTAGTGTTCCCTATGAAGTGTCTGTTCTTCACACTGTGAGAGCGGATCAGTTCGCGTTGTCCATCTGCTATCTGGTGCAGGAGAGAGTATAGATGAAAAGTGTTGAGTTTCAGATGCCCCTCTTATTTTTTTTAAATGTGAACTAAAGGTCAACTGTGTCGCACCCATCGGCCGAAATAGATGTAGTTTGGATGCTCAGGGATGTCGTTGGGGTCTGTGCCGTAATCTTCCAACAAACAGAAGATGTGCTGAGGGCTCTTCAGGCTCACACTTCCATTAAACGGAAGATAATCCATAGCCTGGTGGGGGGATTGGGATCGGTCAAAGATGCGTTTACATGCGTTCATTCATTCACCGATCTGCTTACTACTCACATCAATCCTTTTGATTCTGTCTGGGAACTCCAGGGTCTTGTTGAAAGTGTAAACGTTGATTCTGTAAGTTGAGTCTTCACGCATGAATGGTGACTGTAGGGGAACGAGGAGGAGCAGACAGAAATTAGACAAACAAGCTTGGAAAACTCTTTCTAGAATAGCACTGATTGGCCAGTCCCACAAAAAAGGACGATAAACACTAGCACCACAAACCATGTTCTCGGATGGGTAGTTCAAAAGGGATGTTCTGAGTTCACTGTGTGTTTGTCCGTGGCCCCAAAGTTCAAAAGCAGACCTGCAAAGTTAGTGCAGCATGAACTATAGCGTCATCTCCGAATCCGAAACATTTATTTGCCAGGTATGTTGGACATACAAGGAAATTGTCATGGAGGGTGGTGCATACATAGAAAAAAGGAGAATGATGTACAATTGAATTGACAGTAGAATATAAAAGGATTACAAATAATACAAAAAAGATAGGAAAGTGCACAGGCAAACACATTGCCATACTATACATAATGTGTAAAATGTCAAAGTGTTTTGAGTACAGTTAGTCAGTGGGGCAACTGCACTGTCAATGAGCCCGACTTCAGAAGGGAAGAAACTATTGGTGTGGCGTGAGATCTTGTTCCCAGCCACTGTAGTAAAGAATAAAATTCAAAGCACATATTTAAATGGCCGGCAAAATATGCAGCATGTCAATTCTCTATGCCTACTTTACCCCAACACTTACTTTGCACAAACAGATCTGGCCATGACTCCGCGGACGTCCTCCTCAGCCAAACCATCAAGGCACCAGAAAGGAGTCTAGAGACAAGAGGCAAGTCAGAAACCATCCGATGAGGTGAACGATCATTATAACATTTTATTCATGTGGGATTTGGAGAGAAAAAAATACGAAAATACGTTTTGAAATTTGTGCATTTGACTTGCAAACCTTTTCTTGGAAGTTTCCACTCGGATGGAACGCTTTTCCTCTGAGAGCGAGCAAGGCCTTAATCTCCTGTGAGAATGAGCGCATACATTTAAAAGAAAAAAAAACATGCATGCATAATTATAGTATTTTTTTCACAAACAGAGCAGAAGTCCTCTCCCTTTTTAAAATCTCATTGAGATGATTAAGATGCCACAGGATCACAGTACAGTGCATTTAAAAACGAGTGAATATCTACTTCTTTATTAGCATGCAAGTTTAGATACATTGTAGGACCTTTCATATCTTTAAATGTAAACTGCCACGTGTCCGAGTGTATTTCCTGTTGCAGTGCATGTGGATGCAATCAGCTGACGGGATGTATACATGGACACAGACCGTTGCCTAGCAATACAAATTCGTCGAAACAGTCTGTAATGCATTTATAGAGTATGTCTACAGGTCCAAATGTGCAAACGAGTCCCAATCACGCGATTAGATCTGCGGATGAGTACATTTATGTTAGGACACGTTCCCAGAGGTGGGTACAGAAATATAAGTTAGTTATCAATGTGTTATTGTTATTATGTGATGAAACATTGGCTAATTCACACGTGAAAGCCTCAATGAATCCACTCCGGTGGGACAGTTTGAATTAGCAAGCAGCTAACACAGGACGCCACGCGAGGAGGGAGTCTTTGCCTCAGAAACAATGACACAACTTCAGCCAAAACATTCACAGAAAGAGCCAGATAGAAACTGATGGTTTATGAATGTTACCGGCAATCTGAAATCCAGATTATCTTGGGCAAGATGCAAGAGATACGTGAGGCATGATCGACTGACGGAGGTCGCCATATTTGTTGCGGATTCAAAATACGTCCGGCGTGAAACTAGGCTGTGAAGTCGTTCCGCTCGTGTAGCAAATTACCATGAATGAAAGAAAACATATTAACCTTCACCTTAACGCAATACCTTGTCTTATTTTTTTGTTGTTGTTGCGCATTTTGATACACACATGCAGCCGTATTTCCAGTGTTTCCACTAAATGCTGATCATTTGTGATTTTTATTTAATTTTGTGACCTCGTCCAAATGTAACTACCTATGTTGCTCGTTTCTTTTCACCAAAAAATAACAAGTTTTCTCATCTTAAACTCGCTACTTCGCTCTTTCATGCAAGATTAATTCCAATGGAAACTCTAAGACCTTAATCCTTTCACTTCAGCGGCACCATAGTAGAGCCTCCCTCTCTGACCGCTGATTGGCTGCTCAGATCTCTTTTAAGAGGCCATTCGCCGAAAGAAATGTCCATCACAACGGTTTTGCGTTTGGATACAAACCCATCAGCCGTATTGCTACCGTCAGCAGTGCTGCAGGACTGTATTGTGAAGTAGTTCAGCATAGTAAGTGTTACTATAGTGACTAAGCAAGTAACTGTTATTACTATTGCACATTCATGCAGATGAAGTAAGGATCGACTCAGTTGTCTGCATGTAAGTCATCATGTTTAATAATTGTTTATTACAAATGTCGTAGGATTATTTTGGTTACTAGTGTATTTCCTTCACTAAGCTCTGATTTACTAATATCGATTTTGTTCAACTAAATTTTCACTTTTTATTATTTTCTTTGAATTTTAAACTTAATAAGTAATGTGGGCTAAAACAGTCATCAGTTACATTAGATTTATCCACAGAGCTCTACAGCGAAAAGAATCCACATGCAGGACAGAACAACTATGATTAAATATGAAATATAAAATGTAGCTTGATATTCAGAGACCATTTTAGTTAGTTATTGTTAAAATTATTAAAAATAATGGAATAAAAACGGTATAGGCATATTATTCAGTGAAAAAATCATTGCATTCCTATATGATGTCCTCAACTTAAACAGTGATGGGGACGAACCACCAGAGCAACATCATGGAAACTGAACAAGACATTCCAGATCCTGCTAAGTTTGGCAATGACACAGCAGCGTGCATTGTTTCTGTGAAAGGCTTAAAGGAAAACTGGCAGAAGTGGTGCGATGAACACCAGGAGTACCAGAAGCACAACCCCTTCAGTCAGGACATCAGGCCCAGCGCGATGGTCCCTCAGAGAGGGAAGGATGACTATGGGAGACCACTGCAGGGCTCCATGACGGCGCAGCGAGGGAAGGACGCGTACACACACATGAGCAAAGAGCTTGAGGAGCTGTGTGACGTGATGAAAAATATTGGACACCCTGGAGATGAAGAAGGGGATGGAAGCAGCAGCGATGGGAGAGTCATCGCTGTGGAATTTGGGGAACTGTTTGAGCATTATGTGACAGTTTCTAATAAACTAGTGGGGATCCTTTTAAGAGCGAGGAAGCAGGGGCTGGTTGACTTTGAGGGGGAGATGTTGTGGCAGGGGAGGGACGACCATGCAGTTATCACTCTGCTGCAGTGATCAGAAACTGTGGTATTTAGATAGGAGGAGGACTGCACTCATTGTAAATTAGTTACATAAGGCACTCTTCATAGAAAAAGAATAGATGTTCTTTTCAGTTGCTGACAATCCAGAACAGATGTATTGTATCTTTGTCCAGCATCAACTGAAAAACTATGCACGTTTTAAAAGGCCAAGCTATTTGTGCCTAAAATGCAAGGGCATCAGACAAATATGCAAATTTTAAGCACAAATGAAGAGAAAAATTGGTCTCAGGTTGAAACTTGACAATAGAGATATGACAGAAATACTATTATTTGGGGGAGTTAACCCCTTTATATGCTTTCCAGGGTGGTTTACATCATTTTATCATCTCGCCAAATCAGGTATTTTCCCACATTACAAAAATAGTGAAGGAAAGACGGGGAAAAAAGATGTGTTCAGTTGCTGGGGATGAGTTCTAGGTGGTTAATGAGTCTGAGGCAAGGAGAACATGAAGCTGCCTGTGACAGACAATATGGTGCTATAGGATGATGAACTTGATCCGAGTTTGCTCGGGTGCTTCAGAGCGTTACAAATGTGCGTTGTAGTTTAGGTTACCAGTTTGAAACTTTGTTTACCTACATGACACGGAGATACGTCTACTATAAACAGAAGACGTTGCTTTAGTGAAACGACAACTACATAGTGAACTGATGTATAATCTGCCGCCCCTAAAATGAATGGCCATGCAAACGTTTTTTTTAGCCTAAAGAAGTTGACTATTATTATTATTATTAGCAAGTACTGCTTTATAATAAAGAAATATAAATAACAACATGCTGTCTGTTGTGTTACTTTGGGTGCTTTGTGAACTGTAAGCACTGACTGGAGCAGTCAGTTAAACTCATGAACAGATATCTGGCTCACTAGATAAGGAACACACAGAGAAGCAGCATCTATTATTTACTATTAAATGAATTTTTAAATTACATTTACTTTCATACTGTACAGTTTTCTTTCTTTTCATTCCTTGGTATAGTGTTGTATCATCTTGCATAAATATGATCTTCAAGCACCACGTCATTAGTGTAATATACCCTAGACATTGTATCACATGCAAACACTAACCCACGATATTTCTGTGCTTGTTGAGCTGATTTAGCAAACTTCACTTCATGCACGTGTCAAAGGGTCACTTCTACTTCACCTCTGAGCTTTGACCCACACAATCCCCATCAGGAAAGCCAAGGTTAATTACACGGTGTGGGAATTGTCCATAAAGTTTTTGATCCAGTGGATTTAAGGAAAATCCCTTAACTTCTTCTTTTAAATTATGAAGAAAAAAAGTTAGTGTGTCATGTCTGAAGTAGCAAAAAAATAAGAGTTGGCTTCCTTCAAGCCTTCATTTGGCTCTCAGTTTGAAAAGTGCTCTTTTGTTACAAATACGTCCCCAGTTTAAAATGATATCACATCTTAATTTGAGGATGTTGAAGGTGGATGTTTCAGTGACATCAACATCCAACACTTTAAGAACTCGATCCAAACACGTGATCAGTTGGACTCTTCTTTAGAGTTGAGAAGCTCAATCAGCTGGTCTGCCTGCAAAACATGAATGAATGTAAACAGAGCAGAAATTAGACTGACAGCACTTCAGGTTGATCTCTGTATCAACCCTATGGTTGAATTACTGAACAAAATATGTAATAAAGTAGTAATTATCCAGATCTACAGCAATGTACTCCTGTCTGTTTCACACATAGCTTGCTTATAACGTACAAAAGGTGTAGGCCAATAAATCACCTGCATATTTATTTGTTTACTACAATCCCTACAGGTGGAGTGGCCTGGGACAGCTAGTTTGAGAATGAGACAAACAACCGGGTTGTTTGCTTGTCAAATACTGAATTACCAGGTCAATAGTCCTTAGATGTTTGAACCCTGGTAGCCGCAAGAGGGGGTTATTGTACAAAGAAAAAATATGTTCTCGTCCTAAGAGGACAGTCAAGATATTTTTGCTTTAATTTATCCTGAAGATGCACAATTCACAGGGTTAGAACGGATTACTTTACTAATCCTTCACTGATATACAATAGCATGTTATGTTTTGTTCTAGAGCACAGGACGTATGATATAAAGAGGGGGGGGGGGGGGGGGTTACCGTGATGAACCAATAGGAGTTGAGTCTGTAGAAGAGCCGAGACATGAGACTCATTTGACTGGCAGGTGCCAGGACATGAAGGTGGAGGTGTGTGACAGAGCAGAATGGGGGCCAGTGGAAACCAAACCTGGAGACAAGGGAAAGGGTTTGAGTGCACACTCCTTGAAACCTAGGATAAGTGGTAAAAGCTAACTCGGTTTAAATCCAAATTAGGTCAACAAAGCATCAGATATGCTATCAAAGCTAAATAATCAATCAGTAACGATTACACAACAGCTTAAAAGATTTTCCATGTCCATTAGACTCTGACCTACTGTTCTCCAGGCTAATACAGTTCATAGTGTTTATACTGATACGATGGTGTCTATTGATAAGTATACTGCTTATAAGTACCGGGCCAAACTGAAGATTCTTTGTTTGTTCATCGGTCTGTACAGGCATTGGGTTGATGAAAATTTGCCTCGAAATAATGCTTCATTATTATATACTCCAGAAGAACTGACCCTTGGCTTTGAACTTGGGTGACAAAAGCTTTGCTAAAGATGTATTTTAGTATTTCTAGCGCGATGGGCTCTGGAATACAAAACGCAGCACCGAGGGTAGCTCACCTGACATCACTAAGATCCGTAATGTTTTTTTTTTGGAGGATCTCCTTCCCCGTCTCGACCATCCGCTTCACTGGGTATGACAACAGAAACACCAGTTGCTTTTTAAGACATAATACAATACGCATCAGGCAAAACAAAATACATCTTTTATGCCAAAAGATTAGTTAGCAACGAAGTTGGCAATTTTTCAAAATGCAACCATTTCCACAGACATCGGTCATGAAATACCTAAAGGCACGTGTTCCTTGCTGAGTGATTTGCAGTTCCCTACATGTTTGGTTGGAACGACAAGGTAATGATGGGGAGCTCCTGGTTTGATGTCTTGGAAACATGAGATGTCCTCATCCTGCAGCAAAGATACACGAGTCAGCAAATGCAAATCGATGTATCACCTTCAGGACTGGAAGGGGAGAAGAGGGCGGATAACACACCTGCTTAAATTCAGCACTTCTTTAAAAGCAAGATGTTAGTTACACTTTTGTTAGAGGTTATTTCGAGTTACCCCTCCTATCTCCAGGAATCTCTACAAAGCTGGAACAGGAGTCCCTAACCAGTGTGTTTCAATGGATCCCTGAATGAACTTGCTGAATTAACATCCTTGTAGTGCAGGAAGCTATGAGCTAGGTTTTATGAAACAGGACAAGCTAGCACGTGACCTGCAATAATAACAGGGGCACACCCTGCTATACACAGACCAGTATTACAATACAAACTGTAGAACCAAACGCACATGTGGTAGTTTATAATACTGCGCAGAAAGATTTAATTCGTTAGTCTCCACGTCAATCAAACATTACTTCTGGCATCTTCACAGGCAAACATTGCTCAGCTGTTTCACAAAGGCCACCGACTAAAGCCAGCTGGCCCTGCACTCAATATTCTTTAGTAATGTCCGTATTCTCACACAGTGGATAAGCTCTGTGCCCATTTCCTTGTTGACAATTTTGCAGAAAATACATTTCTTCTCGTATCCTTCGCTGTTGGCTTTGGAAACGTCGGCCGGAGCCTCCACTGCTGCCATTGTTGTCGGGCGAACGATCCGCAGACTGTAAGACCCGCTCAGTCGATCCCAGAGCGCAGCGAGCTCTCACAAGGGGAAACTGTCGATCCACGTCGTGCGATGGGACGACATTCTCCTGCAGTCTATGGACGTAACTGCCACCAGGTGACGATGTGGGTCAACATATAATGCATTTTGATGGCTATTTCGAACAGATTTACAATTTTCTGGCATATTTTAGTTTAAAATGTATGCTTGATGAAAGCATCAGCTGGCCGGACTATTTGGTTGATTAATTGCATAGATTTTGGCTTCATGCTTTGGGTAAAATTTAGTTGTTGACCCATTTGAAAGCATCGATAGTTTCTGTGACTGTCTGGTTCAGTTCAGAGGTCCTGATAAAAAATAGATCCACGGCTCATTCAGGCATAGTAGTCATTTCTCAAAATTGACAAGAAGAAATATATACAGTAGTTACTGAGTTCTGAAGCCAAAGAATTAGAAAAAGCACTTTTGATAATTGGTTTTCTGATGATGTATATATCTGATGATGTTTGTATTGTGTCTTATAGTTTACTCTATTGCTTCCTCTGTTTTAGTGACTATTCAATGGGGGAATGTATTTTGTAGTTATTTCTATGCATTTTTAGCATAGCTATGTGCAATATTAAAGAAAAATACAGTAACATCATTAATTGATTAGTCACACAAATATTATAATTCCAATATTGGTCTACTTCTATTTTCTTATTTGTAACTTAGGAAAGAAAAAGAACAGGCTTTTCAGTAAAAAAAACAGTGTTTATTGTGGTTCATCTAAACAAACAAACAGGCAGTGCCAGCACCGCCTGGTGGACACTCATATACATACAAATGAACAAAACCTGAAACAAACATACAATAACGTTTTATGAATATTCCCTACTTATGCAAAAAGCATAAACACGTTCCAAAACTAGAAGTGAGAGTTAATAACATTTGAGAGCTCTTCCTCTACAAACTGTATTCATTAAATACCCTTTATATAGTGCAACAATTGAGTGGTAAGGTCAGTAGTTTTTTAAAGAGAACATTAAAACCAGACCTCATGTTAGAGACCAACATGTACAATTAGAATCCAGATGAGAACTTGCAGGTCTCATAATGTCACAGTGTTTCTACCATGACGTATTCAATTATCTTTTTGTCTGAGTGAGCTTACAGTAGTTACAATCTTTTTATTCAACAGTGTTTCTTTGAACTTTGTATTGTAATGCTCCTCACAAAACGGTTCGGGGGGCTTACAGGCGTCAGAGTCCAGTTTCTAACTGGAATTACGCAGTGCCACTGCTGACCAGGCAATAGTTTAGTGCAGCAAGACCCTCAACAGCAGGATTTCATTTTAAAGGCACAGATCCAACCGCCATTAAGAGAGAGTCCAGCCCAAGAACTGCCAAAACAGGGTTCTGTTACTGGACATGGGCTTATCTGGACCAGATGCAGAGATAATAGCATTGGCTATATCACATTTTGTAGTGGCTAAAACCACACATACCCCTTGAGGTCATGATGTCTTGCAACTTGGGTTAGTGGGTTTTACCGCCTTCAGTTCTGCACAGTCCAGACTTCGAGCTCTAGTACATTGAAGTCCACCTGCGTGGAGAGGGACTCGTTTTGGAACGTGGGACAGGAGAAGCTTGAGCCACGGTACAGATCAGAATCCAGCCACAGGCCAAATCCAACCCTGCAGATAACAAAAAAGAAAAAAGCCACTTAGACTTAAAAAAATGTGAGCGGTGGTCATGTTTTATGTTCTGATATCTCAAAAGTAGTAGTTAAAGTAATTACATTATAGTCCTGCTTTTTGTTTCTTCTTGACATTGATAGACTTAACTGCTGCCATTATCTATCTCTTTATTTTAGGGGAAATAAACGACCACATGACTCACCCTCCTCCACCAATCTGCAGAGATTCCCAATTTCCGCACACAAAGTAGGAGTTCTCGCCGCTCCACCTGTAAGCCTTGGAGAAAGCCAAATGAAAGACATAAGACTTTGCCGACCGGAATTGATGATAACACAAAAAATAAATATATATATTTTGTTAAATTATGATTACAGACTTCAACACCTCTATGGATATTGCGTGAGTATCCTTATGATTCATTATTTGGGCCTGCGATAATAGGAAACGTGGTATTCTGGATATCTGGTAACACCCGTAAATCATTGCAAACTTGACTTCTAATACAAACACATCCGTTCTCAGAATTATGAGTAAATATTTTTTTTGTATTAATAAGAAACTCGTCTCATACCTGAAAGTCCGGGTTGAAGCTGAACAGGAAGGTTTCTCCTGTCCCGTAGCAGTATTTACTGACTTTGAATGGATCGGAAGAAAAAGCCCCAAACACCTGAAAAGACCAAGACATCAGGTTATTTAACTCACAGACGTTGAATGAATTGGGTTAAACCCTTGTTTGCAGAAACGCCTTGTAGTGTTACGGTCAAAATGCGAACCTTTTTGTGCATGTCTTTGATGACCAGAAGCACAGGGCAGTCCAGGCCAGCCATATTCCTGTACATGGTCTTCAGACTGCTCCCGTGAACGGCCGTGCTGTAGACTAGCTGCCATGGATAGCCCCAGGTCTTCGCTGGCATCTGGGCAGCTAGCTGTTGGCAAAAGGAGACGTTAATTGAAAAGTGCTCTGACTCGAAGGTGTAACCAAGAATGTGTACGCCAAAAAAACTATTTTGAAGGCTGTAATCATTGCCAAACCAACTGCTTATTTTGAAATGTTAATGGATTCAATATCTGGAAAAACAAAGGGGCATGCAATTAAAAGATTTCTATCAAAAGATAAAAGCACTATGTGTTGGTGTAGTCGCACACTGACCCGCTCCAGGTGTTGGTCATCCAGCAGCTGGCTCTGGTCATTCAGGACGGGGAGGGAATCTTCAACCGCCTCCTGGTACTCAGGCTCTTCTTCCTCATAGTACTCTGAGCTACACAAACTCAGGCTACGCTTAGAGTCCTTCACTGTGATAATCTGTTGGAGGAGAAGCCATGTTACAAAATGAAAACGAGGTCTATGTTACATACAGCGACCTGTGGTTGAATAACTCATTTAGGATGGGCCCATTTGAAATTTAAACAGAAAGTGATGCTATTTCACCAGCAGATGCTGTTAACACAGCTTCCGTTTCATAACTGGATTGCTGCATGAACAGCTGTTTAGCAAGTATAGATGGATGCTCCCTTTTCTTACCCCCCCAAGTAAAGTATATTTTCCCCCGATAAATGCAAAACGTCTGTCAAAGTGGTAACATGCAGCAAAGCAGTCCTACCTCCACATACGGCTCCATGCAGTCACTGGCAAAATAAAGCACCTTGACATTTTCTGGAAGGAGCTTCATAGTTTCTGATTTCTCTGTCAAGCTCTGGGCTCTGCAATGCCACATGTGTGTTTCTCAAAACGGGAAGCATTCATTCATTTTATATCTCTGAGCTGCTTTGCCTTTCCTGCGTTGAAATGCCATTGGTTTGAAGCCTGGGTAGAGGGGCGTCTCATTGGTTAGCAGCTGTGACTCTGTGGGACTCACACAGTTTTGTTTCTCTGTAACAGGAAAGTTACGAGCTGCTCCGGGGGAAAATGGGGGGGAGTTACGCACAGGGTGTCTATATATGGAGAACTGAACTCTGGGAGAACTGCAGAGCCATGTGGTGCCTCAGTTACAGTAAATCTGAAATGCTACTGGGGTAATTTCACAAATGTTTAAACTGGTTTTATTTCCCTTTTATTGTCCTGACCTGCAGTTGAAGAGCCAAAGAGGGTCCTTTGTTATGCATGTGTGTGTGTGTGTGTGTGTGTGTGTGTGTGTGAGTGTGTTTGGGCATATCTTACCTTCCAGTTTGCATTAGTGGACTTGACAGGGTCACTGAAGAACCGGTTGATTACAGCCACCTTGCTCTTTACCACAACCAGGTAGCTGTTCTGATGCTTCTTTTTGACAAGGTAGCACGGCTGGCGGTACTTCTTCTTGCCCTTAGTGCATATTGTTGATGACCACTGTACGAAGAAAGTGGAGAGGTGTCCGACCCTGTCAAAGCAGTAATAGGTTTTTCTAATGTACATTAAATAAAAATATATTATTTTGAGTTTTGTTTATTTTCATGGCCTGCAACGGCTAAAACAATTTGTTTTCAATGTGAGCAGCAAACATCATTATACAGTTAACATGACATAACGTCTTCGTCTTCATAATTTTAACTGCAGTACAGTAAATTCTTTTTTTCTTAAAATTAGCCTGTAATGAGCCTGCGACTTTTAAGCATTCATGACAAATCTCCCAACCTCCAATACCTTATAAGGAGGAAAAAAAGAGAAGTGGAGCAACTGCCATCACAGTACTCAATTGTGCTTTTAACCGTGCCTCGACATGACGCAACATCTCAAACTCATTAGAACGGCAATCTGCACTGCAACAACACCCGTAACCATGACATGACTTTAACAATTTTAAACTCCCATATCTTGTTTAAATGTGTTGAAACACGCAATCCAAAGTACTGTCTGAATCAGCTCCAGGTAATATCACACCACATTCCAGCATAGCAATGTTTTCAGCTCTCTAGATGGTGCATTTCACTTACTCTCCGACGCTGTAGACAACTCCCATGGTTAAGCGAAGAAGAGCTATAAACTGTAAGAAGAAGGAGAGAGTAGATGGTTCTGGTGTCTCAATGCTGCAGCTGCCTGTTGTCTCTAAATTGCCGCCATCGGCAGCATTTTGTACCAGTGAATCAATTGCTGAGATAACCCCCTTTGACCATAAACCCTCCCTTACTCCCTGGACAGCTTTACATGACCTGGACATATTCCTATGAGGATTTCCCAATGGGGCCTTGAAGCCCCATTAACTTGTGTTGCTCAGGGTCTCTGTCCTTAAATCTGGCTCGAGGTTCTCAGGGTCACTGTGTCAAGGTTGTGGCTCTGTGACTCGACAGAAGAGCCAATCAAGCTGTCAGTCAGTTTGATTGGCTCCTCATTGTCTGTGCCTTACTGTCTGTGTTTCTGTATTCCCAGATACCTTCTGGGAATACCTCTTTTCAACAGAGGTGAAAACTAAACTATTTACATTAACACGATTGTCAATTCTGAAGAACTATAGATGTATCTGCATTTTAGAGCAAAACATTGCACTTTTAAAGACAGCTACATTCATCTTGCTGATCCCTCATCAGGTACTGATTAGTTTCCACAGTCAGATTTTAAAAACCTTAAATAAGCAAACATGCATTGTTTTACAGTAAAAGTAAAAAAACAGCTTTACTTCAATCAAATACATTTAACAGAACATTTAAAACATAACAGAAATTCCATCATGTTGTGGCACTGCTGCCTTTCTAAAAAATAGTTGCATTTACATTTGATACGTGAATGTTAATACTCATATTGCTAAAAATTGCATTTTGAAGCTAATAGTTGTGGGTGCTTACCTTGGACTGAGCCATGCTAGATGTCCACTGCTGGGACTTGAGGCTTAAGGCTTGAGGCTCAGGTAACTGGCTGTTTGCTGGACCTTCATATTGATAGCACACGTAGGGCTATTGATTGTCTCATCTTACTCTTGACAAGAAAGCAGATGTTTTCTCAAATGTAAAACCATACCCATACATTTGATTGCAATACATTTAATTATAGTATTTTACACTGTAATATTTGCTTTTGCTTAAAATATCTCTACCTCTTCCACCACTGCATTACACCACATTCATTTCTCTCTTTTTCTCTCACTTTCTCTTTTTTTTCCTTTCTCCTGCAGCCTGTTTTTTTTTTTATTGCCCTTGAACAATAAATAAAGGGAAGTTGTTAAAAGAAATGTCAGTTTCACTAAAAGATGTACTCAGAGCACTCTGTAGTTTGATTTGGAAACTTCCGGAATTATAAACAGATGAGGAATTGTTGAGGATAAATAAATTGACAAGGATTCAACCAACACAACTGCTGTTCATGTTTTTAAAGGGTTGATCTGACTGCAGGCAATGATACGGGTGGCTCCGTAAACATTGGTGTAATCTATTGTTTGAGGTCCTTATCTTGACAGTCGTCACTCGCTCAGAATTGTTCAATCCTTAAAGCCCTGAAAATCAAGATTTAATCAAAGCAGCAAACCTCAGTGGTAGTCCTTTACATTTATAAATGAGCATCATTCAATACAAGTCATTCCGATTTGATCAGTATCTATTGTTGGATACTATCTGTGCTCATTAACTGGGTAAAACAAAGAAGCTCACTGGGCCAGTTTATCCGAACATGCTGAGCTGTTAAAGCAGCAATCCTGTGTGAGCGGTAAATATCTTCAGTTGTATGACAAAAGCTTTCAAAATACTCTCCTCTTTTAAGGCAAGATATATTCAGTTTAAGTACCAATAGCCATGTTTCAGAATCTTCAGCATCTACATCAAAGTTACTTTCATCAAAATGATAGGGCTGTATGTTACTCAATTAAAAATGATAGTGCAGTGCTCAAACAACGTGTGTTCATGTTCAACTATCAGGTCAGGAGATTACAATAGGGACCCTGTGGGGTCAACAATTAGTCATGATGCTCTTACACAAGACAAGTAGGATGGAAGAGATCAATTCTGACACACAAGACAAGATTGATAAGCGAACACACAGGTTTTATACGCACGCTTAAAAATATAGATACGAAAATGCATAAGTCCATGTCCAGAGACTTAGGAACGTATTCAGATAAAACTGTATGTACTGTAAGGACTGCTCCAATGTTTTTGAACACTTTATGGAGTACTACAAAATGACCGAAATAGGTAATGGTCAGTTTAATAACTGCCAAATTCCTTTCCCAATATTTTTTGGATCTTGTCCCAAAGGCTGTGGGACTCGGGTAAACGGTGCATGAAGTAAACATTCAGACACACCCACACCCACAACATACCTTTGTAGTTTTCTTGGCAGGAGGTTGTGGCACCAAGAGCCATTGTTGCTTTAACTCTTCTCCGGTTCTTGTAAATCCTCTCTTTCCCTGCATGCTTCAAGCCCCACATAGGAAAATGTTTCTGCAAGCCAACATGCTCTTTTCTGTTGGTTCAGCACACACACATTCACAGGGACAGTAATACGACATGCAGGCAGACATGCACACAAACCAACGCGCAAACGTTTCTGAGGCTGGAATTTAAATGCATTTGATGACTTGCGATTCGCAGATGCCAATTTAAATGGAAAATATGTTGGAAATATCTATAAACATTTTTTTACGTCTTGGTATATTTGTGTTTCATCATTCAAGTATCCATATTTACCGATGGTTTCTTGAGTCTGTATGAAGCTAAAATGAACCAGTGCAGGGGTCATTTAAAGCAGTGGTTCTCAACTGGTGGGTTTATTTTGAAGGGACTCTTTCTAATGCAGCGGAGTGTCGGTTTTTTTGCCGGCTCGTCCGTCCATGTTTTCAGTTGGCGCTGCAACCGCTAGCACCTCCCCCCCGCCCTGACCACGAGTTGAACCCTGCAGCGGAATGGATTTGCAACTATCCAAAAGTCCATTAGGGGGTATTGCGACTGAAACTCACGAAGTGCATGCATGAGTTTCTGTTCAGGTTGTGTGTATCTTCCTCTATCTATGTGTGTGTGTGTGTGTGTGTAGGTTTAGGCTAGGGCGAGGGACCAGAGAAAGGATTATGTTAACGACAGTCCCCAGAAAGGTAGAACTTCAGGAATATGTGTTTTTTTTAATATGTGTGAATGTGTATTTATACCTGAGTAATCCTCATCTGTCCAAATAATGACAAAACAATACTGAACATTTGTCAATCAATTAAGCCACAAAAGAGTCAGCGCCAAGTTAGCTAGTCAGAGCAGCAGTTCCCCTGTGTTTTCTTGTGTTTTGCCTGTGGTTTACACTGCCTGTCAGCAGGGAGGTGTGGCCTTCTCCTGCTCATTTTGGGAAGTGGTGTCGGGAACAGCTAATGGCAATCAGCCATCAGGGGACTGCCTTTATCAACCAGGGTCGGATCGGTTTGTTGTCAGAGTGGGTCCACGTCCATTTACCTGGTCATAACACAAAGAGTGACAGCTTTTATTCTGGATTAGTTCTACATGTGATTTTCTTATTTATA
This sequence comes from Pungitius pungitius, assembly GCF_949316345.1. Lineage (NCBI taxonomy): Eukaryota > Metazoa > Chordata > Actinopteri > Perciformes > Gasterosteidae > Pungitius > Pungitius pungitius. The sequence goes on from NC_084910.1 coordinate 2,184,522, forward strand.
CAAAATTGTACTGTTAAAAAAACTATAAAACACCAAGAGCAATAACATTAGTTTAGGTCTCTTCCCTTAATGTATTAGCCCTTGCTTTCAAAGTCATCACATGCCATACTTACTACCTAAATGATTATATTTGTCATCTATACTCATTCTTTCTCATTATGAGGTGAACTTTTGACATCTAACTTTGAATAATTGTGGGTTACACTGTGATGGAACAGAAAACATAACAGTAAGTAGTAAATTGTGGGCCTGACTAAGGTGTAGTACTTCTGACTCTGTTGTTTTAGTCAGGGTTGTGGGAAGAAAGTAACATCTCCAGTGACCCACTTGCTGAACAGGAAGCATTATACATATTTCGTATTATACGCTTGAGAACGACCACAAGTGGGCCGTTCTTGACACTTTCTCTGAAACACAAAATCGGATTCTGGGGAATTTTGAGTCGTTGCAAGATGAAAAGAAGTAGGAGGTGTGCGTAGGTGCTCAATACACCCGCTGTTTTTTCCGTTCATAGATTTAATCGTAAATTCTGTTTCCAATTCTGAAATGGCAAAAGAGATGACATTCCCACGAGTCTCCCATTAGAGGTGTCACTGTTGTAATCGTTCTGATCTGTTGTTGGCCCACACACAATGCGTAACTTTAAGACGATGTTGCAGGTATGCAGGCCGTAGTGCTCAGTTGATCTGGCCATGCGGCTACATTTGGGTACCATTTGAAACGTTCTGAGGTAACAGCAAATAATGTGTTTTCTTTAAATGCTACTATAGTAATAGGTTGGCATTCCTTCTAAATACCGTGAAAAATAATCTTGCAGTACAACATTGATATATTGGGGCAGCGCATTATGGTATTAAAGGCCAATGCCTTTAGAATGGAATATTAGTCTGAGGATATGGTTGCTCAATGCTGATGGTATGCAGATAATAAATGCTTCTCCATACCATGCAAATTAATAACGATCTTCGAAATGATCCACAGATATTGGATTTGCCGTTATTGAACATGGTCCAATTACAAAACAGCAAAGCAAAGATTCAAAGCAAAGTAGATTTTTTCTCATCTTTGACTGCGGGTTTATTGGGTTTGGTTGTTTCTTGCTGTTAGGTGGGTGTGCAGGATCTGTTGATACTTGTTTAATATGTCTTTACTGTGGCGCAATGTGGCAAACTGCTCCCGGTACCGCGGCGGTTCAAGAGACTTGTCAAGGCTTATGACACATGTAGTTTGCAGCTTGTCAGTATTCCCACACAATTGCTGATCAATGCATCCTCCCAAAAATGGGTTATCAATCTGAAACACTGAAAATGTTTAATATATTTTGTTGAACACTTATTCATTCATAATTAAATATCTTGCATATATGGTTACAAACATATAACAAGTTTAGATAAAAGTGTTTCACACATATTTCTATAAATGTTTTTTAGCTGAGGATGTGCAAACGTTCCACATGTATTCATACAAGTAATTTCGGTATGGCCGCGAGCTTCACACTAGTGTGTATGATTGTATAAATCTCACCAGCATATGGAAGGTAACTCAGTTACACCGGAAAGGCAGAAGCAAAGAGAAGAAGCAGGTTTTGAACGGCGAAAGAGCGCCAATCTTACTTCATTCTTCAATACGTGTTCTTTCCTGTACTTTCTGTTCAGATGAGAAGTTAAGTGAATAGTTGAGTCCTAAACTGAGCAGTAGAAATGTTTCTACTAGTAGAATTCAGCATTGGTAGACTGAAAACGTTTTGTGAATATTCTACCAAACACAACTGAGAATAAAACGATTTTGGATTTTTGGTTGTATTTATTTATTTTATTATTTTAAATGAACATTTTACTTTGTATAAGTGAGTAAATAAGACTGATTCAGTCATTTCATTCTCTTAAAGTCAAATTCTGGTGTTTGTGTGATTCACAGAGATTATCATCAGCCAGTTGTGTGACATCCGTTGTGGGTGTAGAGAAGTTTGACACACATACACACACACACACACACACACACACACACACGCACACACACGTCAAAAATGTTTGCTCGGGTTTAATCTACTTTGAATCAACTGAAGAGCTGTACGTGCAAGTGAAATGTTCTTCAAAAGCTCAATGAAGGCATCTGCTGGAGAGAAGAGGCATTACACGCCAAAGTGAGTTGTGAGTGACAACAACGACACTTGGGCTGGATTTTAAGAATCTAAAGAAATGGCCGCTTAACTTTTATTCCCAACCACTTTTCCTCAACCTGTGTTGAAAATGTGACGGAAAAATCAAAGTTGAATAAAATGAATGGGAAACAAAAAAGTCAAGGGACTCAGGTGTCTCAACTAAAATTGTGAAACTGATTTACGGCAGCTGATCTGTCGCACAAACAACTGATGTTTTCAGAAAATGTGACAACCGCCACAGACTCGGGTTTGGACTCGCTGTCTCTCTGCCAGCTGACGTCAGTTAAGATCCTGACAGGGACATCATGAGACCACATCAGGATGAAGTCACAATAATTACTCAATGGACTTTAGTGCCACTCTCTATGATCACTCATCAAACAGCCCGCTGTCACTCACTTTGATCTGGGATTATTACAAAAAAGGCACTTGAGAATGGACGAAAATAAATGTATTATTACAATTATAACAAATACGTGACTAAATAATAATAATTAGTATTACTACTTAAACCAAAACACCTTCAACACCATCATTAAGTTTGCTGATGACACCACCGTTATAGGCCTGATCTCCGATAACAATGAGTCGGGATACGATCACTGTCTCTGTGGTGTCAAGAGAACAATCTCCATCTCAACGTCAGCAAGACTAAGGAGATGATTGTGGACTACAGGAAGAAGCGGCGAGAATACCACGCTCCCATTCTCATCAACGGGTCTGCAGTTGAGGGAGTCAACAACCTCAAGTTCCTAGGGGTCAATATCAGCGATGACCTGACCCGGTCTCTCCACTCCAACACTGTTGTTAAGGAGGCCAGGAAACGGCTCTACATCATGACTGTGCATATATGTTCTATCCTCTTATGTATGTTCAGTGTTCCCTCTCTCTCGTCTGTGGCCTTGCAGCATCCAGCTGCGCTACGGGGCCATCTGGACTCAACGAGCTGGTCGCGAATTTGGCCTCCCTCAAGAGCTGGAGCTCTTTGACAGAGAGACGATTGTTCAGGTCAGAGACTTTGTTATGTTGAGAAATTTAATTATTTTTATGGGACATCGTATTGCAATATTTATTGATATTTAAATATATATATATATATATATATATATATATATATATACTCATTGAGGTGTAACCACACATACCAACTGTGTTCTCATGTTTCAGGTCTCTGGTAAATACCACAGCAACTACATCTATCAGATAAAGTTTGTGACCTCCAGAGGGCGCTCTTTATTCGCTGGCCAGCCACTCTATGTAATTACCTTAAAATCCTTTGTGTTTTTTTTTTACTATTATCATTACCAATTCTCATGTTCATGTGTTTTCATTTGTGTTCATTTTTTCCTTTTGTTGCTCCGTTACAGGCCTCCTTTAACTTCTACGCTTCCCACCCGGACGCAGAGCTCAAACTGCTGAGTGAGATCAATCCTCTTATGTTTAGATGACCTGGTAGTATTATGTTTGGATAATACTTGATGTATTTTCTATTTTAACGATTAGTTGATGACAGGATATGTAGAGAACACACAGGTGACATGTTAATGCAGGTGATACGTGTTTTGGTTTGATCACCTCATAATATCATCACAATATCATGTGATGATATTATAGGGTGCCTTGATTTGGATGGAGATGTTTTTGGAATGTACCACACCACTGTGTGTGTGTGTGTGTGTGTGTGTGTGTGTGTGTGTGTGTGTGTGTGTGTGTGTGTGTGTTTCTGTATTCTCTGAGGCTTTCTTATTCAACTTAGTTTAAAAATTACTGATTCAACACATTTTTCTTGCTTTAAATGTTTTTATTACATAGTGATTTAATAAATCCTATTTGGAACAACAATGCGCCATTGCGCACAACAAGTTGACCAACGAAGACCAACTTTCCCCATTCAGCAGCCTGATGGGAGTGGAGTGAAGGGCGACTCAAGCAGTCACGCTTAGACCATTTATCTGCATTAACTCATTTCTGACCACCGAGTGGTCAGAAAGAATTGTTGCCTAATTAAAACCACGCCTCCATGGCACGGCAGTGTGCAGCTTTGACCACTGGGTGGTGGTAGATACACATGTGTAAACATGAAAACAGAAGGACTAAAGAAGGACTAAAGAAAGCCGAAGACGTGCTGGGCGCATTAACTGTCACCACTATGTGCATGTCAAGTGTGGTTGTATTCTTCATTTGTATTACTGATGAGGAGAGCGAGACGTTGAGATCACGATAACTCGGTCGATTCATCTGAGTAACTGTGAGCTTGTTCCCTGCTGAAGCGAGCATTAGGCCTGCCACAAGCATGGATGCATTTTTCATTGTGCTGTGACCAATGCATGAACATTAATAGAAATGTGGTTACCGATGATTGTTGATCACTTGATCAGAAGAAAAAATGAGTATACGTTAATCGCACGAAAAGAGTTAATAGCTGTTTGTGGCTGTAACCGTGATGGGATAGAAGTTGCAAACAACTCAAAGCGAACAGCTGTAAATTCGGTCCTGGTACAAAAAGTAAAATGTCTAAAAAGACACCTAGATTTTTTGATGAGCAAACAAATGCAAACCAAAGAGCAATGCCCTTCACATTGAGATGCTGCAGTCAATAGGCCATGCATTATCTGACAGGGTATTTTAGATGCTTTGTCTCATGCTACTAGACTGATTCTGCCCTGCTGAGCACATTCTGCTCTGTACAGCAATATCTCCACTGCAGCAATCTATACCCTGCATTGCTCTCTCTCTCTCCCTCCATGCACTCAATCAACAGGCCAGTGTTTTTCATCTTCCTCGTGCTGGCCAGTTGCTGCATGTTACCAATTAAAACACAAAAAAAAGAAACATCCATTTCTGTATATGGAATTGTCAGCTTGCACCCAGAAACATTACTCTTTTCTTTGAGACCAATAGATTTTCTATGAAAACTAATTGTCACAGCAGGATTGAGGTTATTTCACTTTCATTCTATTAATTAAAAAACGGAAACACAATCTCAATCTCATTTACTAATGTCAGAGCACAAAATTAATTTGTAACAGATTGAAAGTGACTATCTTCAAAAAGTTTAGAACTTCCATTGGTCAGACAGTGTAAAACGTCTGGGTGGGTGGGGGGGGGGGGGAGAATTGATTTGAAAAGTGATCCCTTGATAAAGTCACTGAAAACATATTTGAGAGAATATCCACTTGTTTGTTTGTAGGTTTATGTAACTTCTTTTCATTGTTATATTAATCATTTGTATCTCCAATATTCAGTGGGCCTAAATTGTAACATGGCGTTTTGGTGTTTTGAGTGACATGAAGAAAGGGGAGACCAATCATCTCACGCCAGAAAAAGTGCATTTTAAATCCTACATTCTCATGTTTTTTAACACACACGGGGAGGCTTCTTATCCCGGGTTTGCTTTGCAAAAAGCGCTGCTAACACATTATATCGTTTGAACACATGAATAATAGACGTCACTGTCGATGTGCTCAAATTAGAACTCTCTGCTCACTTGCTCACATGGGAAAACCTTGATTGACGACGAGGTCAAATGGGGTCGCTCTAAAGTTATCGGAGAGCTTTCTTGCTCATTGAAAACGTCTCCACCTTCCTCCGCGTTAACTCTTCATTCTCCTTTTCCTCTTTGCCCTCCCACTGGAAAGCATGTCATGACTATTCCACTGTTGGTCCCCATTAGTTCTCATAGCCCAAACTATGGAGGCCCAAAGTTTGATATTGGTGTGTGAGATTCTGTTATGACCCTGAAATACCAAAAGGCTCCAAAGCGCATGCGTGATTAGGGGTCCACTTCCCTGCTTCTGTAAAATGTTCTTTGTAGGTTTGCACACACACGTGCTCATCCAATTGGCCTTGTATGCTATATACTTTTTTACCATTTAGCTAATTAAAACAATAAAGATTAAGATTTAAAAAAAAGAAAAAGACAAGTGTGCCGGAAATGACAATGTCCCCTTCCCCTGGTTTCTTCATTGCTGCATTGGATTTACTTTTTTTTCCATCCTTCTAATTCTCTCTTTATTGTTCTCTCGTCTTCTTCCTGATAAGTGTTAAGATTCTGCCACTGTGACACAAAGCCTTGCCGCTGTCACACTCACACACACACACAAACACACACACACACACAATGCAGCATTTACTGAAACTCTACATGCAAAAATGGTAAATAACCTGAACTCCGCCTGAACCTCGCCATCCCCTCTACACACACACACAAACACACTAATAAATGTGTGCAAGCCCAGATGCTGCACTGTAATTGGCCGCTGTGGCTTTCCTGCTGTAGAGAAGATATTTTTAATGCACACTTAAAGACACACGCACACTAATTTTTGCCTCTGCAACATCTGCCACATCCCCCAACACATGTGCTGGTTAAATGCAACCACACACTCACTCACACACACACACATGCATATGCACATGTGACATGCACACAGCGTAACCCTGCAGGCAGCCCCTCCCTGTTTAACCACCAGCCCCGACATAAGTTCTAAATAAAAGGATGCGGTGACTCACCAAAAGGCACAACCTCGCCCTGTGAGACTCCAGCAGCTGTTTTTTCACCTCCTCAGTGTTTCCCTTGGATTGTTGCCTGTGCTGTGTGGAAAGGCCTGTGGAACCGTGTGCAGCATGTGATGCCTAAACTCTCCACGCAAACTCGAAGTGAGAGTGAAACGATGTAGTCCTGATGGACATTTCTTCATCTCACTTTAATTCTTGCTCTCCAACCCAACTTCTCATATCTGCCTACTTTTCTCTCCAGCTTAAACCCTATTCACGTAATCTTGCTTTATCTCAAAAGACTCCACTTCCAATGCTGGAAAGAAGGGCCTATTTTATTTATTTTTTCTGTTTATCTTGAGTGTTGATCCCCATATGTGGATGGCTAAAGTAAAGGAAGCTTTGATAGTTCATTTTCAATAAATAACCGTGTGGTTGATGGTAAACTCGCTGACAGCGATTGGAAGGTGGAGCTCAGTGCAAAATAATAAATGAATGCCCCTAATTAGGAAATTGTTGATAAGTTGTTAAGCTGTGGCTGCTTTCACTTTGTCGACTCTGACTTAATGACTACTAAGAGTGTGAAGAGTGAGCTGATATTGTTTGAAATGGCTGAAATCTTTATTCAACATTGATGATATGATGATACGTCTCCTTTTCAATCGAAATAGTCCTACCTTGAGGATGCACCTTATGTTTTTTTAAATTAAATCTGAGATGGCAGGATTTATGCTTTTCTTTTGTATATAATCTAATGAAAATGATTTTATGGATAAAGGTTTCAGATGTCTTTCTGTTAAATCCAAGGAATTGCTGTAGCACACTCACAGAAATGTTTAAATAATAGCCCAAACAATACAAACGTTTTAGTTGCTGGTCATTGACGTGGTCCAATTACTGGCTATGTTCCTTGAATTATCATTATAGGGAAACAAGTTTGCACATTTGCCATGTTGTTGTTGTTGTTATGAAACAGAAGAAAACCTCATTTTCTACGTCCGAGGGGCATCACTGCGAGTTGGTCGGGAGTTTGGCCCTCCATCCTCGGATGAGCATTTACTCTCTACTAACCTTACTAGTTAAGAGAGACAGAGGAAGGGAGAGAGGGAGGGGGGGGGGGGCAGAGAGGGGGCGAGCAAAGAGAGAGAGAGAGAGAGAGAGAGCGCGATGGATGTATCAAACAGCAGCCCCCTGCTGAGCGGGGAATGGAAAAGCTGCTGGCACCAACATGAATATTTCAGCAGATAGCTGCAGCTCTCTGAACCACTCTCTCTCTCTCTCTCTCTCTGTCTCTCTATGTCTCTCTATGTCTCTCTCTCTCTCTCTGTCTGTCTCTGTCTGTCTGTCTCTCTCTCTGTCTGTTTTGCTCTCTCTCCCTCTGCAACGCTGTCTCTCTCTCTCTCTCCGTCTCTCTCTCTCTCTATCACCTTTTCCGTATTTCCACTTCCCTCCCTCTTAACCCACCACCCACCACCCCCCCCCCCCCCCCCCCCTGGACCTCTCCCTTTACTCTCTTGTGGAGTGGACAGTGATAATGAAGAGAGTGATAGAGATGGAAAAAGAGAGAGAGGGGGGCTGCTGAATTCCGGGTTGCCAAATTAGAAAATGTTTGGTGAATATGCGTCTGGGAGAGCAGAGTGTTGCTTCTCCTGGGCTGCTCCCCCCCTGCTGGATACGTGTGACGGCGTGGCCTTGGGTAGTTAGACAATAAAAACAGAACGAAAAGGAACAAAACAAATATCGGCAGTCAAGGATTTACTCTGGAGACCTAAATAGATTTAAACTGATATTTTATTTTTAATAATTGAACCACTCTTGCCTTATCTATTTTTGAGTTTAGGTAATGTTGTTAATTTTGTATTCAAAGGGTGTGTGTAAGAAAGTCTGTAGAGCTGGTTAATGTACTGTAGTACAGCAATAATAAAGACCGATAGGTAATAAATTCCCTTGATCAGTAACGGGTTTCCGATGATATAAAATTAGGATCCGGAGCGCAGTACACGGGTGAGACAGTGCTTGGTGGAGTGACTCTGACAACACATAATAAAGATCTGCTGTAAATATGTCTAGAAGTGCCTTGAGATTGGGAAATTAGTTTCAATAATATTCAGACTTAATCTGGGTAGGAGTCTTTAGCGTGTATTTTTGGCCCCCTGACCCATAATAAACAAAGCCCTTGGGTTGCCAGGAGTTTGTCATAGAACAAACTAAACTGATAGTGAGAAAGCATGAGTGATTATTACATGTTTCATCATTTTCATTTGGGACATTGGTGTGGTTGATGTGAGAAGTGAAATTATTTGAATTTACAATCAGTTTTGTTTTCGGTCTCAAATTGTGACAGCTACAATGCCCTGAAGCCTCAGAGTAAAATGGAACCCCACTTTAGGCCATAGTGGTTTATCATAATGGATTTATTCCCTCGCTCAGCCTGTTGTATGGGCTAATTCAGTCCGTTTCTGTTGGGACTGTAACAGGAGCATTGCTGATAGCGCTCATAGTGCCAACACAACAAGTCAGCCAAATAGCCTCCAACCCAGATGTAATGTACAACAATTTGTTTATTTTTCTCTATCAGCCAAGGTTTCTGAAGCTGGCTGACCCTTATCTGGATAGCAATAAGTGGATGCTTCTCCCTCTGTGGTGGATATATGGGGGGAACATAATTTAATCCCGATGGACGTTTGTTAGCTTTGTGAAAACCCACTCATGTCCTACTTCGAGGTAGAAGTTTAAACTCAATGTGGACCCTACCCTGCCTTGATGCATGTAGATTATTGTTATCCAAGTAACGATGGTAGGTGGTAAAACAGCTCTGTGGCCAAGTTAATCATAATTAAACTCAATTTTAATTAATTATCTTGTCTTATCTTTTTCATTATTTTGTGTAAAAGTATTTCAGAAATGATCTTCCTCTGTCCGTTTTCTATCTAACTATTTTCCACCTACATGCAGTTCAAATTACTTCTGAAAAAAACACTCACAGGAATCTGCAGAACTCGCTCTGTTTGAATAATTTGTGCAAAGGCAATAATTATCTTTTTTATACAAAATAATCTAGGATTAAGAAGAAATGACAGCAACGTAATATTTTGTGAAACAGAAATTGGTGGAATCGGGAGTAAAGTGATCAACACATGGCTTTGGAAGAATCATAATGTTTACGTTGTTATACTTATTCTTGGACTGGACACTCTGCTGTCTGCACTTGACCATGCTCCAGTCTGTTGAAAATGAAGTTTGTTCATTTGAGCCACCAGGAGGTCCCAACTCAGTATGCGCAGTGTGCCTTGTGTGCCTTGTGTGTCCTGCGTGGCGCCGGATGGTGAGGCGCTGGCTGGTTAGTTTTCCATCTGCAGATATGCCTGACATCATAGAGGCCCAAGTGCTTGCCCCTGGCCAAGATATGGACCAATGGTGACCTCTGATAACACTGCTGCTATAAATGAGTTTGTATGTGTGTGTGTGTGTGTGTGTGTGCTGTGTGTAGTATAACAGATAAGAGCGAAAGTGCACGTCTATGGCTGGAAAGTGTGTTCATATGTGTCTGTTTCTGTGCGTGTGTGTTCGTTTAACAGTCTGCTTAGTGTTTCATGGTACTAAATCGTTGGTTCTGTCTCATCTCACACACCGCTGGACAGCAGGGTCTGCACTACCCTGATAACACACACACACACACACATCGCATACAAGCACACAGTCGGACTTGCAAGAAGTAGCTTTCTCTCACACATACACACACATGAACCAAGGCCACGTTGTGACTCCCTGTAACATCTTGACTTGACAGACCAGTAGATACTCCAGCCAGTGTATATTTGCCTGTTTGTCCTGCTGCCTTCTTGTTCCCTTGTGCCAAGTTCAGTATTGTTTAGCAAATTAATTGAACAAAAAAAGTAAATACAAATTAGTAGAAAAAACGTTTTAGTCAAAATAAAATGTCTACTTAAAAACAAAGATACAGGAATAATATAACGTGCAGATAAACATTTGAATAGGCTAAGTCCTCAGCTGATTTAATTGAGGATCATCTGCAGGGACAGGTAGAGCAATTCTGAACTACAATCTGGATAGAAGAGATAAATAATGTTTTTAAATCCCTTGCAGCCATTTGGTAGCCATTCAGGGACGCATGGAGGCATATGAACTCTTTTTGCTTGCAGTCACATTTTGTTATGGTCAGAGCCTGTGGGCATAAATTACTCTAATCTTGGTCAGACATTTTGTGAAGTAAAAACTGCAATGAGCATGCATGCAAAAGAAAAATGCTGTCAGCAGTAGGCACAAGCATATGGCTTGATTTTTGTGAGTGTCCCAGGATCTGATGTGCACTCTGTGTTTTACTAACAAGTAAAGAAAGAAAGCTAAAGGGAAATAGATAAGCGTAGAGAGGAGATGGGAGAACTGATAGCAGAGGAGGTGGAGAGAGCCCGGCGGCAGAGGCAGATGAGAGAGGGATAGATAGGTGAGCAGAGAGAGAGAGAGAGAGAGAGAGAGAGAGAGCGATCAAATCGTTCCAACGCAGAGGTTATAAGCTCTTGAAGTCACGTAGAGCAGTGAGAGATGGCAATTAACCACCTGTGTGTGTGAGAGAGAGAGAGACAGAGAGAGAGAGAGAGAGAGAGAGAGAGAGAGAGAGAGAGAGAGAGGAGACAGAGAGGGAGACAGAGAGTGCTACATGTATAATCTAGGGTTAATACTGCTGGCTCTTAATGGTAATTTTGGCCTGTCACTCATCTAAAGGCCATCGCTGTGGGCCATCAACCCGCCGCACACAACCACTGGTACCCAGCAAATGTCACCATTATCACAATGTGCATTCGTGTGAGTGTGTTCTTTCTTGTTTTCCTCCCAATCAGTTCTTCGCCATGTGTTGGTCTACCTTTCTATTCACCCGCCATCATACCCCCCTCCCCTCCCCCCGTCTCTCACCGCATTGACCAGTCAGCCCTTAAATATTTACGTGCTCTGAAGCCCACGTGGATCGATCTCTGTCCGTCTCTGCCTCACACTGAAGGAGATCAGTTACATTCCCAGGTCTCCATTTAATTGGCTGTTAATTATTCATATTGTCTGCAATTCCAACAAACATGGCTCCGATTTTAAGATTTCTTTTAAGTACACGGCAGCAAACATTGTCTCTTATCTGTAGAAAGTGTTTTTTTCACCATGGGGACGAATCTAAACCATCGATAATACATGGAAACATGCTTGTCAAGAGAGAATTCACTTGGTCTCTCTGGAAAGACGTTGTTGTTTTAGTATTTTTTGGTTTCTTTGGAAAATGTGCGGTACGGAGTTCTTTAAATTCTCTTTTTTCCAACTTGAGATGTATATAGTTCATTTTTTTAAAAGGTGTCTGACACCAAGTAGATATGTTGACATAGCAGACGTCACTCTGGAGGTTTTATTCCCATAAGCCCATTCGATTTCATCCCATGTATTATTCATCGTAAAACATTTGTCCTGAACCTTCAACATACATAAAAAATATTTAACAGTCTAAATGGATCCCACTTTTCTTTGGTGGCACAAGGTCTGTAGGTTATTTTTAAAGCAAATCTTTTAATCAAAAAACTTAACCAGTCACAATGGTTTTGGTGCAGTTAATTAGTTAAGTCAAATTTGAATTTTGCAATTATTGCCAAAAAGGAGCAGTACGTGTACATGTATCACATTAAATATGTTTTGCAGTTTAAAAAAAAACAATTAATACCATAACTCATGTTGGCTAAGGTAACAAATCATATGCCACGTATTTTCATACTTTCATACGTTTTTATTGTGACACTCCTGAATTTGCTTGACTCTCTAGACTCAGCGGCTGCTGACTTATGACCACCTTGATCAGTGGGTCTCTGTGAAAAATATGGAGGATGACCAGGGTTCGAAATGAGGGAGGTCTGGGGGGGGGGTCCCGGACCCCCTATAAGTCATTAGGGACCCCCTATAAGAATTTATTTTTAGATTTTGGGGGGGTCGCCGACAAATATTTTTAACATTAAAAATGATTGTGAAAAGGTCTTTAGTGACGTTTTATATTTATAACAATAATTTATTTATTGCCTAGCGCGATTGGGCAGCAATCAGGACAGCCAATAGCATCACAGATTGTTGTAGTGGTCTGTGACGCAGACACGTAGGTTACTGTTGAACGCGGCCAAAAACGAAGCCTCACAAAGCGTCAAATCCCTCATGAAAAGTAAGTGCTTCGAATATGTTTATATCTCAATAATAATTTCTTATTATAGTAAAATATTTGGAGTTGGTGTTCTTATATCAAAAGTTGCATTAACTAACTTAGATACCCAGTGTGACGTAATGATTAGAAGTGTGCGTTTGTCAACGTTTCTTGCTGTATGTGTATGAAGCCAAACTGCCAGCTAACAGCCGTTAGCTAGACTAGTTATTCAAAGCTTACAAACCAACCTAATTGTCCAGTCAGTGATTACGAAAGATAGCGAGGACTTAATTCAAGTCTGTGAGTTTTGAATGGGAAAATGTCATCCACGTGAATCGTGTAGATCCGAAGGTTTTTTTTGGGGGGGGGGGGCGGTGCTAATACGGTACAGGTGTCTTAACGGCCGTTATCTACCGGACCGAATAGCAACTCTGATTTCGGGCCACTTAAAGGCCTCCCGCTTCTCCCTGATGCGGACGTTAGAGAGAAGTGAAACAGCGCCGCACGGGACGCTAGTAAACACTACACTGGACAGCGGGTAACGTTCACTGAACAGTCTGTAGCTGCCGTTGTCTGTAAAACAAACAGATGTTGCGTTCACGTGAAATTCGCCTCGCCAGCTTTGTGCTGCATTCGAAGTTGTTGTAAAATACCCTTTTCCCATTGTTTTTGTCGTTTAACAGTAATTTACTGGTGAAATAAGTTTTTGTTATAAGTTATTGTTATTATTACATTATTAATAATTCATTTAATGTTGAGCTGACTATCGTTTCCTTTTTTTTTACTAATTAAAAAAAAGAAGCAGGGGTGCCCTGTAGGTCTTCTCTCCAACCCCAGTTAACACTAAACTGATGAAGTTGTTAACAAATAAATAAAATATGTGCCTGGTCACTTAACATGTTGATTTTGAATAATGTGGTTACTATTGGATTTTTGTCATATTAATGGCTTTCGGTCAAGTTAGAATATCTTACTTTTTTTAAACGTGTCCCCAAAGATTTTAGTTCAGGCTATAGATTGACTACTTTAAAACAAAGTAAACCATCTAATGTAGGTACAGTCTTTATAGACATCATTATTATTCAATCCAGCGGCTAGTTGTTTTACAAATTCCATTAACATAAGGGATGAGAAATGCCATTTGTATTTGATCAAACCCTTTGAAGGTGCATGGTGCTGCCATAATGAGTACACCTGGTGGATTTAGGTAACTTACTTAACTTCCTTGCTCAAGGAAAGAATGACCTGTTATCCACTTTGTCATGTCAGGGATTTATATAAGGTGCTGTAACTTTGTTGCTCCAGAATCACCAGTCACCTGTTTGATTATAGCCAATCCACTTCTCCAGACACCACTACACTACTGGGACTAGCCCAAACCATGAAAAACATCCCAAGACCATTATCTCACATTCAAAATATGCCGAAATAATTTTACCTGCAGTATATAGTGTAGCAAGGTAGTCTTCAGTATTTTTTATAGTTACATTTTAGGGGACCCTCCAAGAGTTCTAAGTCATTTCGAACCCTGAGGATGACACAAATATTACCAGTGAAGCAAAGATGATTTGCCACAAAACCCTCCTGCTTACTCCATCAGCTCCACCTTTCTGCTTCAATTGCTTGTTTTTCAGACCACAATGTCATTATTATTGTATAATATATACATAAGAACTACGGATAAACTGCCTGTTTGATTGGCTTCTGTCATCTGTGGGGCATGCTGGGTAGTGCTTTCCGACAATGACTTGTCTATCTTCCATCTGACTGAATAGGAATTAGACTCCATTCAGCACCACACCCATGATGTCTGACCCCTACGTGTGAGTTTGAGTGTGGGCACGAGGCTGGTTGCAGCGTTGCAGGAGGCTCGGTGGCGTGTTGTCCTCTGGGAGATCAATGACATTCTGCTCCTTTGAGTCCACAGATTATCTGTCAGCCCGTCTGTCTGAGAGTCTTTCTGTCTCTCTGCCTGCTGAGCTTTCTGTCTTCTACGTGAGGGCTGTCTCTCCCTCATTCTGCTTTTCCACTGTTTGTGTTCCCATGTGACTCAATGCCGGCTTCCCTGCATTTCCCGACCACTTGTTAATTTTGTGAGAATTTAAAAGAAGTTGAATGAGGACTTCTTATAGGGCAACTGTTAGATACTCAGGTCATGATGCAAATGTTTGTATTGCAGCAAAAAAAATGCGCTTCTTGCAACCTGCAAGTATCATGGTAATGTGAAGTGAAAACACTGGCTTGCTGACAAGTCCTTTGTGTTGATTTTTATTGCCTCTGAATTAGAGGTGCTCCTTTTGACTTTGGCAAAGGTGAACACGGCAAAAGCTTCCCCCCTGTGACTCCACAATAATAAAAACAACAGACGAGAATGGCTTTACCCCCACGGGATAGCCAAACAAAAACCATTCACTCTTCAAGTCAGACAGGACTAAATCTATATTCACCATTTTGCAGGGCAAAGTATTATGGGTGAAAGAGATCTAAACTGACCTCATCTTTTCTTCACTTTTTTTTCCTACTGGGATGTTACTGTTTTGCTGGCACAAGCTTGGTAATTGATTGTAAAAGTTACTGACACGGGTGCTAAAAGACAGACGAGTGTTTGTGACCCCCTGCTTCTGCTTCCACATGCGTTCTCTTTCCGCCCCGAGGATGAAATCCCTGTTGCCCATCACCCTCTACTCTACTGCTGCTTGAGGATACAAATGCTCACAGTGACAAGTTAACCCAATCGAGAAATGGAGTTGAAGTATATTCCTGTATTCATTAAGACACATGCAGGGATAAAAACATGACGTCGCGTGAACATGCAGTAGATCCACATGTTTCTCGCACAAGCACTCAATTAAATGATCAACGCTTAATGATCCAATTCACGTTCTGACTTTTTTTTTTAAACATCCACCGGCGCTGCACAGCGATTCGATTCAAGCAGCAACCATTGATTTCATGTTATGCTTTCTCGTCGAGAAAAATACGAGAAGAAAAAGACGTAACTCTTGCTTGCAACTGCTTGTTGGTTGAGAAGTGAAGTCAGCACACCTGATGAAAATAGACACCATGTAATTTGCATGTGACAAAGAGAGTTACCTCCTGTGTTTGTAATGTGAATAGCATCCCAAAAGAAGGACAATATCATGGTCAAAATGGGTTGTAGTGAAAAGTACCGTGAGCTGAAACGGCAATCCATGATGGCTGCTTACGGGGTTTTTCTACATTTCCGACACATTTCAAATAAATTGAAGATCAAGAGCTGTTTAAACGGCGCAGTCTACAACTTCATTTCTCCTTCATTTTTGTTCCTGCCGTGTCATGGGAACAGAAGAAAGCATCTTCACCCTTTACCCTTTTGATAATCAAGGAACAATGACTGCCCTGCTATAAAGGTTATTTCATGGGGGTATATTGGAATGCTGTGGAGAAATGAGAAGAGAAAGACAAAGCCAAGCATGAGACAGCGAAGTGAAAGGGTGGAGTGGGTGAGAGGAACAATGAAGAGTAAAGCCTCTGCTTTTTATTTGATGCCGTTTCTTCACTTTAAGGTCTTGGGTGAATGGGGAAGCGGTGGAATGTAACATTGTTTTGAGCACCGTATTATAGTCAAATTTAGTAAAATTTGATATATGTTATGCAACTTCCTCTTCTAGTCTGACACGCCTTTAACTCAGAAGGAAATATTGTGCTATTTACCCTGCGATGTTTAGTTGATAACTTAAGTCACTGTTACTTTGGTGATTCAGGTTATCAACACAAAATCAACTAATACATGATATATTACCCCAGGATAATCTTCCAACCAGCATATGAAGTAATTGCACCCCCACTATTGCACCCCCACCCAGACACAAAGGACACACTGTGTCAGTACGGACAGTACCTCGGTGGCTGCAACAACAGAATTAGGCTGAATTAGGTGGTTTGCTAGCTGCTGGTCAAGCCTAAATGGAAATTTCTGCTGTTATTATTCGTATTTGTTTCAAAACTAGAAATAATTGGCAAATACAGATGCGGTGTCAGTTGGTCAAATTCTTGTAGTCAGAAAATAACTAAAAACCAACAACAAATCGATCGTAACAAACTCTCTCCAAACAATAAGTGTAGTGAATCCTGATCTCATTCCTCTGGGCCATGACAGAGCTCCATTGTTGTCCAAAAATAAATCACTGAACCGCACTTGTGCGTTGGGTGACATGTTCCTCCATTACAATGATCAGAGTGGTTTATTTTCAGTCAATCCCACACAGAGAGTCCTGCTGTTGGAAACACTCACACATGCTCAACATTCACAGCTGCAAATAGTCCCCAACACATTTTACATCATTCACTCCCAAGAGTAACATTTACTAAAAACTGCAGTTCCCCATTTTCTGAGGAAATAATTTACATTTGTGACCTGTTTTTCAAAAGGAGTCTTGGTGTGTTTTTTTTGCATTGGATGTGCTGATAATGAGGTAAATATAGAACATTATCCTTTAATTGTATACGCTGCTGGCCTACAGGCTAAGACGTGAAAAATGTATTCGGTTAAATTTGAGGAAAATATGTGTGTGATAGGGCCTTAAAACAAAAGGATGGATGGAGGGATGAATGTGAGCTGAAGACAGGAACACAGGGAGACATTGATAGGGAGATGAGAAGGAGGAACAGGAGGAAGTAGAGAGGGCATCTCCACAGCTGATGCTAGTCTCAGCCAGAGGGCTCCAGAAAAACACACAAAGTAGCCTTCCCTATGCACATGTGCACACACACACACATAAACACACAAACGCACGCAGGTGGGACTAAGGAGTATAGTGTGCCAATTTGTTGTGCCCCTGGTCCCCTCTCAGGAGGCTCGCAGACAGGCATCCAGCCATGCCAAGACTGGCACTAGTCCCGGTAACACACACACACACACACACACCTCCACTCTACTACACTGTGGCTGCAGGCACTGCAGTATCAGGGCTTTGTGTGTGTGTGTGTGTGTGTGTGTGTTTGCTTCTACTTTTCTCCATTTACATAGACCACAAGAGACAAATGCCGAAGAATTGGGAGCATGTGAAAAACACAGCAGCTGTTTTCACAAATGTAAAATGGAGCATTGCTCACCCCCCAATATCTGTGAATGGTTGTGGTTTAAACTTTAGGCTTCCATACTTTCCATTTGGACCTTCTCACATACCTGTTGTGGATTGAAAGCTGTTACTGTTGGATCGGCTTGGATAATGAGGCCATGCAGATAGAAGGTTATATTATTTCTGTCAATTGTAGTGTTATAGTATTATAAGTTATTTAACGGTTGAAGGATGCTTATCTCCACACCTTGAGTGCTGAGGGGAGGCTCATCCTCATTTCAGTGAATGGCCATTTAAACCCTAAAGAATCCCTGCAGTTTACTGTCAGACAGGATTATACAACTCAAGGAAAGTTGTCATGGCTGTAGTCATTTCATCTTTTCTCCATTAAAGTGAATGTAATAGTAAGGTTGACTTGATAAAGATAGAAAATCTGAAAAGGTCATTTAACCTGGTTTTAATATTTAAATCAGCTGGGATTGTCCTCAGTAAGAGAAACTAGACAAAATGCCGTTAGAATGGCTGAGGAGAAAGCTTCTCCTTGTTCTCCTACAGCTTCCAATCAAAACTTTGAAAAACATTCCAACAGTGTCGTCCTCAGGGACACATGGACCTCTGAGGACACAGTTTGCTGATTCCACAAGAGGGACTTCTTTTCTTTTTTTGCTTGTCAAACCAATTTCCTAAAACAAAAAAACCTTGAGTCCTGCTCTTCTGTTCAGTTCTCTGTGCAGCCAATGTCATTATCACCGCATGTCCTCCGGGCCAATTATGCAGTGTGTATTGTCTGATTGGGCTGCACATTGTTTCAGCACCGGTATCAGTAGCATCTGTGCAACTGTACTGTATGTGTAAGGACTCGTGTGTAAGTGTCTATGCATGGGATTTTTTTTATCTGATGTGATGAGTATCTGTGCGGTGGAGAGGACGGCAGAAATTGGAAGATAAAATGGAGAGAAAGAAAGACCCGACTCCTGCCTTTTTGTCTTTTCAGGGGCCCGGTCTGGCACTAATCTGGGAGCCGCAGGGCCGACTGCACTCAATTATCTACCCATTAGTCAGCAGACAGGAGAGGGTTCTGAAACCGTTTATTCCCGCGTGCCACTTATCAGACGTGCAGTGCACACGCTGATACTTTTCACCGCTTCAGTTTGCAGACCATCGCTTTCTGGCTTTGACAAGCTCAGGGTTGTGATTGTAAATGGACATCAGATGACACCGCCGATCAGATGGCCCTGATCCAGCTCTGGGAGACGGCCCACAATCAGGTCCTATTTGTCAGTTTTTGTTTGGTTTGGGTTTCTTATTTGATTTTGTATTCAGTGGAAGGTGGAGGTGGCGATGTTGCTGTTGTGTTTTACTTTGACATCATCACAAGTATTCAAGGGAAAAAAGCTAGACAGTATTGCCCTCAGCAAGAAAAGGATTGGCAACTCAGACAAAATCAATGTCTGTAACACAATGGGTTGTAAGGGAGCAAAGTATGGAGGGAAAATGGTTTTGGTCGTAATGGTCGGCTAAATTGCCCGTCTTCTTCGGCTCAAAGTGTTGTCTGGGTGCCACGGCCTTGACTTGCCGCCTGTGGAAATTGCCGCTATTAAGTTGGCCCCTGTTTTGATTTTGCCACTCATTTGGTTGTCCATCCATGCACTGAAGCCCGTAAGGATTCAGGGGATGGATGGACAAACATCTGCGTCCTGCAGCACAGCCTCTCAAACTGTGGGCCTGGAAATCAGTGTTAACTGCTACAGTTATAGAGCACACTTTAGGTTTGTTGGGACGTGCTTGTCACATCATGTCGTGTGTTATCAGCCGTCTGCCTTCATTCCAGGGTCACAAGACTGTATTTACATGTTAGGATTCCCCATTTTTGATACTTTTATGTATGTAACTTAAAAAAAATGTAGATAGGAGATTGTATCGACCGCCACCACATGAAAGTAATTATGAACATGGTGGAGATTTATGGGAAATCAAATGGTTTCCAGCTTTTGTCAATTTTAGTTTCACTAATCACTGGTTGCAGGCGTCCAGTTCAAAACAAAACAGCGACTTTTAACCGGAATTAACTTATTTTACTTACTATCAGGCAGATACGAAAATATGAAAGGGCAGTTATTCATCTTTTTTTTTTTTTAAATATGTGAAGAAAGTGAAACAAGAATCATTTAATCATTTAATGAACAAGGACAAGAACTCACATTCACTCACCAACATGTTTTCCTGAGGTTGAACTTAAATCTCACAATTTCACACAAAACACAAACACACACTTTCTCCCCTCAGCTACGCACCGTCAAATACCTGTGTGTGTGTGTGTGTGTGCATAGCTGTGTGTGTAGAAGCAATGCGTGGGTCGTGTCCAACCCCACGGCAGTTCATTAAAACGCACGTGTTTTGGGGAATGTGGGTGTGTGTGTGTGTGTGTGTGTGCTTGTGTGTGTCACTGCTCTGTTCACATCACTGTTTACATAATTGATGAATATGATAATAACACAAGCTGGCACTGAGCTCATGTGGGCATTTGTGTGCACGATCGAGTGCAGGTCTGTCTGTGTGTGTGTCTGTGTGTGTGTGCGTGTGTGTGTGTGTGTGTGTGTGTGTGCGTGTGTGTCGGATGTTCAGGGATCAGGCAGAGGATTCCCCAGTCGCATCACACGCCCCTCATCTGGGCACTGACCGTTTGACCATTGACAGCACTTTGTCCCGTTAGCAGACAGACAGGTAGACAGACATGCTGGCAGCATATGGTGCAAAACAGGAGACCTGTGGACCCATGTGGTAGTTAGAAAAACACTAATTTCTCTCTCTCTCTCTCTCTCTCTCTCTCTCTCTCTCCCCCTTGGCATATGTTGTGTGTGGTTGGCTGTGCGCCACATGCCGATCCGATGCCCTCGGCACTGCCGGGGCTCCGTGCCACCTGTGCCACTCTCTCCCACAGCACCCCATGCACTCTCTCTCTCTCTCACACACACAGACACACACACGCACGCTAGCTCTCTGTTTGCACCTGTGTTTATCGGAAAGGATTTCAGAAGGAGGAACACAAACATCCCATTGTCCTCCTGGTGAGTTCAGCGGCTACTAGATATTTTAACTTAAAAGATCTCAGATGGACTAAGCTCACTCGACTGAAGGCAACATAGACTGAGATGGATTTTATCCCTTTTTGTGAGAGTACAAATACATTATGTTCTTAGGAATTTTGTTTTGGGGTTTTGTTAAAAAAATGGTGATGATGATGATGATGATGATTACAGTTTAGTTTTGCGTCGGTTTTCAGTTTTTCACCTAAGCTAGTTATTGAACTCAAGCTAGCCAAGATGAGGACATAATATCTACATTAAGATGAGAACCTCACATCTCTTCATTTAAAAAAAAAAAGAAACTTATCCATCTTATCCTTTACCACCACACAGGAGCAGGACATTTGTACACTTTACAGTGAGTAAATACCTGCATATCTGGCACAACATTTCAGAGTGGATTGTCCCTTGAGTTTCTGTGCTACCAACAGTACAGTCAGATTATCAAGGATATAGAACACACACACACACACACACACGCCAACTCACAAACATAGATATTCACACACACTGACAAATACACATTAGTGGGATAAATGATGGTGATATTTAGTACTACTGCAGGATTTTGACATTGTGTAAGCGAATGGTGACACATATTTTTTACAGTTTAAGAGTAGTTTGTTAAGAAAACAGGACAATATGTGTGAGATTCCTGAATGGGTCTGTCGGATATAAACATGCCCATGGACACAATGTACACAGAGTGTCTCCGTGCTGTTAAATAACTCCCAAGCAGACGGCGTCACGCCGCGTGTCGTGTAGCCGGTGCTCAGTGGAAACAGGATTCTTCTGGTGAGCCTCAAGCATCCGCACACACTAAGAGACTGAGAGACGGAATATGATTATTATCAATTGCCTCATTTTCACGGTCATCTACTGACTGGGACGGTCTGACCTGCCATTTTGTCATTATACACAGTACACAGTAAGCGTTCCACATAAATCCAAGCTAATCCCCAAATTCTGAGGCGAGCTGCCACAGCTGACCCACGCACGCACACACACACACACATGCGAACACACACATACATTCACGGCCAGGTGAGGTTAGCTAGGCGGGATGCAGCACACCTGACCCCACTCCACTTTTTCCCATGGCTGCGCCATGCCAAGACTAAAGATTATCTCTTTAAATGCGCTTGACCAAACGCACACACACACACACACACACACACACACACACACACACACACATTACATCCCTCTGGATCCAGTCAGAATCCATCAAACCTGTTTGGCTTGGCCGCCACTACCACACCTGACGCACTCAAACACACTCAGGTGTCCCTGCGATGGTCCCCGTTGGCTGGAGGAATCTGTAGAGAGTTGATTGCATCAGCTGCTGTGTGAGGAGACTGAATGTAAGATGGACAAGAGCCAGGTCACACTGAACGAGGACTGAATAAAGAATGAGGTGGATGAGAGGGAAACAAGCTAATAAGAGGCTTTAAATGGCAACGCACCAGGCTCTCCTCCAAACTCCAACTATTTGTCACCAGACTGACTTTTCAGATCCATTGGCAACTTAATGTTACAGAAGGACACATAGAAAATGAATGTATTGGGTCCATTTTTATTCTTGGAAATGGGTTTATGGTCTAACAGATGGTGGCCTAAGAAAAAACAACACTTACCTTGCGAAATGCACTTGAATGCGAACGTTTTACTTATCTCTTCAACTCATAGCTTCTCAAAGCACTGCAGCATAGGCAGCTATTTGTTTGGTGGCAATAATATTTTATGATACAGGAGATCTGACCTACATGTTGTGAAAGTCATAAATAAAATCCCAGATCAGAACACACCTTACATTACATTACATCACACCCTGAACTGGGATGTGCCATCCAAGCTGCTGCAGCTCGGGGGCAAATAGGACAGATGCAGACATTCATTTTCATTTGCCAAAGAGACAAAATGCTCTCAGTGTGGGTAAGAAACTGTTTGTCATTCAAAGGAAATACTTATGGCTCAATTAATCTTTGTTGAGTTAACAATTCATGCCCTTTATCAAAGGTCTTCAGTATTTCCCACCGATGTTTAATTTCCTATTTCTTGTGCCCTAATGCCTCACTGAATTTATTTATAATATTATTTACAGTTTATATCATTCAAAGTAGATCATTATCTTAGTTTAACCCTGAAGTGCATTTGAGCGCATGCAGATATGGACAAAATTCCTAATATCAGGACCATGAAACTGAAATCCTTTTTGGTGTCTATGATGCACAATTACACACACGCATGAACAAAGGTGGAAACGCATTGAGAAGATCACAGTTTAAAGACACCATTCATCCCTGGAAACCATCCACTTACATTGCTCCATTTTTGCGGCTGTGTTTTATCAGCCAATTAAACAAGTGGACAGGAAAAACAATAACACTTATAAGTTAAAAAAAAAAAAAAAAAGGAAAGTCAAAATGGTTCACAATAAAAAGCTAAACAGCAAACTTTATAGGTGACGATAAACCTTTAAACCTTTAAGAAGGTGAAAGTAGAGATGTTGTCCATATTTTGTAAGGTAGAAAATACAGCTCAACGACAATAAAATAGTTCTGATCTACCATTTTAAGTCTTTACAGTTAACATCTAGTACAGAAAACACAATAAATATAACTGAACTTAATATATAACACTGTGGCAGTCAATTTTTGCCTTATATCGCCACATCCTCTTTCTATACTTTTCTTTAATAGTTTTGTCTTAATTTATTTTGTTCTCTCATCTTTTCACCATCTTTTCTTTTTCAATTTTTTATTCACATCTCTTCTCTTTTACATGATAGTTCAATCTATTGCCCGTGCATCTCCGTTTCCTTTCTCATATCTCAACATGCCTGTCTGTCTGCTCTTTAGGGTTACGTATGTTTGTACCTCACAGTTCTCTTTCCCCTCTCCCTCTTTTTCTTTTTTTTTTTTATCAGCATACCAGCGGAGTCAAAGTGTCATACCAACACCTCAGCTGCGACACGCTGAAGTCACTTACATGGCAAAGCACACGCGCGCACACACACACACACACGCGCACACACACAGCTTTCTTTCCGGTCACTGACGGTTCTCTCTGACAGGCCAACCACTAGACTTAAAATAGATCAGCTGACAGCGAGCCGAGCTGACTCCGAGAACTAATTCGCCATCAGTTTACCAAAACAGCTCGGAACGCTTTAAATTCAACCTCTGCTATTTAAATGTAATCTGAAATCTGCGGGGGATTTACAAAAACCTTAACACAACTTTAAATGTTTTGCACATGGTTCTGGGGGCAAAAAATTGAAATGGGCAATTAAGATCCTTTTTTGCTGTCAAATAACTCATTGTCTGGGGAAGTATAGAAGATTCTGCTCTGTTTTGACACTAGAGACTCATTCTTATAAAGACATGATGATAATTACTGTGTCTCTAATAGCTGGATTAGTGCTATGCTGCATTTTACAGGTGTTTCCAACCATCCAGAGTAGCAAACGTTGTTGATCCGCGTTGTTCCCCTTTCTTCAGTGTTTTTGGAATTGAGAGTGTTGTGTTTCTTGGTGTCTCTGTTGTGACTGTGTGAATGACTAATTGAGAGAACAGGGCCTTCTGTTAGAAAGACACAGTCTCAGTTCAGCACAATATCAAAGGAAGTGAGCCGCAGTAGCTACCAAAAAAAATAGCAATGTTGTCTCAGGTATTTCTGGATTCTGACTTTCCTCTGGGAAAATAACAGGAAACCAAACAGCTTCTTAATAAGAACATTTTCCAGACAGAGATTCATCAAAAACAAATGACCTCTAGGTATTGGAAGCGATGCTGTTGATGCCAAAACAAATGTTCAGCTTTTTGCTAATTACTTTTTCTATTTTCTTCTTCATGTAACTAAGAGGAGAAGGAAAATCAAGTTTGTTATTCTTGTATCTTTTTTATTATTATTATGATCACCTCCCTATAACTTTTAATAAGTAAGCCCTTCACGTTTCCTAATGTCATTTTCAGTTTTCATTCCCTCTGATGTTTATTACCATTTCCACAACTCCCAACAATTTTCAGCACTATAGAGACAATTCTTACTGCCGTGTTCTGATATTTTAGTTGCATTCAATAGGCCACGGACTCATTTTACAGAAAGCTAACTTCAGGACACACACATCGTGTAGACCTCCTAACGAAATGGCTAATTAGCATTATTCCATTTTTTTTTTACTAAGTCCTACTCGACTACTACTAACTTAACCACACTTGCACTTCATCGAATCATCGTCATACCACCACTTTAATGGATTTATGTTTCCCGTATTATTAGGATGTGCAGTACATTAAAAGTGTGCCCATTCATTTTCTAATAGAGAGAAACAATTTGCCAGACGCTTTGCACGTACTGTGGGAGATCATAAAAAAGTAACATCCTTCTACAAACATAATTGGTTTTTAGAATCGTTCCTATGATCAGGAAAAGGAGGTTGTAAGTCATGCTTCTTTCCATCAGCACATCTTAAAAAATCAAAACCCTTTTTCTTCTTTGAAGATTTACAAAGTTTCCACAGTTTATCTCTTTTTTTCTTGATTACTGTAATGCCCTGTATTCACATAACCCATACGCAGTACATTCTCTGCATTGCTTTCAAACTGTCTACTAACTAACTAACAAGATGATCTTCTGCATCGTCAGTCCACCTTCGCATTGATATGTCTCTTAAACCAGTTTGTGCTGTGAGCATTCCCACAGCCCGACTGGTGACCTGCAGTCATTCAGCTTTTTCAGTCTGGGCATCTGCAGAGATTAGGTCTGTTAAATCCATCATAACGTTTCAATGTCAAAATAGCTTTTGTCTATGTGGTTTTAAAAAAAAAATATTTATCTAGATTGTATTTTTTTTTTTTTGTGGCAAGTCTTTCATTGTCATCATTGGAGGTCGTTGAGTTTCACCAAGGTCAGCTGACGGCCGTTGTTGCTCGTGCCCTTCACCCTGACGTCCTACCTGCACGCCAAATTCACTGCTTTGATTTGTTGCTTTGAGGGAACTGCAGCCTCGGCCGTCTGTGTCTGTGCTTTTTACAATCTCAAGCTTCCACTTCTGGAAAATGTACTGCTGCTACAAACCTACACGCGTGTGATCTACCAGGAATGCTCACGTGCTCGTATTTCCATCGGCCAACACAGTGTGTTGCTGGAAGATGTTGCATCTCCGTGACGCAAAGCTCGAACCCAGATGGGCTTTTTTCCCCCGTTCCCTTGCTGTGCTGAGGCGTCGCGCGAGGACCAGCGCGGCTGCCGAGCAGAGCCCAACCTTGGTCTCAATGTCACTCCCCAGCTCCGTGCTTTCCTCCCGACCCAGAAACCCTCCCCTCCTCCGCTAGCCCACAACAACCAGCCCCCACCCTCAGCTGGTGTGTTTGAGCTTCACAGCAGGGGGCCTGCAGTACCAGTTATATGAGGGGGTGCCGTGCGTGTGTGTGTGTGTGTGTGTCTGTATTTGCGTGCATACATGCGTGCACAGTCATGTGTGTGTGTGTGTGTGTGTGTGTGTGTGTGTAGCCTTTTGGCTTTTCCCTGGATGTGCTAATGTGATAATTGAGTATTCCAAGTTCACACGGCGTCTCAGAGTAACTTCCTCACGTCTTGATGACGTTCTTCAGCCCGAGCCGAGGTGTTGAATAGTTAGTGGCACACACGCAGAGATTCATTAGGTCTTCATTTGTTGCCTTTTCACTTTTGTGTGCTGCATCGTCTTGGATGTGTCTTAATCCAATACATTTCTTAAAAGACGTATAAAAGACCCCATAGCCAAAACATGATAAAAGATTATTAAAAAAACTCCACAATTTGAGATACTGCACACAGCGACAATGGTTTGAAGGAGACTACGCACAGATGCATGTTGATGCGCTGCACGAAGATGAAGACACGTCTGTGACCGAGGCGCGGCGAGCAGCATCCGGAGACCAGCAGCCGTCCTCGGCCCGGAGAGCTGGAGAGTTGGTGCGCTCAGAAGCCGGCGAGGTCATCGCTGTGAGCTCTGAGGCTCCAGGCGAACACATCACAAGACCAACCAGAAAGGCACTCTCTGGCTTTCGATATCGATCACTTCTCACACACACACACACACACACACACACACACACACACACACACACACACACACACACACACACACACACACTTCACATGCCGGAGAAATCAATGAACAGACAAATTCACGCTGGCGGAGAACCAAGTCATTCTGGAAGTATTTGTGAGATCGAGTGTATACACGCAGGACTTTGAGAAAGTTGAAATCAGAAATTGAACAATTTTTTGTTAACAAACAATTGTGGGGGCCGGACTACATAGCGAGGCGGAGGAGGAGAGGAGGCGTAAAGGAGGCGTTGTCGGAAGGAGAAGAGAGGAGGGGATTAGGGTTGGCGGTTCGCTGTCGAACGAGCATCGATACAACGGCAGCATTTGCCTAATCCCCTGGTAATGGGAGCTTAGCAGCCTCCTCGGACACACAAACACTCCCACTGCCTCCTCCTCCTCCTCCTCCTCCGCTCTGCTCCTCTCCCCTCCCCTCCCCTCCTCTCCTCTCCTCTCCTGCCCTCTTCCCTCCTCATTTGCATAACATTAGAAACATTAAGGCGGCCCCAACAAGGCCCCATTGTGCGCGTGTGGGTTTTGGGTCCCATTGCGTCGGCCCCCGAGGCTTTTGGAGAGGAGAGGAGCAGAATGAGTCAGGACTTCACAGAGGCCTGTCCGCTCCTTGTGTGTCTGCTGGAGATGGTTTGTGGGGCCTCTAAAGGGGGGGGGACCTGTTGAAAGGCGGGACGGAGAAGGAGCGACGCAGAAAGCGATTAGCGCTTTTCTGAGGGCTCAGAGACGCTGATCTAATTGCAGGTGTGAGTCCGAAACCTCAGCTGCAACATCTCGAAAGTACGCAGGGATGGTTTTTAGATTTGGCGTTTTCGGTTGTTGTTGTTGTGATGATGTGTCAGGCTGGAGTAACATGAAAAGCAACGTGGCCACCATGTTTCAAGGACGTGTTTTTGGCACCAGATTGTTTTTTAGGTCTTGAAGTTCAGATCAAGGTGACAGAGTTGACCTCTTTTTATTCACCAAAAAAAGACACAATTTCTCAACCACACATAAACTACTTTATTCGCTAAAAACTATTCAATTCTATGTAAGGAAGTAGCGGAAATTATTGAAATATTATATTATTTATACAAATTAAATAAATTATGCCAACACGGCTGAACACTAGACATCGATGCTACTATACAGTCTATCTTGAATTTCATAAAGGAATAATGTATCAAATTTGTTTTATTAATAATGAACATCTGGTAATCCTTCGCTACTGTTTTTAGAAATCAATGACGGTAGCCTTCCCTAGAAACTAAAAAGTAACCCTCTCAGTCGTTTCAGCAACAACAGTTTCATGAATTCTAAATAGAAATAGACGTGTGGCTCTTACTTGTGCTCTTGGGCAGCTTTTTAGCTCCGTCCTTTAGTTGCTTGTGATGCACTTTAACATCAGCATTCATTTAAATCATCGTACGTTTATTCAAATTATGCTTAGTGGCTGTATTAAAGCACCAACCGAACGTAAAGTTATGAATTAGTCATTTGAACAAATAACCAATAGAGCCAATAAACTGCAGTGTCATACTACCACACCCCCCCTCATATGTTTACAAAAGTGACAAACGCAGTCTGCAATTAATCATTAAACCGCACAAACTCAGAACCACGAACCGGCACAGGGTGCTCAATGTTCCTCAGCTTTTCAATAAGTTTCCCTCCTTCCCTCCATTTGGACCTTGAACGCAGAGTTTTCCGTTGGCTTCAAAGCTCTGTGCAGAGCTCAGTTGGGGGCCTTCAAAGCCCCCTGTCTGTCGGCAGGTTTAGGCACAGAGAAAGCGTCTTGTTCTTTAAGGATTTGGCTCACAACTAACGTCCCAGCCAGGGCCAAGGAACCGAGCCTGCACACTGACTGGATAGTAGACCGGCTCCTGCCTTTTAGTGCTGTGTTTTGGGGGCTGTTCCTGCATCTCTATGAGTGAGTACCTGCTCTGACTAGCTTTTGCTCTGCTTTGTTCTGATATTTGTTCTATGCTGTCCTCTTCTTAGAAATGTTTCGTGTGCCCACAAGAAAATGGTCTTGTTTCATTGTGACTAAAGAAATGCATCTTAAATTCTGATTTTAGTATTATTTTGTCATCGATTTGCACAAAAATTAAATCTGCAATACAACTAGCTGTTAATGCATTTTAAAAAACATTCACTATTATATTAATAAATGTCCTCATGAAAACATCAATTTCATGAGTGCTTTAGCAGGGGCCGACCTTTGAATTTAAAGGCAAAGCTTGTTTGTTAGATATGTTTGAAATCAGCCCAAAATGTCATTTAAACGCTTTTGAGATCTTTACATGACAAATACATATGCAGTGCTCTGGTGGTATTGGAAATGAAATGTTTCTGATGAAAAGGATGCATTAAGACCTTAATTGAGTGTTTCCATCTTTGCCTCCTTTCATTCGATGGAAACTTACTCATAAACAAAACAACAGGTTTCTGAACTGCATACCATGAAAGAGGGAGGATACAAAAACTTCCTCTGGCCAATCATTGGAAGATTCCAGTTTTATTAAGAACATTACTTTGACATGATACTGCAATCTGTATTTTTCTGCCATACAATATAGACATTTATTGATGTTCAGTCAGTGTATGATTGACTGGTTTTGATAAGAATTCTTTTTTGCAGGTATAATGGAGGTGTTTTTGTGGTGCTTCGACACTTAATCAGTTAACTTGTTTTTCACCAGGTTTTTGCTGGGTTTTTTGTCTCATTATGCAATGTCATCACATCAGGTAACTGGCCCAGATTACTATGTGTAAGTGTGAGTAATAGAGTATAGTTATAGTGCAGGGTTCTAACAGTGTGTCAGGTGTTCTTATATTTATTCTATTGTGTAATGTACCAAACTGTAGGGCTTAATGAAATTTAAAAAAATGTACAATGGCCACCAGTGGCTTTTTTGTGAAATACAATTGAAATTGTTTTCAAGGTATTTAATGATAATATTAAATATAGTAGTGGAGTATTAGAGTGTAATGTTAATAACTATAAAATACAGTACAAGTCATACTGCAACAGGAGAAAGGAACCTCGTGCTTCAGAGCGCTCTGCTGGATGTTTAGGTTCGCCGTTAATGCAGGTTTTACTTGAATATATTTTTAGTAAGCTTGCCTTTATTTAATCACTCTTTGTTTTCTCTGAATGCATATAGCACTAATACTCTCTATACGGGACATTAAGAAAACCAGTGTGGAATGGAGCAGTAAGGCCCAGACTGTAAACACCTCTAATCATTTGTCAAGAATGAATTCTATAGCTGTGAATTATGAATAAAAGTTACTGTTTACATTCTAATTATAGAAATGAAATCAGGTTTTGTTTGATTTTTCAATTGTAAATATAATACAGGATCTGTGGGCGAAGCCAGTAGTTTTTAGTGCTCCTATTGGCGCGACATGTTGACTCATTCTTTTGTTCTCTTCTCTGTAAGCCTTGGTGCTGCACCTGTTCTGAGGTCCTTCACATTGTGTGTTTACCAGGCTATTGGGGATCACAGGATTCACACACACGAAAGCCCCCTCGAACGGCGCTCGCATTGTGCGTTGCTTTGAATCGGGGCGTCAGCTAAATGCCCAAATTGTAATTGTAAATGGTAGGCCTGCCCACATGTTAGCTCAGTAGTCACAGCGCCCTTAAGAAAGCAGTGTTGGGAGGCTGAAGGGACGAGATCCAAACAGGCAGCCATTATAATCAGTCATTCAGCCTTTTGGAGTAGACATTCACTGTTTGTGGTTTGTTCTAAATTCAAAGGGAACCTCTGTGACCTGGCTTTCACATCGGCCTAAAACCACTCCGCTCTCCCTCCCCCCCTTTCTTCCTCCCTCTCTCCCTGCCATCTTCTCTTTTCCTGCATCTCCTCATTCTATCAAAGTCTCAGTTTCTCTCCCTCTGTGCCATACTCTGCGTGTTTTTTGGTTTTTAAATTGCATTTATGAACTCCATCTTTCTCTATAGATGGACCGTATTGAAAGTCACATTGATGTTATGACTTGTGATAATATTCTAATAATATAATAATAGTCATCAGCAATATTTGTTTTCTTTCGTATCCAGTATATTTTTTCCATGTTGTTCTTTTGGCCCAATATTCATTAGTCGCACGATCAGTCCTCCACTTCATCTTCAGTTTAACACACTCCAGCTCTTACTGATCCGTTGACTTCTTTTATTTTTTCAGTAATAGTTTTTGCTTTTTCCTCTTTGATGCAACTTTAACCATCTTTCATTTAACACATTTCATAGTTTAATGGGTTGTCTTTCTCCTTTTGATTTTTTACTGCACTTGGTTGTCTTTGCATGACACTGGGATAGAAGTCTGAAAATGGGAAAACCGTGTCCTAGCCTGCTCAGGTTTAAGTATAGACAGGGATTACGTGAGTCCATTGCATGGATGCTAACTAATGAACTCGGAACAGTATTCTAAGGGGATCTCCAAAATACAATATACACTTATTTTGCATTATTGTCATTAGAAGAGGGGGGTAAGGACTAGAGCCTTTCCCAGCATGCATTGGGGCAAGAAGAGGGGAGCTGGCCGCCAGTGCGTTACATGGTGAATGTGAGCGGACGAGCGGCTGCAGCGGGGGGGGGGGGTGTTTAATCTCTCCGATCCCACTTATCTGTGTATGTTTGGGCTGTGGGAGAAAACCCGTGCAAACACGAGAGGGATCATGCGCACGCCACACTGAAACCGGCTAAACGAGCGAACCGCTGAGTCGCGGTGCTGCTCTGGTGTTATCGTCGTCACACCCCGTCTCTCCCTCTCGCCTTTCCTGCGAGCGCCGCACAGTTGGGTAAAACCGCCGCCGCTATGTGTCATTTTCCCAGCAAACTGTGGTTCTCTGCCCTCCGCTGTGCTAATCATATTTCTTCTGGCAGGAGGACAGGGACAGAAAGAGGGGGGAGGGGGGGGGGGAAGTGATGTGGTGGAGAGACGCCAGCAGAAGGACGAAAAGAGAAAGCACGTGGGAAAGAAAGGGACAGAGGAAGGATAGTGGGCTGTAATTATCAAGATATGACAGTGCTTTATAACTCAGATACATAGAGATCATTTGTCTAATGACACCTGAATCTTTCTGTCCCTCCCCGACTCTTTTCTTGTCCTCTCTCCTTCCTCACTGCCTTTAAATAATGCAATGTGAGAGGTCGTTCTTACACACTGAGGAGATGTTACCTACCCAAATGACACACACATGAGCGCACTGACACTTTCTGTCATATTGTATATAAATAATTAGACGTATAGCATTAAGGCCCAAGATCATCTAATGACATATCATGCCACAAAAAAACACATGATATAAAGGAATTTCCAAATTAATTATAATACATTGCATGTTCCCAAATTATTATGCAATTCATTTTGGCCAATAGCACAGATAAGTTGGTAGTTTCCTATATTTCAAATTGAAAGAGAGTGCATGGTGTATCACATGAAGAAATATGTTAATGAGCAAACGTCAATATAGATTTACGTATGATGCCTAGATGGTGCGTTGTGGCCATTTTACTACATTCTACATATCAAATATGAAGCATCACAAAACAGGAT
The DNA here is from genome assembly GCF_949316345.1 of Pungitius pungitius. Taxonomy (NCBI): domain Eukaryota; kingdom Metazoa; phylum Chordata; class Actinopteri; order Perciformes; family Gasterosteidae; genus Pungitius; species Pungitius pungitius. The sequence goes on from NC_084910.1 coordinate 2,217,161, forward strand.
AAGAATTGTGTTATTTTCTGTCCAGGTCTAATAGTTTACCATCAATCATCAAAATAAAATATAAAATGTGTTTTTTCATATTTAAAGGAGCCCAATGACTAGATATTTTAGAGGATAGTGTGAATAATCATTAATAATATTACATCATGGATGATGAATTGCAGAAAACGGGAATTACTAAATCTAGCACATTCTTTTGTATGATTAACCCCAAGTACCGAGGTCAGTCATTTGCCTGCAGCGTGACTGAGATGCAAATGAAAACATCAGCCAAAATGTATAAATGTGACTTATACAATACTATTATGATATGGATGACTAGTGCCATTTAAAACAAGGCCGTTTCTGTTTGTGTGTTAAAATCATTACCAGAAATGTATTTGTAGCATTTTGCCTCACAGGCCCAGTGGCTCGCCGAATACCTGATGTGTAGAAAGTGCACGGAGACTATTGTGAAACCGAGACGTGTACAGTACAGATTCCCCGTGTTTCAATCACTCTCTGGGCTTCTTCTGTTTTATCTTCACTTTTCAGGGACTGTTTTTTGCTTGGCAGATATAGCCAGACACCTTTTTTTCTGTCTACCTGTCAACACTGGATCCTTTGCTACTTCAATAATCTCAATGTCAAATTTGTATTATCTAATAATAGCCAGACTGTTGGAGAGATGGCTCCTACCAGGGATTATACACAGAACTGTTTCATACTGTCACACTGTCAGGATCCCTTGATTACTGGGCTGATGAAATGGCTGCTTATAATAAGATTTGGACTCAATCTAATAAACAATAGGCAGCGTATTGACATTGTAATACGTTTTTGCATGCCCATTATCCATTCTCTTTATGAGGATGTTTAATTGCACTGTAAAGAACATTAAGAAAAGCAAAGTCAGCAAAATGTAATTACGTTCCTACTAGTGTAACAGTTTATGAAAGGGAAATACTGGGAAAAAGTGCTGTGTTTCCAAGATTAGGTTTGGAGTATAAATACAATGTTTCATCATTTATGCAAATTGTAACATTCAACATACAATGCACAATTTTTTTCTGGAATTCAATTAATAAATGTTTGCATGTATGGGGGTATTAGATGTGTGGAACACCTAGCTAATCACAAATCTACCAGACAGTAATAATACAGTGGAGAATAATGCGGTAGAATAGATTATTATATTATTAATACTGAGGGGATATTTCCCCTATCATCTGAAAGGAGAATATCACCCACGCGGCTTTGTACCCACAGCCGAGGCGAGGCTGCCTTTATGCATAATTCATATTTCCATATCGTCATGGTGATCATGTGCGATGAGTGTTTGCTCTCACAGCAGGGGGGGGGGGGGGGGGGGCTGGTTGGTGGTGGTAACGTGTGTGTAAATGTGTTAGGTGCGTTGGCTGCAGGGAGGGTGTGTGTGTGTGGGTGTGTGAGGGGGGAGAGCAAGGTGTCAGGAGGGACAGGAAAGCAGGGAGAAATTGTGACTTGTTAAAACACCGGCTCTGTATCCGCCTTCATTATACGCCGTTTCAAAGCCGCCCATTTTTCTAACTACGGTTATTTTTACGCGGTGGAGAGAGACAGCAGGGATGGGTTGGAGGGAGGCTTCGAAACGACGCTTCGCAAATAGCTTGTGAGTCAGATTCACACTCCCAGAGCTGCACCCCCTCCACCCTGTGGATTTTCTGTGGGCATCTTATTAATTGATCGCATCTCACTGCTTTCTAAATATATCGGAAAAAGTCATTACAACTTAAGCAGATTTTAGCATCTGCTGTTTTGTGGCCATAATAGTCAGGCTTGTGACCATTAAATCAGGCTCTAATAAAACGTCTTTCAACATAAAACTACTCTGTGTAATAATGTTACATACATAAATGTGTGTTTGCATTGGTTTATAATTACCTATTACAGAATAGGATTGTGAAAATGAGATTCTGTAGCAAAATACACAAAATAATATTTCTACACTGTTAGATGTCATTTGGTTTTTGGTATAGTTTGCTGTATTATCTCATTTAAGGTTCACTAGTGAAGTTAATTCTTTTTTTCTTCATCTTTGAGAACACATTTTGTAGAAATATTACAGGCTGTCGCCTCACGAAACACTATGAAGAAATCTAACTTTCCATTCAATTTGTGTTATTTTCAAAAGTCCACTACACACAACAAACTCCTCGTAATTCCTCTTTCCTGACACATCCTGTAGAACTTAATGTAACAAATATGGGCCAAGCATTTCTAAGATTCATTTTGGCCAAAACCCATTAACCCTTCATTCATGTCATCATACATACAATCAGATTCTCATTCAGTGAACATGCACGTCACTCACAGCACTGACCTAAAAAACACTAGCAGCAGGGAGCATTACATCAATTAGGAACTTTTATTGAAAGTTTGAATGAATTTTCACATAAACGTTATTTCATTACAGAAAAACCCATTTTAATCTATTGAAAATACTAATATAATACAAGTATTGACGCAACTATGGAGCGGTGCAGATTTGGTTGCAGCCTCAGACCGGCCTCTCACAGTGAGGCCATGTTCACGACATTTAGTGCATTTCATCAGATATCACCGCTCTGGGTCTTCTTCTCCTTTGTCCTCCACGCACTCTCCCTCATATCACTCCTCCTCTGTGATCCATATTTCCAAACAAAATCAGTTCCAAGCCGTCACCTTTTACTGAAACACGGTGATGAGACTAAAGCAGGACACCTGGGTCGGTATTGAGCTGAAATTGAAAGTAGCTTGGACTGATAATTCTTTGATTTTCTCCTAAGATTTTCTATATTTCAAAATAATCACTGCAGAAATGTTTGGTTTTATCAGTTTTGAAAGCAGTGTGTTAGCATATGAAAAATGTCCTGCAAATACACCGTTTTTTTCAGTTTGTGGAGTACGTATGACAAGTCTTTGTGGAAAAGTGTGGTGACTGAATGCATTCTGTCTGAAAGCAAGCTGAATATTCTTGTGTGTCGCTGAATGTGTGAAGAGTTTTGAGTGATGTGGTTTGAGTACTCAACAAAGAAAAAAACTGTAAACAATGTTTAGCTATCTAAAGACTGTGACTGAAAAAAAAAAACAATCTTAAAGAAGTAAAAAGTATTGATCAATAACATTATGGACAAAACATGATATTCTCCCTCTGTTATTATCTGTTACTTTGTTTGCTACCCGTCCTATTCTCTCCATCCTCGGTGAACTTGAATTGATCTGATTGCTGCTCTGAATCCTCTTGAGAAGCTTCGCTATATATATTTATACACACACACACACACACACACACACACACACACAGGCTACTCTTGCTCAATCTGGATATTCCAGTGGACAAGATGTACTTGAATTAATTAGCCCAGCCTTTTATGGACACACACACACACACACAGGGTGAATGTGTGCATTTTGTTTATGTGTGTGTGTGTGTGTGTGTGTGTGTGGGTTTGTGTTTACATGTGTGAGTGTGCTCACTGTTTATACACCGAAGTGTGAAGTTGCTCATACTTAGTATTCCCATGGTGTCTTGCAGAACGATATTGCAAGGTGTTTGTGTGTGTGTGTGTGTTTGTGTGTGTGTGTGCAGGCTGGAATTCAGAATTGTATTGATTAAACACAGCAGGGGGTGAGTGTGTGAGCGCTGCAGATAGCTCACTCACCTGCCACTCTGCAGACACACACGCACAAAACGCACACAAACATCAAACTGTCCGCTGGCTTCATTAGAAAGAGGCTGCCTGGCTTTCGATATGATGAATAAAATAAATCAAGGAATTTTCATTCAGCTTTGAGGTACAAAATATCAAATTTGTAGATAGATGTGTTGACGAACAGCTTTTCCGTCCTTCTGATGGGAACTACTGTCGCGTTTGACGGGTAAACGTTGACAAAGAAGAGCTTTGGTTTTTCCCAATATATATATCCAAAACAGCCAGTTGGGCTAAAGGTAATCTATTGAAGGGCCCTTGAGCAAGGCGTTTATTGAATAGCTGACTTTTTAGGGCTGAGCAATTTCTCCGTCCCAGAAAGCTTAGGATTAATTACACAGAATAAAATGGAGAAAAAAAAGCAATCTTCCCTTTTGTTTATTTTGACCTTTAAATTTCTAAATAGAACAGGTTTAAATTGTGCTACTCTGAGATTTGTCCTGTAAATGTCAACTTTGCACAAATTCCATCACATGTGTTTCTTTAAGTGTCCGGTCAGATAGAGATAATGACAAAGTTACTGTGAATGTAATCAGCCGTTTTAATTACTTGATATTTAACATTAGTGGATTCATTTCAGTTTTGGAAATCCCATCCAGATTTCGATCTGTGACGCAAACAGATTTTGAAGCCTGCAAAAATGCTTCATCTTCTCACGTGTAAGTAGGCTGAAGGACACGCTTCTTCTCAGCGGGGAGCTTGTATTCATGGGAAATGTGACGTAACCCAACTGTTCTAATGTATATGACTTCACTACGTGAGTTGAGGGGGGCGGCGGTTGTACCCTATCCAAGCCGGCATGGAGCAAACTGTGGATACATTTGTTCCATTTAATTTACGAACACATTATTAACCTCTTTGTGGTACTAATAGTCAATGAGAACTTGATGGTATCGCCTTTAAAGTTGTTTGTACAATACTTCTTCTTCTGCCCTTGTCTTCCACATATTCCTCATATTCCTGAGTTTAACTCTTAATTCCATACCTTTGCCTCACTCATTTGTTTTCTTCTTCTGTCGTCTCTCCTCAAACACTATCTCCACAAATTATGCCAGCAGGCACGCTGGAAGTCATTCAGAGTTGGGGCTGCTCGGAGAACGTCATTCTAGATAATGCCGTCAGACTGAATGCTTTGTGTATATTGCTCTCATTGCAATTGCCAGGATTATTTAGATTTAATGCTAATTAATAGCACACATTTTCAACCTCCCAGAAGAGTTTAGGTTCCTCACCCAAGAACATTGAGGCTCGCAGTTCTACATCATTTTGGACAAACTGTGGATACACTGCAGGGCTTGCTATGGTTGAACTATTACTTCCTTACATACAATGACCTTTGCCGGAGTATTTATTTTGGCCAGGTAATACATCAAGTGAGAAGTAGGGTCATGTAGGCCGGCGTGTGATCACACCTCTTTGCAACCGGGGGAGTCGCCCCCTGCTGGCCAACTGGTCGTCCAGTGCGTTCAACTCCTCTGAATGCTTTTCACACCGTTTAAACATTCACTGCCAATCACAGGGACAATGATTTTAGAAAAGCAAACGTAAACATCCACAGAGATTATGTCAACACCACAGTCACAGCAACACAGACAAATACACAGAATCACTCAATCACTTTCCAAAATGTTAATATGTATATATGTGTATATTTTATTTGGATTCCTGTTGACCAGAAGGCCTCTATAATAAAAAAGTTGTGACGCAGCATCTTCAGCACAGCACTAACACCCTTACTGAGGTATTTCTCCCTCTCTCTTTGCAAAAGCCAAGTGAAGCTCATGTTCCATGGTTGAAGCAGGTGAGAGTGTCAGAGCTAAATGGGTACGACAGTTTCTGCATACTTTGCATTGATATGAATCCCATGTCATGGCTTTTAATTGTATGTTTCTACTAAGTTACATATAACATATAAGATGTACAAAGTTTTACAGAAGAGAACAATGGCGGCTGGTTTTCTTCAAAGTGACATCTAACAAAATAGTTTATGATTTCCATACAACGGTGGTTTACTTTGAGACAAATGCACTAATGTTGACAAAAATGATGTGTTTCACTAGTTTCCTGAATTTTTTGACTGAGGCCGATTTCTGTACAATTCTGTAGATTTATGGAAAAGACAGCATGTGTAGGAACACGTTTGTGTCCTTGTTCATTGTCGCTCTGTCTGTCCACATCCCTTTCTTTCCTTTTATTCTTACCTCGCTCTCTCTCACTCTATCTTTCCACACTACTGGGTTTTAATCACTGCTGTAATTGGCAACCCCCTGCTGTGCATGTGCACACACACACACACACACACATGCATTGCTAGAGGGATTTGCAGCAGCTAGGCGTGTGTGTGTGTGTGTGTGTGTTGTGGGGGCAGGAGAGAGAGCGATATGGAGAGATAAGGATAATGAAAGAAGGAGAGTTTCAGAACTGCGGGCCAACTCACCAACTCAACAATCTGTCTGCTGTGAAGCATCGTGAGGAAGTGGAGCTCTGCAGCCAGATTGTAATTATCTGAGAGAAAAAAAGACATGGCTCAAGATTTACTACGGAACAAAACGTTGTGTTTGAGTTAACTTGATGCCGCCTCAGCTTAGTCAAATTAATAATTAGCCTTGTCATACAGAAAGTATGCCACACACTATTTATTTTGGAATGGATCCTTGAGCTTTTAATGGACGCTGAGCTAACTTGCATTAATAGAACAGTATGAGGCCTCCAATTAATTACATATTAACACGTAAATCATTAGATTACTCTGGTTATACAGTTTATTTTGATTAAGTTTTTCTTTTAGTTCCAATCTGCTGATATAGTCCTGGAAATGTGTATCATTATTAATAGAGAAACAGCTGACATGGTATACAAAATCACTGAACTCCCAAATGATATAAATTGATTGTATTTGCTGATATTTATGATTTTACCATTTCAGATTTGATCCTAGCAGCAGTAATGTTTAATATGGTCGCGCTGTGACACTCTGGAACATGTATTGATTTCCACAGCGGTGTTATGCAAGTAACTTAGAAGCTTATTGTGTCTCCTGTATGCTTCATCAAAAATGTACATTTAAAGTCTGCTTGCAGTGACAGCTGCAGAAAAGATTGCATAAAAGATGCTGTTTTAGTTCAAAAAGTTAAACACACAAACTAATAACTTTAAACTGTCATAAAAAAGGCCAAGTGCTGCCAAAAATCCTTTCAAATCACTTGGTACACATGCATTTCCTTTAAACATTTTTAAACTTCTATTACTTCATACAGGGATGGCCACAGTAACAGGAGCACTGTTTTACATTTTATAACTCTCACTAAAGAATCCCTCCCTTGTGAATGTCCTGAACTTACTGTGGATTTTCTCAGAGAGGCCATCATTTTTAGGGCTGTAGTTTGTTGTGTTGTTCCCAGTTGAGGGACTGAGTTCCGCACCCCCTGCCCAGCACATCCCGTTCCTCCCCATTATAGCACCACAAATCGGCCGACGCAAACACAATTGAATGTGTTTCATCAGTGAAAACCGTTTGTTGGAATGTGCTGCTGAATATATTGTGGCTTATTGAAACAGCAGTTGCCCACCAAATCCTACACTGTGAGAACCATGAGACAATGGCTATGCTAAACCCAATGCTAGAGGATCCTGCCTTTATGGTTATCATGCTGCATTGGCTGCAAAAGGGAAAGTTTCATGCTGGTGTGTGTGTGCGTGTGTGTCTTTTATGTGGGTCACCCCACCATGTCTAATGGCCCCTCGCTGTGTGCAGCGTCCTGCGCTGAGCTGCTCCCCTGCTGTCACACTCTCACACACAAACAAACGCATGCACACAGCGGGGGAGATTTCGGGGTGTCCCTCACCCTAATACCCTCGACAATACGCCACCGCCGCATCTGTTGCTCCTCTCCTCAAAGCTGAAAGTTCAGTCAGCGAAGTGCTAGCGTGTCTCTGCAGAGATGGGTGACTACTTTTACACATTTTTTAACTGCATTGCAGATTATTGTTTCTTTATTTTGCCCTAAATTGACTGGGGCTGGATCTCCAGGATGAGCTGATGACGCACTCTTTGTGTTGTGTCTGTGTAAAACAGGGAAGGCTTGGCCCTCTGCAGGCCCCCCCGTCACACAGACACACAGAAAGTCACTATCACACTGCTAGCAATTGCCCGAAACAGGTGAGCATGTGCACTACACACATTTAAAACATCACTTTTTTTATACTCTATTGTGCATTTGTAAAATCCAGTACTCTATGAAGTGGTATTACATTTTTGAATGAAACCGCTAATTTGCATTGTTATGAGTTATTAGCTAACACCAAGCTAATGATCAAATCATGGTATCACTATATCTAATGGATCCATATTACTAGTCGGGCCAGGAGAGGTTTTATGTGTAAACGTGTTGTGTCTGAATTTGTGTTGCTAGTGTTTGTAGTGTTTTGCTCTGTGTGTCAATCCGGGCTCTTACAACTGTTTTTGGAGGAAAAAGATAATCATTCAAATTCTAGCACTGCAATTTCTATTTGCAACCAGCATTGCGGAATAATCTGAGGAGGAGAGAGAGAGAGAGTGGAGGGGGGGGGAGTAGAGGGGGATTGATGAGGTGCAGAGCGAGAGACGAACACCGAACACCGAGATGGTGAAAATTCGGATTTCCATCCCCAATGTGCACCTGAAACAGACACACAGCACATCAGCAAGATGTATGGAGGACGCTCACAGGCCCACACGACAAAGTAAAGTCAACGTCCGTGCACGCTAAGCTGCTGCACACTCCAAAGTGAAAAAGGCACGTATAAATAAGCCAAACCACGGCCGCACGTTTCCTTGGATCCGTAAAGCACGGAGACGCCGTCTCACGCGCAGGAGCTAAGGCTCCGCCGCAGAGGAGCCGGCTGCGTCAGAAGGTTTTCACACTGCGGCAGCGTCTCTTTGTCTCCCTGTCGACCAGCCCGCTGTGAGACGGGAGGCAAGGAAACATGCTTTTAGCGGACGGCAGACAAGGCTTTGGCATTTTTGTTTTCTATGCCTCAAACAATGTTGTAATATCTGTTATACCATCATCTTGGGTTTTCTTTTTTTTCCCCTCTGACTATTTTTACTCCAGTCAGGAGGGTGTACACACACACACACACACACGCGCATGCACACGTGGAACGATGCATCGATTAAACCCGCCGCCGCGCTGTGCGTTTCCCGGTGACGTGCGTACGCGCAGTAAGTGAAATACATGCTAACACATACCTGGTGTGTGTGTGTGTGTGTGTGTGAAACCATTTGTCTGCACGGTAGTGGGGGAAGGCGACCTGCTGTCCACCTGTCCGCTGCATCAGCTGTTGTGCAAACACACACATACCAACCACAGGACCACGTTACAGCATGCATCTTAATGCAAAGCCCTGCTGCAACATATGCTGCATTTGGAAAGCTTAAGTATTATTTGAAATTCTTTTGAGGCTGGAGGGTTTCATTCTTTACTGATTTTTGATATTTTGGCATTTCTAAAGTTGGGTGTCATGGCAGCTATTTGTCACCACTTTTGGGTTTCTTATATATAAATTGTGTCATCAGTTGGCCCCCATCTCAACAAATTCAGCAACACTATCTGATCTAAATACAATAGGTAATGCCCTGCAAAGCCCAGTCTGTGACCAGCACAGCAGCTTCCCTGCCTTTTTTTTTTTTACCTCGCAGTTGACAGGCATGCACCGCCTAAAGAGAAAACCCACTTCAAGGAAAAAAGCATCAATATGTAACACACGTGGACACAAAATGAAATCCCAGAAAGACACCGAGCCGCGGAGAGCGGTTCAGATGCGTGGAAGGCCTCGGTGAGTGAGCGTTTGCCATTGTGTGATGAACACAAACACAGATGCATTTAGGCTTTGATTTCAGGTTGCTTTTCACTGCTCGCAGTGGGAGCTGTCCTGAAGAAACAACCCTCACACACACACACACACACACACACACACATTATGGACTGGACTGATAGGATTAGAGACTGGTGCTATAGTCACTCTCTCGGTTTCTCCCTCCCTCTCTGTCTCACTCTCTGTCTCTCTGTCTCACTCTCTGTCTCTCTGTCTCACTCTCTGTCTCTGTCTCACTCTCTGTCTCAGTCTCCCTCTCTGTCTCACTCTCTGTCTCTCTGTCTCACTCTCTGTCTCTGTCTCTCTGTCTCACTCTCTGTCTCTGTCTCTCTGTCTCACTCTCTGTCTCTCTGTCTCACTCTCTGTCTCTCTGTCTCACTCTCTGTCTCTCTGTCTCACTCTCTGTCTCACTCTCTGTCTCTCTGTCTCACTCTCTGTCTCTCTGTCTCACTCTCTGTCTCACTCTCTGTCTCACTCTCTGTCTCACTCTCTGTCTCAGTCTCTGTCTCTTTCTCCCTCTCGCCTGCCAAGCGTTGATTATTCACAAGGTTAGTTCCTGATTGCCTGTAGCAGTAGCAGACTCAGGTTCATTATCTCTCCGCCTCCTTTCCTCTCCCTCCCGTTCTGTCCTTCTCGCAGTAGGTTGATGCCTGATGGTCGAGCAGGAAACAGACAGGCTCACTGAAGATTCACTGTGTGAGATGTAACATTATCTTTGTCTTTTTAAATCTTAATGGTGAACAAAAAAGAAATGTCACAGTTAAAGCTAAATTAGAGCGCCTCAACAGTACAATTCTCAATTATATCTATTAATGAATTGTGTTTCTACTACTGCAGTATTCCCTTAATTTCCTTTTAGCCAAAACACTTAATCCCGCTTTTGATGTGATAATTAGGGAATTTGATTAAGGATGAAGGGAAAAATCGTATTGTTTAAATAATTAAAACATGTATTCACCCTGCTTTAGTAATCAATCCACCTATCAGCATCGAACTATTGAGCTAGCTGCCTATCAATAAAGAAAATGCACTTTTTGCATTATCAAGTCCACTCTATCATAGCACAAAATATGATTGAAACATTTGAGGATTGGAAACAGCTCTCATTAATCTTAATAAAAATACAGCAGAACCTGAGGCTGATTTGGTGGGCCGCTGGTGACACTGAGAGTGTTCTTGTGTTGGAGGGAAGCGGCGCTCCTGCAGGAGGCTTCAAAAGGTCGCCGCCGGCTGCCACAGAGGCTCCTTGTTAAAGCCTCACACAGGAATTACAGCACACATGGCGAATGATTGGTTAGAATTACCTCCGCTTAAAATTTCAATTTCGTACACATTTGCTCATGAGAGTAATGATCCAGATATTTGGTTACAGACGTTCCAACAACAGCTGAAGCCTTATTTGTTTTGTTCCTCATTTGCTGTCAGGATACTGAAAGAGTGTTAGTTTTTCCTCCCTGTCCGAGGAACAATGTCCCCATTCTGAGGAGAGTGCGGGTGTGGTGTTGACACATGTTAGTGCTGGCTGATTAGTCGACACATGAAGGTACACTGAGCTCCTCCATCACTATTCAGCCATTTTGTCTCAATGGATGTATGTGTGTGTGTGAGGCTTTTGTTAAGGTAATGCAGAGAGAGGGAGAGAGAGAGATGGAGAGAGAGAGAGAGAGAGGGAGAGAGAAGACACCGTGAAAAATGAGACGGACCACAGCCGAGTCCCGAAGACCCGGCGATGCTTTTTTTTTTTTTTTTTCTTTTTTTTTTCTTTTAATCGGAATCGCACAATTTTAAGCATTTTCACCTCAGGAGTCTGTATTTTATAAAAGGAGGGAAGCACTTGAAATCCCATGTTTTAGTGATAAATTGGAAGGAAGGTGTTGCGTGAGTCTGTTGTCTATTGTGCCTTAAGTGGATTAACGGAGCGGTCACGGAGACAAACAGCCAAAGTGGCAACCAGAACCGTTGTTTACAAGCGCGTGTCGCATCAGATTTTCCTACGATACTGATTTGTTTTCTCAAGCTTTTCCCACATGAGCGCGCTGGACTTCGTTGTGTAATCTTTTTCACAAAAGCATTAAAGTTGACACGGTCACATCCCACAGATTTTCAAACATTTTATTCATTTGAATCTTCCTCAATATTGCATTTAGTTAAATTAAATTTTGTTCATATTATTGTAAGAATAGTTCAGTATTATTTTGAAATGGTGAAAGGAAAAGACTATTTCATAATATAACATTTTGGATTTATATTTCATACCATGTGCTTTGGAAAATAGGAAAATGATGTGAGCCACTGTTCCTTTCTGGTTTTTACATTTTTACATTCAATTCTTGTTGAATGTTAATGGAATTTCTTAATAATTGTTATTTTATTGTTTTTAAATACACAATCTCTATTTGATACACACTATTCCAGTAATGAACAATTTTTCTTAATGCGTCATTATAGCATTTTATTTAGGGGTACAGTAGGAAATATATAAAAAAGGAAAGATATTACTCATAATTTTCAAGGACACACAACACAAACTATTCACATCCGCACATTTCAATATCAGTTTGAATCAAACCAAATGTGATATAAAATAGTTGTTTCTTTTACAACAAATACATCCGGAACAACAAAGAATGGATTATTGTCAGAATAGTATTAATAATACACCCAAATCCTCAACTCAAGAGACTATAATGTTAAAATCATTATTATTATTATTATTACAGTATTTACTGTATCAAGTCTAAAATATTCTAGATACTTGACTATTAACATTAAGCGTGTTTTTTCTATTTTTAATTATTACATGTATATTTTTCATTGGATCAGCACAATGCATTCCCTGACTGACTGAATTCTTGGGAATAATAAAAACATAAGAATTGTGCTGTATTTAAAAATGAGAAGACTTTACGTGTAGAACAGCTTAGCTCCCCCTCTGGTTTCCGGGTAACTTAACATCTTAACTGCACCTCGTGTGATGGCTCCAGTTTGTGGGCAAAGTCAAATGAATGTTATGACGATAAGCAAGTACTTTTTTTTCTAAAAAGCAGGCACTTGGCAATCACCTAAAACATGTTCCGAGTTTAATCTCTAAAAGGATGTTCCTACTACTGTAGATTCTTAAGAGTAAGAAATCCATTTAGTGCAGGTCATTTTATGGGGAATTAAATGTATGCCTTACCTTTGTATGACCGTTATCACAGAGATTCAAATTAGAATCATTTTAAGTAAGGCTTCTTTCTTATTTCTCATTATTGTGCACATTTCACATGTAATACATACTCAGATCTTTCAGATACCTTATCATGCTGTTTCTTATCTCCACAGGTAATAAATAGGTATATATGTGTACACTCAACCTTGCCCTTCAAGAGATCAAAAAGATACCATTTCTATGGTTTCTTAAGAGCTGTGAATTAGATGATGGTGTGACATAATCTCAAGGCCTCAAAGTCACATCAAGCCAAAAAGCATCTTTTATTCCATTTCTCTCCTTTGAAATGAAAAATGATGCCATTGGACATGAGCTGCTGCAGGTTGTGTATTGCTGCGCACGGCGGCACATTCCGCAGTTAATGTGTTACCTTGTTCAAATATATTTGTGCAGTGATTACTGCAAATTCCACCTTCAATATTCCAGCTTCAGCATTTCATATTTTCTCAGTTTCTGTGTGAATGGTTTTGTGTTGAGAATCCTTAGATTTTCCATCAAATTCAGATTCATAGTAACTGCTTAAACGGTAGGACCGAGGATGCGTAATAGAATCTGCCTCTTTTCTGATGTTTGGACACTTTCTTGCTTTCCTTTTTTTTCTTTCTTGTGTTATCGAGGAACACGATCGAGGACGACAAACACCCGCTTTTGTTTGTCTTCCTAAAGCACCGAACGAGTGGTAGAATAATACGATGATGGTGAAGATGCACAGTCTGTTACAGAAGAGACACAACAAGGCGTTTGCGTGTTGAGCCAAAGGATCTTTTAGCGTTTAAAAGCCACGTCTTCCCCTCAGCTTTTGGAATCTGTCAGGTCCCCGTTAGCTTTGTCCGAGGACAGTGCTGTGAGCTGCTATCCATGTCCAACCATCTATGGAGACAGCCGGGGCCTTTTTAAAACTGAGGTTTAGCATTTCACATGGCCCCCCTTTCTGTTGTCTATGTTCCACTCCGTATGGTGAACACACACACACACACACACACACACACACAGTGAGTCAGTCAGACCTTCGGAGGATCAGTCATGCTAGAGGTCGTCTTTGGGCCGACTTGACATTGTTGTCTTTAAGCTGCTTTGGATCCAGAGGAGAAGTTTAAAGGACAATTTCAGATAGTTTGTTCAGGAAAAAGGTATTTTTTTACAGGCTTTCACACGTATAGCTCGATTTCTACGGGGGGGCGTCAATTCACCCTCGGCTCCCTTTCATGATATGAATAGAGACTGCAGTTGATTTGCTAATGACAGAGTGTTCACTCTTAATAAGATGGATATAACAACCTTGTCCTTCTCCATATTGACATGTTTGGATCCAAATTGGCTGCGCAAATTGATTGAATTGGCGGCGAACTGGAGCCAGCCGTGCAGGAGGTGGTTTTATGCTGCGGAAAGATGATTTGAGATAAACGGCATTCAGCCGTTCATGACAGTTACGTTGCTTGAAATTGTTGAGGCGAACAGAATTGGGACTGTTGAATGAGTGGAAATACATTCTCGATCATTTATTGAATTAATCTGAACGTAATCAGTGCTCTGAACGCTGTCTTCATTTCAGCTGTTGACTGGCTCGGTCAGTCTCATTTTATTAATTACACTTAAATCATATTGCGTGTGCATTCTTTCAGTATTTTCATTTCTATTTGGCATCAACCTTTTTTTTTTAAATATTATCCAAAGGAAGCGTAGTAAATTTTTCTTCTCAGTTTATAATGTAATTCTATTGTTAGAATTCTCAAGGTGTAAATGACTGCTTTGGTTGTAAAGTGGTCAGATATTTGTGTTGGTTTTCTTAAGCAAATAAATAACCCAGATAGTTAATGGCAATAGTTTATTCTACATTCTTTCCCTTCCTTCCATGCAACAACGACTCACTTTAGCATTGCAAGATTTAAAACACATTTGTAATATTATGCCTAGGAGTCATTGTATTATTTTTAAATTACATTTCTCCTTGTTATTCCCCAATCAAACTACAATTTACACTATTTTGGCTTGTGTTATCTTACTTCATAATGATACGACAATAACAAAGTGCTGCGTGTGTGACGCAAATGGCCTTTAAGTCCAGATGTGACTGGCTTTAATGAGCAACTGTTGACGAGAATCCAGCTGATGAATGACTTTTAGGAGCTATAAACCCTTCAGCTCCAGTATTCTGCATGTGGAGTTTAATTTGAACATGACATCATGTAATGAATATCAGGGAGAGATTTGGTAGCTTAGTCAAACACTGTCATGTTGATTGAAATCCAGGGCATGCGCTCTCTTTCCCTCTGCCGCTCTCGTACTTGATAAACAGAAAATTGCTGTGTAAATGATCCAAAAAAACAACTGGGACTAAAGTCTGTGGCCTTCCTCGTCCGCGGGGCTCGCTGTGGCTCACATGTCGTCACGTCGTTGCTTAATGGCCACTTGAAGAAATCTCAGCGTGAGTTTACGGTCACATCCTAATGCTTGCACGCCACACGCCGCTCGCTGTACTGTGGCTTTCGGCTAATAATTCGGACTCCCAGACCTTCAATTGCAGCGTGTTGCCTCTGTGTCTGTGCAGCATAAGAGTGCGGGGTGGAGGACTTTTACCATGGCAACCACTAATGCAGTATAGATGCAGGGACTTAATACAGGATCCATGGCAGGCAGGTGAAATGTCATCCAGGCCGTTGTTGTAAATGAGTGCTTTAGATGTCTATTGTGGTCAACACTAAATCCCGTGTGGTCGTGCTCTGGAAATGAGGTTGCTGCATTAGTTCAGCAGCACAGCATCTTTTCTCCTCAGTGTCCTTTCAGCAGCTAGCAGATGAAGAAAGAACCCCCCCCTCAACATGGCTTCCCATACCGCATTCTAGCACCACTTTGTGTTTTTTTTTTTTGTCAGCTCTGCCGCTGTGGTCAAGTGTCTACTTCACATTGTTTCCTATATCGGCTTATACCGCCCAATCCTTATAATCCACTGTAGCCTGTCAAATATCTGCTTCCTGCTGTGTCCTCTCACCTTCTTCTGGGATGTGATATCTGTAGCCTCCTCTCCCACCTCTTTGCACATTGGATTACAACTGGGACATTTTGAAAGGTGACTCCTGGAGTTTTGATTAAAATGACTTTCTGGTTGATTATTCATCAGGTTATTGCTGTCAAAGAAGGGAAATTGTAGCAATTTCACCTGTGTATATTCTGATGATGCAATGTCCGCATGTAATGTGTAAAATAAATTCACAGTGCACTCAAACATGCTGTAGCAAACCAAAGGCAGTGCTCCTTAATATTTGATTCAAAGCTAATTATGGATCATTAAGTTCACCCACCGCTTCATTTTTTATTGAAACAAAGCTATTAAATTCAAAACCAACGTGGGTATTTCACCTTGAAAAAGAAATACATTTCCGGATTGACACACATAAAGCTCTACAGTTCCCGTCAAATACTAACAATCATCAAGTTTGAGAGCCCCCCTTTTTTTTTGGAGAAAAGGCGCGAGTCACGAACCCTCTACACGACAGCGTCGGCCCAAAACAAACATTCCTTTCACGTGGCCTTGTGTTCAGTGCTTCCCTGACCTGCCCTGCTGTTGCTGTGTGCGTGTGTTCCTGTGTGTTCGGGGGGTTCGGGGGGGGGGGTGTTTGTTTTGTCTGCCCCTATCTATAGCCGAGTCCCGCCCCTTTCTTTCACAGTCAGAGAAAGGAACCACACCCCTCGGGCCTCGGCCTGGTGCGTGCGTGTGTGTGTGTGTGCGTGTGTGCGTGTGTGTGGCGTTTCGCTCTCTTGGGATTTGGGGATTTCTACTGCAGTCTCAGTTCTTAAGCAATCGCTACGCTACACCAGATATACATACAGCCACAAAATGAAGTGAACACGGGAAGGGCCGTGCAAGTCACCCAAAGGTACACAGAAAACAGAAATACCCACATATGGAAACACGCAAAGACAAAAGTGTGTCAACATGTTAACGCGAGCACACACACTGACACAAGACTGACACACGTGTGTACGTAAACAAACGGCTGTGTCTGTAGCCAATGAGAATAGAGCATGAATGGGACCTGTGCATTCCTTGTGAACCTCAAACTCCAGGGAGAGCAAAGCCAACCTGTTTATCCTGTTATCCTGGGTTCTGTGCTATCGTGGCCCCGTCCTCTGTTCAGTGGGAGTAGAAGGGACACACACACACACACACACGTAGACGCAGTTACCTCACAGGCAAGCATTAAGCCGGATGAGTGCATAAATCAGGACACTGTTGGTTCTGTCAAGGTGAGTGTGTGTAAGAAAGTACTAATGTATGCGATCCTCAAGGGTTTATGTGTGCTGTCCGTATTATAATTTTAATCTGCTTTAGCACATTTTCTGTTAGCTATGAGACACCCCTGGAAAACACTGCTGGGTAATTTATTCAATCAATATAAATATATTGACACTATTTTTATTTGACTATGTTGTCGGACCAGTTCCATGGGTAAATTATGAGAGATGAAGGTCTTTACCTCGTACAGATTTATACTATTAGCTGATTACTTTCAAAGTGAATTGACCTGCGCGGTGCATGAGGTTGAAAAGAAGCCAGATATCAACTGCAGAGATGCACAATAATTCAATCAGTATGGAGAATACATTTATAAATAACATGTTCTGCGATGCAAGTTTGCATTTGACGCTTTTTACTACTTAGAAAAAGATGTATTGTGTTTTATTGTAAATTAGTACAGCTATATTTTTAGAGTTTATTATTGTAAGCACATTTATTCACACACAATTACAGTACTTTTTTTGTAATACATCCTTACCATGCCCACCCTACCAATCTGCATTCATCGATTGAATTGCAGGTGTAGATACTCGTCCATTGATGAAACATGGATCCAGCTGGAAGGCCGAGTGCTGCGTGGCTTCCCTGAAGTGGAGCGACACCGGGTCAGTGGAGAGCCGTGACGTCAGTCTGTGTCATTTCAGCACAGCCTGTGGATGAAGGGCCATTTCACAGGCATTATGGATTAATCTTCAGGATCAAACACAATCGGATGTTAACCTCACATGTCCTAGATCTGAGAGGTCTCTTATGATAAACTAGGATGAAGAGAATTGAATCCGAATGTATTAGAACTGATGAAAATATAGTGTTTGTATATACACATCTGTCTCTGCCCAGTCCATGATCAACTTTAACTTTAATAAAATGCATTTGAACATACTGAAGTGTTGTAGTTTCTGAACATCCCCCCCCTTTCAGTTGGTGTATGATTACTACAAAAAGAAAAGAAATAAAAAGGAAAAACTCTTTTGAGCAGGCTATACAATCAAGTGATGGCTTGTTAAAACAAATGAAAATATGAAACTGTTGTAGTGCAGTTCTATTTAATAATCCACATTGTTGTTCATACCGTTTACACAGAACGCGGATTAACAGCAGATTTCCAGTCTGGTTCTGACAAAAACTTGTTGCATCATCTGCTGAAACACTGTCAATCCACCACTGTTATTTAAAGGGACATGATCCATTCATTGATGGTTATTGTTACAAGTACCTTCATTGTGTGACAGAAATAACATACAGTAGTGATATATAACACATGAGTCACAGAGACATTTACGTTTTGAAAGGTCTGCAAACAGTGGAGTAAAGTATGTCTGAATTGTGATGTATGATGGTTTAACACAACTCAGGTAAAACATTAAAATAAAAAATATGCCCCTCAACTCTAACATTGGATATGCTTCTTATTTTTCTGTGTTTCACTTCAAATTCAAGGTTGAAGCCAATAAAATTGACATGAAAAACAAGTTTTAGATGTCATATATTCCTACATAATGTTCGGGTAAGATGTTTTTTGTAAACATTTTTTTTTTTTGTCCCCCACCATTAATGCTCCTGTGAGATCACGTGGCTGCATCAACCGAGCCATTTCGTAAATCAGAGCTATGTAATAAACTGAGTGAAAGTCGTTCCCAGTGTGGTTTAAAAGCCATTCAAAATCACATCAATCCCTCTGAGCTGCTGTCGTTTCTCAATCTAACGACACGGGGTGGACTCACTCTGGGTGACGTGTCACACACTGCGTGTGCTGGCTCTGTTTAAACAATTCCTGTACATCCTATTGAGGGGGGGGGGGACTGCTCTACTGAATGTTTTGCGTTTGGCTTTCTGTAATACATTCCACTCACATACTGTAAATAACGCTTAATGAAATGAAGAAGACAAGAGGGAAGTTCGCCCAGGAGATTGTTTGCTGTTGAATGAAGGGACATTATGAAGGCAGCACGTTACCTTCTCTTCACCTACGCAGAGATTATGGGAACAAACACTGACTAGTGAACATGTGATGCAGGTTTCAATTTGTAGCGTATCCACTAACTTACTTATTATTGAGCCAAATAGAGAGTCGTGTGAAAATTAAAAGCCACAACTCTGTGATCTATGAATAAAGGGAAGATCAAACTATTCACTTGAAGGAACGTGTCTATGTCCATAGACCACTAATACTTTTAATGAATGTATCTGGCTTTTAATTAAGTTTCAAAAAAAAGATTGATCTAACTCTAGAATATTTTGGAAAAATGATCCTTTTAGCAATGCATGCATTGTTTCTATAATATACTTGCTGGAAGTCTGATTTTCTCCTTCTTATAGCATGACAGCAGTAGTGAGGATTCACTTCCTGGAACCATTTCCTGAGTGCAGGAGATCTGATCTCATTCACAAACAAAACCGGGTCTCTTTCAGGAACCATTTTTGAAATACTGACAGTCACTAATTCACAAATGAATTGATTATACAGGGTGCCCCAACCTGCAAAGAAACCCAGCTTCTTCTTTTTCAACTGTTCAACTACTGCCCATTTTCTTTGAGGTTCTGCTCGCTGAATTTCCCCATGTATGATGCTATAATAACAATTTGAATGGGCAGCAGCGTGTTAGTCTTAGTGAACGTAAAAAAACACTCTTGAGACTGCCAACAGTTGACAACCAGTGCAAGTGTAATAAAATGTATCTCCTTGTTGAAATTACTGTCCATCATTGTGTTTTAATCAACGTAACTTGATCATTAGCATCATCTACATATCTTTTTAAAATAGCTAAATGTGTGACATGTGAACCCACACGTTGTCTTCCGTTACTAACTTTTCATTATTGTGTTTAATAATTATTGTCTAGACAATATATTTTTTTCCAGATATATCTGTGAGACAAAGTGGCCACAGCAGTAATGATGTTGGTATTGTAACATACTGGTTCACCATGTACTGAAAATATGCTCTTTTTCACAGTCTAAGAGGTTTAACTTTGGAAATGAATCGATTCATTTTTGTAGTTCGCCGGAACATCATTCAATTGTGTATCCATACTCGTGCTTTATACCTAGACTGCAAATAGCCCTTTTCATTAAATCGTGTGAAACTCCAAACAAAGGTATACATGTACTATGGTGTTTAATCAAGCGTGCTGACACGCAAGAGTGACATAAATCAAAGAAGAAACATTATTGCGAGTCTCTACTTTATTCGTGCGCACGGCAGGATATGCAACCACTGGAGGTGTTCTCCGGCCTATATAAACGTGCCGCCATCTTACATTTTCCAGTTTCTGCTGTTCCGGCCAAGTCATTATTGACTGACTGCGGAGGGTGTGGACGAGGGCTCCTCGCTGACGCTCGCCTTCACGTTATCATTCACTTTTTCCACTCCTGAGAGGTTTTTACTCCCCGGGACCCGAGGAGAAGGACTTCCCGTGTTGACAAGGGTAGGCTTCAACATTTAAACTCTCGTGCTGTACCGAGCTTCTCCCTCTTTTCCCGTCGGGCTCCCTCTGAACAGCCGAAAGGAATGGAGCCGTGTGTGTGGTGTGCGGGGCCGGCCGGGATGCTGCCGCAGCTAGCGAGGCAGCGGCTCTCACGCCAGGTATTTGGGATTCGCCGGCCGCTGTCCGGTGGGAACACAGCTGCTCCACCGCCGGTGACCACCGACCCAACGGCTGCCGCGTGCGGCCGAGACCGACCGTTACTAACTTCGATTACGGTTAACGGTCGCTGGCTGGTCCGACGGACACCGTCGCCGTCCGGGAGACGCGCGCTGACGTTTTTTTTTCTTCCGGCTTTTTGGGACGGAGCGTTGATGTTGTGTTTCTCGCATGTTTCTGAGTAGTTAAGCTAACCTTAACTCCTGCTGGCACACTTAACGCTGCCGCATTCCTCGACTCGGGCTCGTGTTGGTTTCACCTTCGGGTCGGTTGTTTTTGTAAGTGGTTCCGCGTGAGCGAAACGGATGATGTGCGGCGAAAACCGGGGCGTGTTTTGCCCGGTAACTTCTAACTCGTTTAAATACGTTGGCAGCTGGTGAAGTAACATTAGCTCAAACATTTCCCTCAAAGTTGGAAGTTGGTCAAACCGAAGCTCGTTGGACAACTCGGGACGTCAAATCGAGCACGTTGCTGTAGACGAGTGGTTAGAATGTACGTTCACTTTGCGTCTGGAGCCGGTGATTACGGTTTTCCTCTCGTCCTTTTTTAAACAAAGACCGACAAAATTCCTTCGAGTCCTTGTGCTTTTTGTGAGGAGGAGGAGGACGTCGAGGAGGAGCCAGTGTGTGAAATCTGAGTCGCGGATGTCGGGGAGTCAGGGGCAGCTCGCAGCTGTGGGACAACTATACATTATTGGGGTAATTGCTACGTGTCGATCCGCTGCGTGTATTCCTCACACATCCCCCTGATGGGCGGAGAGCAACCTGCGGGGCAACCTGCGGAGAGCAACCTGCGGGGCAACCTGCGGGGCAACCTGACCAAGTCGCACAGCTCGCTGTTTTTTCGCCAAACCGGCGTTGGAACCGGCTTCAGTCGGTGCCGGTGTTTTTCATGTGGTTCAGCGGCACTAGATGACGTTGTTATAGAGTTGTAGGAAACGATTGAAGGGCTGGTGAGATGTACCTGTGGGTGGAGGATGTCGACGTCTCATCCGGCGGCTCCAGGCTTGTTTTTTGGGGGGGCCACGAAACCTCTAAAACCCCGAAATGTTTAGTTTACCTAAATCGTGGGGAGGGATAGGTTTAAAGAACAAATGCGATTTTATTTCCCAGAAATCACTGCACTCTTTTTAAAAATGTGTTTATATATTTAGTTTACGTGTTTTGGTGAAATCCCCTATCATATTACACAATGGAAACTGACGAGCCAATCACCTCCTCGGCTAAATATCCGGTACCGTGTAGGTGTTAGCCCACCGTGGACATCGGAGACCGGTAGTGCTAAATGTAACGCAAGATAATCTTTTGGGCATCTTTGCCGTAGTTTTGGCTAATATTGTAATTTGCATTCCTTGCCAAAGGTAATATACACGTATGAGACAGATTTTTAAATCTACTAATCTGTGACAATAGGTGTTATTTAACCTTAATTTTTTTTTCTTCAAAGATTTGTCGTCATTAGGGCTCCATTGGTAGAGGAAAAAAAGGTTAGTGTTCCATTGAGATTGATCTGAATTAGGGAAAGTCAACATCCTATGGGAATTGCTTGGCTATTTCCTGGAACTGGTGTTTTTACTGGGGCATTGAGTATCTTCCAGTTAAACCACAGGGCTGGGAGCTGCAGGCATAGAGCGTGTTGTTGCTGCTGACCCTGCACATCACCAGGATAACGTTGAAGCCTGTGGCAGCCTCCATCTCTCCACCCGTGCACAATGCACAGCCGGTGTGGGCCATTAACTAAATGTGGATGTAGTAAACTCTGCAGTGTTTTCTTCTGCTTGAGAAGAAATGGAGCTCTTTTGATGTCCTGGTCTCAATACAAATGATTATTTTTCCTTTAACCCGAGCCCACTGTTCCCTCTAACAAATAAAATCAATGTTATTTAAACAGCAACAGCATCTCAGTGCAATTGAAATAAAAATGACTGCGGGCCAAAAAATGGAAATGCAATTTTTGTGTGATTCCAAAACGGATTTATTTTTTGAAAATGACTTTTCTTAATAGGGTAAACCTCCAGGCTTACCTGGACTTAATTCGTCACGCATATGCTGACAAAATGGATTTCTTTTTGTTTATGCCCCACGAAATGATTGCGTTTAGATGTCCAAAGCTGCCTCAAATTCCACATATGAACTTACTTTGTCTTTTACACCTCCCATGATTGGCCTAATAAGTAATGTAACTGAGGATTACTTTGTGTTCATGCTTATGTTTTATATATATATATATATCATATTAATCTGATTTGAAGTTGATTAGCTATATTTCTTTTACGCTTGCCCCCAAGCTTCTGATGTGCCAAGATCATTGGTTAAACTATTAGACTGTGTCACATTGGCCCTATAATAGCTTACTGTTCACCTCATTTTATTTGTGTGGTTTGGAATGAAGCCATCTCTTGATTGCTGTCAGTCATCTGGCTTCATGCTGTATGCTTCATTTCCTTGTGCGCAGTGTAGCACTGCTCATGGTGCCTCCTTGTAGAAGATGAATCTATACTATTGCAGGGGGTGTCTTCATGGTTGAAATGGACTTCTTTCATGTATTTCATTTTCTTCCCTTTGTTACTATTGGGGTCCCAGCTTTGTGCTTCATCCATCTCTGTTGATAAATGTTATCAGTTGTATTCCCTGAGCCCTGAATAGAGCCAGCCTAATGGATTAAATGGGCCCTTGTTCTGTTCTGTGTGGCAGCGCATAAGCAAACCCCTTCCTAACAAATAGTTGCAGCGTTTCACCTTTTTTTGTTGTCGCTTCAGGTTTGTGGTTCACACATTGCTGAACTGTGGCTTTCTGTAGGAACACAATGTTTTTCATTACTATGTCCAGGAACCAGACTAAAGGGCACCATTCTTAGCTGCCCGGTTCTTTGCTGGAGCAGTAAGCCTGTCATTTGAATGTTGACCTGGGACAGAAGCTCTGGTTACGTTGCACTTCAAAGAACTTTGTTGGCATCCATATTTCTCTCTTACTTTTTTTTGTGTTCCTAGAAGATGGTGTGTTTTTAATGTGACGTTGTAAACCTCATTTCGTCCCACATACGACTGAAGCCATACAACTATGGTAACTGGTGTCAGTCATTAGACGTCTGGTTTCAATTGTATGGCTTTTAACCCGACCAGGCCCAGCTCTACATATTGGATTTCATGTCTGGCTTCAAAGAAAACCTTGTGTTTGTGGCCCAGCTGCCAGCCTGATATCAAGGAACTCTGACCGTCCAGACACAAGAAGCACATTACAGTAGAGTGACTTATGGGCGACGCTGCTATTTGTATGTCCCAATTGGAGACCAGGCTTTGCTGGTTTGCCCATTAAAAAAAATACATCTGGCGATAAAGACCCACATTTTCCACAAGTGCAAATAAGAAATGGTTTCCCTGTGCACTCTGTATGCAGCCTTGTACGGGGCATATGGATCCCATTAGGGCAGGACTGGGTTATGTGAGGGCAGGACGGTGTGTAAATGGTGAATGAGTTGTGTTTTTGTGGTTAAAGCATCAGCTTTGTAGCCTCACTCTAGTTTGTGATTTTGGACACAAGAAATTCACAGCGAAAACATGAGTGGTTTTTCTTATTGGAAGCCATTTAACTCCACTTTAACTGGCACTTGTGTCTTTTCACCAGAATATGCCTGGCTGTTGTGTATTTTATCCCTTATCAAAATTGAATTTTGTGTTGTTTCTGTACTTTGTTGTTAACTTCAATGATGCCATTTGGAGGATAACTTGTATAGAGCATTTTCAAGTAGGATACTGCACAGGTTCTGTTTGTACAATGTTTGATGTAAGATCCTAAAGCGTAAAGCAGGCAGCTCACGTCTGCTTAAGATCACCAAGGACTGTTTTGATAAATGCTGATCAACATTCCTATCATACAAATGTTGCTTTGTGAGTGGTGCATTTTCTAAAGCACAGAGGGAGCCATTGTCGATCAGTTAACCACCTTGCACCTCTTTGGCCAAAGATTTTTTCCCTTTGGTTTGAAGAGGAAAAAATGACTGCATGTAGGAAATGTCTAACAAGCGACAAGATAGTGGAGTGATGTGTTATTTTCTGATCGGAGACCTGAAATAATCAAGATGATGACCCTGCATGCTGTCTGATAAAGTACTGCAGTGATTTAGGCTTGTGATGTAACATTTCCTGTCGGTATGTAAAACCAATGTCAACTTACACAAAAAAAGCAGATTTTGAAATGATGCTGATGGGATTTCTTTACCGTAAAGCATATTGGTTAATGCAGTCTTTGGGTGAATTAAAGATACCTCTGATAGACCGTATTTCTCAATGAACGCACTTTTGTTCTATTACAACCTCCGAATTTGGTTTGTTGTTGACCACATAGAAATCTGTGTTGTTGTCCCTACATCTAACCTGAAAACAGTTACCCAGTGGTACACCTGCCGCGTCAAAGTGTCAGTGTTCAGAAATGGAATCTAACTCATTTACTTCCCATGGGGACAGGTGGAAAATACGTGGCCAGATATTATTTTCCTAGAAAAAGTAGGTTTTTGGATTGTATTGATTGATCATCTTTTGTTGTGACTTGAGTGCTCTGTCGTGTAAGGACATCATGCTGATGCTGAGGTCTGGACATGCGTTGTGGTCAAATTGTATCTTGCAAGTCAATGGTTTTAACTCTGTTACCTTAATCAGTGGTTGGTCACCCTGCTTTCTCTGGGACGGTTTGGACTCTTTGTTTCCTAGCCAGTCTTCAGTGTACCTGTTTTAATGGGTGTCCAAACTGGTACACCATGATTTAAAAGGTTTTTATCTCTAGTTTTATTTAGGGCTAATATTGAAATAAAGGTAAATGCGTACAAAAGATCTCAGATTCTATGACTACACAGCCCCACTTCTGTCTGAAAGGCCATTATTTTTATTCTCCATCTTTTAACGGTCATAGTGTATTTCTTGAGTATAAATTGTAAATACTATTTTTTTTTTTCTCAAGATCCCATGTGTATTTTTGAAATAACCCCCCCTCCCAATCTCCACCTTTCTGCTTCAACTGCCAGTGTTTACTTTCCTGCAGAATGTGGTTTGGGCTTCAAAGCCAGCTCAAGAATGCGTCTGCCCTCCTCCCTTCTGCTGCTCCACATCCCTCGTCCTTTCCCACCTAAATAGTTTCTCGCTGATACATTTAATGGTGGCTTTTTGCAGCTGGCATTTGCATGTCTGAGGGAGTCCAGGAAAGGATAGAGAGTACTCTTCTGCACTATTCTTCTGAACCAACACAGACTTCTTTTTTTTTCTTCTATTGTTACCTCTGCTGTGATCTTCTTTTTAATGGTCCGCTATTTGACTGTAAGGAAAGGAGTGAGTGGACGTTGGGCCCGATGCCTCCGAGCCTGTTGGACTGACTGGTTTCCCTCCTGTTTTCAGATCAGGAAGCTGTCGGCTGCGGTTTGAGAAAGGAACATGGCTTCCCAGGGTGAGGCGGCAGTTTTCAGACACACACTCAAACTCTTTCACCTCCTCGCTTCCTCCCGTTTGATCATTTCTCTCCCTCACTGGTATACTAACGCTCATTGACTAGTGGGCAATATGTTAAACTGTCTCTGTGCAGATTTATGTTCTCATTAGAGAAAAGGGAATTGGTTATTGATTTCAATTTAAAACTTGGAGCATATGTAATATCCAACTTGAATGAAGAGATTTAATTGCTAAACCACGCACCATTAAAGTGTGAATCTGAAGAAATGGCAAGAGAAGCAGATTAGAAATACATTTTTATTTAGTGGTTATGAACTAAAATGAGTTTGAAATCAATGTAAAACGCTTAATTGATTATTTTTATCAAGCAAAAATGTGGTATCCATCGTTTAGATGGTTGAAACTACACGGTTTCTTCAAAATTGTAAAGCCGACAAAAGCTTTAGATTCATTGTGCTCACCTTGTTTATAAAGTCAACTGCTATAGGGTTGGTTGGACTAACACTCCCTAATGTTTCTTCATTATGTCCATGATCCATTCCAGCTGATCTGATGGAATTGGACATGGCCATGGAGCCGGACCGTAAGGCCGCCGTCAGTCACTGGCAGCAACAGTCTTACCTGGATTCAGGCATCCACTCGGGGGCCACCACAACAGCCCCCTCTCTCAGTGGGAAGGGCAACCCCGAAGAAGACGATGTCGACAACCAAGTCATGTATGAGTGGGAGCAGGGCTTCAACCAGAACTTTGCCCCGGAACAAGTTCAAGGTAGGTCTTAATAGTCCTTTGAGGAAGACACTTGTGGCTCCAATGGCGCATTGAATCCCAATCTAACGCAACTGTTCTTGTGTCTCTACTAGACATAGATGGTCAGTACGCCATGACACGTGCACAGCGGGTGCGTGCAGCAATGTTCCCAGAGACTCTTGAGGAGGGCATGCAGATCCCCTCCACACAGTATGAAGCAGCAAACCCCACCAATGTTCAGAGGCTGGCAGAGCCCTCGCAAATGCTCAAACACGCTGTGGTCAACCTGATCAACTACCAAGATGATGCAGAACTGGCAACCAGAGCGATACCGGAGCTCACTAAACTACTCAATGATGAGGACCAGGTAGTTGCCCTTAAACTGCCTGAGCATCGGCTTTCAATTGTTTGTTGTTTTGTTCGGGTTATTCCCTAACATGTACGCCTGTCCCACCAGGTCGTAGTAAACAAAGCAGCGGTGATGGTCCACCAGCTCTCAAAGAAAGAAGCGTCTCGCCACGCCATCATGCGCTCTCCTCAGATGGTGTCGGCCATTGTCAGGACCATGCAGAACACGAACGACGTGGAGACGGCTCGCTGCACCGCAGGAACTCTCCACAACCTGTCCCACCACAGAGAGGGCCTGCTGGCTATTTTCAAGTCAGGAGGAATTCCGGCTCTCGTTAAAATGCTCGGGTATGTGTGAGGAGGATGGAGGGGTCCCGTATTTGGCTGGTCACCAGGAAGGCAGGAAACTATGGGATGTTTACACTGTTGGTGGAAACAATTTGTTTTGGCCCAAAACAGATTTTTTTTGTAATCCAGAGCTTTTCAAAAGCATAACTTCTGGCTGGTACTATTTGACACAGTAGCCTATGAAATGTGTTAAGAGAAACATGAAAGTTTGCATCTGGGTGAAAACTCATCAAAGGCTGAAGAGAAGGACCTTTGAGGAGAAACCTAATCAAGCACATTTCTATTTGGGGATATTTCCCAGTGGGACAGTAATCTAATTCAGCCTCTGTTTGTTCTGCAGTTCACCCGTCGACTCTGTCCTGTTCTACGCCATTACTACTCTCCACAACCTCCTCCTGCACCAGGAAGGAGCCAAGATGGCTGTGCGTTTAGCTGGGGGTCTTCAGAAAATGGTGGCTCTGCTCAACAAGACTAATGTCAAGTTCTTGGCCATCACCACGGACTGTCTCCAGATCCTGGCCTATGGAAACCAGGAAAGCAAGGTGTGTGTGATGAATCGGTCTCTCCTCATCCTGCCACTTGAACCACATCGAGTCCCGTAACCGGTTTGTGCTTACTCCTGTGTGTAGTTGATCATCTTGGCCAGTGGGGGCCCACAGGCACTGGTCAACATTATGAGGACTTACACCTACGAGAAGTTGTTGTGGACGACGAGCCGCGTTCTCAAAGTCCTGTCGGTCTGCTCCAGTAACAAGCCGGCCATTGTTGAAGCGGGTAAGTTTGGCCTCCTAAACGATTCCATGAGCCTTGTTTACCAAAGATTCTTTCAGCTTATTTCAAATGTTTAGTCAAGCATTTGGGAATCAGGACTTTTTGGTCCATGCATATGTAAACAACCCGTATCTTTGTCCCCCGGCCCAGGAGGCATGCAGGCTCTGGGGCTCCATCTGACGGACCCCAGCCAGAGACTGGTTCAGAACTGTCTCTGGACCCTCAGGAACTTATCAGATGCTGCCACCAAACAGGTGATGCCCACTGCCCCTTGTACTAATATTGAAATTGTATTTTGTCAGTGAGTAACTCGGTAGAAGTCCAACTTGCGTTTTTTGTTTGTTTGAAAGTCATCTGGGTACCGATTCTTCTCCATGCTTTTGATTCTGCATATCAAGCCGTCCTCTTGGTCTCCTACTCACTAAGTTTGTCTTCCTCTCCAGGAGGGGATGGAGGGTCTCTTAGGAACTCTGGTCCAGCTGCTCGGCAGTGACGACATTAACGTGGTGACCTGTGCTGCTGGCATCCTGTCTAACCTGACCTGCAACAACTACAAGAACAAGATGATGGTCTGCCAGGCGAGTGCACACATTTACTGTTCTCACATGGTCTGCTTAATGCTAGGACCACACAATTAAAATTTCAACATGGTTTTAAACTTGTATGTTGTAAACACGATGCGTGCGTCTCTGATGTCTTCATTAATCCGTAATGCCACCTGTTTCAATGCAGGTCGGGGGAATTGAGGCATTGGTTCGCACGGTGCTTCGGGCCGGAGACAGAGAAGACATCACCGAACCGGCTATTTGTGCCCTCCGTCACCTCACATCCCGACACCAGGACGCTGAGATGGCTCAAAATGCAGTCCGACTGCACTACGGCCTGCCCGTCGTCGTCAAATTACTGCATCCACCATCACACTGGCCACTGATTAAGGTAATCGCAGAGGCATACGCCGCTTATCACTGTGTCGGCCATTGGGTGTCTTTAGGACGATTAGAAGCGACTAAAACCTGTACAAGAGGCTCAGTCTAATTAAGCAGGTTGAAAACATTGAGTTCTGGCATGCAGTAACGTGTAGTGCATTGTACAGATGGATTTAAAAAAAGCTAGTCCCAAATAACCCAATCCATGAAGTCCCAAAGAAGCATTTCTAAGCAAACATTGAATGTCTTTAATGTTCTTAACTGGCTGTGGCTCTTTGTCAGATGTGACCAATGACTACCTACACTTGCAGTTTAGTCCCGCCTTGATTGCCATTAATGCCCCGTGTCCCTCCACAGGCTACAGTGGGTCTGATCCGTAACCTGGCTCTCTGCCCTGCGAACCACGCTCCTCTGAGGGAGCAAGGCGCCATCCCCAGACTGGTCCAGCTGCTGGTCAGAGCCCACCAGGACACACAGAGACGCACCAGCATGGGGGGCACGCAGCAGCAGTTTGTGGTGAGCGCCGACCCGCGCAGCAATATTAACGTAGAAGACGTGTAGAAAGCGTAAAGATCCCAGAAACACGTGTGCGACTTGCTCGTCGTAAAAAGCCAAGGGGCTCCCTGCAGTCCGAACCTGACGGCGTGTTTGTCTTTAGGAGGGAGTACGCATGGAGGAAATAGTGGAGGGCTGCACAGGAGCACTTCACATCCTGGCCAGAGACGTCCACAACAGAATAGTCATCAGAGGACTCAACACCATTCCACTCTTTGTACAGGTACAACGAATACCCTCTTGATTTATTGTCCTCAACAAGGGAATGAGCTTCCGGGAATTGATGTCATTTAAATGCCATTTGGATTTGATCATAAATATTAGAAATGTAAGTTGTGTCATATTGAGGCAATACTATTAACCCTCCTGGAACAACCCTGGCAAGTTAAGTTCAATTAATTGCACCACCTGTGCTTTTACTCAATGCGTCGCTGCTTGTTGCCCCCTTCAGACGGTTTGAGTACATGTGTTTTGTGTGTGTGCAGCTGTTGTATTCCCCCATTGAGAACATCCAGCGTGTAGCAGCGGGCGTCCTGTGTGAGCTGGCTCAGGACAAAGAGGCTGCTGAGGCTATCGAGGCCGAGGGAGCCACCGCTCCACTCACTGAGCTGCTGCACAGCCGCAACGAAGGAGTTGGTATGTTGGCAAAAAACACCCAGTCATCCATAAGGAGAATGCTATGCACATGTTCAGAATATCAAGTGCAGCTCAAGTTTTTAAAAATTTGTATCGATGTAGTCATGTGAGGAAACATTTACTGTAACTAAGCCTGGAAGTGGCCCCTCTCTGCTGTAGCATTGCAGTAAGTTGCGTTTTGTCTCTCCTCAGCTACCTATGCTGCAGCGGTTCTGTTCCGCATGTCGGAGGACAAGCCCCAAGACTACAAGAAACGTCTCTCTGTGGAACTCACCAGCTCGCTCTTCAGGACTGAGCCCATGGCCTGGAATGAGGTATGAAACCATCAAGGCAGCAGTTTTTGAATTGCTTTACTGAATGTCAAAATGTAACTTCAATCCATTTCTACCTGTGTTGTTCTGCAGACTGGAGACATAGGTTTGGATATTGGAGCACAGGGAGAGCCTCTTGGCTACAGACAGGAAGGTAAGGCGCCTCTCTTGTTGTGACTCCCATGATGACCTCAGCAGGAGACGTGAGCATCAGGCATTAGTCCTTCTAGACTTAAATCCTGTTCTAGACATGCTGATCGTCCTAATTATTGCAGAGGACACGATTTGCAGTGTAAGGGGATACTTTACTAATTTGAAGGGCAATAATGTGTTGAAGTTGTGGCTGAAGATCGATTTCTCGCCGCTGTCACCCTGGCGGCTCTAAGAAATGCCGAACTGTGGCTTTTGCGTTAATGGCACAGTTGGTCGAGTGTCCTTGGACTTTGGGCTGTGTACTGATCAATAGGCGACGAGTCCAGGGTTGGCAGCTTATTTTTAATTTAGTGCTGCGGGCCAACATTTCAGCACTAAGCGCTTTAGGCGGCTCTGGGCCGGTCTGATGAAAGCAGGCTCTGCTGGTAGACGTCTTGGAGAAGATCTCGGCAGATGGATTTCTGCTGGAGGAAGCAAACCAAACGCAGTGAACTGAGCTGGATTCAGTTCAAAGTTCCTCACAGCTGTGGTTTTGTCTGATGGAGGTGTGCTGTGTTGTGTTTGAATCATCGTACTACTGTGTGAAGCTTGGTTTGTTAACATGCTTCTAACAGCCGCTCTGCTTCCCCCGCCTCTCCCTCCATTCCTCTCAGACCCAAGCTACCGTTCCTTCCATTCAGGGGGTTATGTAGCGGACTCAATGGGTATGGAGCCCATGATGGACCATGATCTGGGTGGGGTCCACCACCCCGTCCAGGACTACGCCCCTGTGGATGGGCTGCCTGACCTGGGACACGCCCAGGAGCTGATAGAGGGGCTGCCACCCGGAGACTCCAACCAACTGGCCTGGTTTGATACCGACCTGTAAATGTCAAGCCCACATTAAACTTCACTTTCTACTAGGTAAGAAAGCTTCAGTGGCTGCAAAGTAAAAAGTACTAGTCTGAGGAGGTACTCACTGTGGCTGCTGCATGTTTGGACTGCTCCCCTAATTGTAAAGCTGTGTTTGATCTGCATGTGTTTGCTGTGTGTGTTTGATCTGTGTGTGTGTGGTCTTAACCAACATCTGTTTGTCTCTTCTCTCTCTCCTCCCCCCAACCCTATCACTCTGCGTCCTTTGTAGCTGTATCATGTGATCTGGATGAACCTGCATTGTGATTCGCCCATATGGAGGAGGCGGGGTTTCAGAAAGTGCCTGAAGAAGACTCAACAACAGCGAGCAGAGTTTCCTGTCTATGGGAACTCCATTGGGACAAACTAGATTTAAGTGCGGTTCTGTTCTGGTCTCAGCCTGATGGTCGGCTGACTTCAAATCCTGACATGACACACAAATTTTTGAAAGATGCTTTTATGTACTGTTTTTCATTTTTACCTAATTTCGTTTATTTTTTCTTCCCTCAAGTCTATAATGGTACAAAGTTATTTTTTTCATTATCCTGTATAATAACTCATCTGTTTTTCCAGCCCCTTGTATTTTAAGTCTCTTGTAGTGTTGAGGTTTCTTCTTTTTAATGGTAATGCTCCATCCAAGTAAAAAAATCTGATCACATTTTAAATGGTGTCCAAACACTAAAGTTAATCAGTTGAATTAATTGTATTCTGAAGTGTAACATTGTGTAGCTTTTGTATAAAAAAACATGAATTGGAAATCATGGTCCAAATATCGAGCTATTTTCTTGCTTTAAAGGTGGACACTGACGTGTCTGTGCTGTTCCAAAGGGGGTGTAGCTGACCTAGCTGGATGGGTGTGGCTGGAGGAGGGCTCTTATTGGTCTACTGTTACTAAGGGGAAGGTAGTAGTAAGAGGGGCTGGTTGCTGTAGCCTGCTGTGTTCTGAAACAATAAAATGGACATGTCATTTCACCCGGACGGCTCTGCGTCTCATTTCAAACACCCTGGATCCACAGGACGATTTTGGTGTCACGTTTCTTAAGACTAGACAAATAGTCACTGCTGCTATAATACAGCATCAGGACTTCAAAGGTGAGGCGTGAACAGCTGTGATGAATACATCCACCTGCAGAGGCCATGCAGCAGGAGGCCACCTCAGTCCACCGGCTTCGTCATGTCCAAATGCAGTGAGTTCAACTTGTGGATGATGGACAGCTGGATCAGCACAGAGTTTCTAGGAAGACGGAACTCTAACCAACATACTCCACCCTGTTGAGGATTCTGACTTTGCTGCAACATCAGACCTGTTATTGGTGTATGTGTGTGTGTGTGTGTGTGTGTGTGTAAGATGGCAGTGGGTTTTGAGACCAACCTGGAGGCAGTTTACCTGTTTTAATTTAGCTGTCTGCAATCTCTAACTATCCCTCTGCGTTGAGCCAATTTGCACATTAATGTGATCTGACACAATCAAGTGTACTCGGGTCTCAAGATTTAGCCACCAGTCCCAATATAACAGATCAAACTAGAGACAAAGTGGTAAATCTAGTTTTATTCTAAGTGACAATCCATAGATGTAAAGTTTACCTGAAGATAATTCTACCAGTCATGAGTTTCTTTATGGTTCTAAGGTGATGAAATGTTGGATGGCTGTGGTTTGCTTAATCTTTAACTGAAATGTTCTGCTGTCCAGAGATCTCTTGGAGGATTTCCACAGCAAGTGGGGTCACATCACCTGGACACCTGAGTGAGAGAAACAAAAACAAATCAATGAGGAGTTTTCATGACCATTTTCAATATGCTCGACATACTTTACTATGACTATTATAAAATGACCATTAATCAGCCTACTATGTTCTGTGACATAACCTTCACTTTTTTTCTACATGCTATAGTATTACTGCCTTTTTTGACATTTGATGGATTAACAACAGTCTACTCAATAAAACTGATAATTCATTTTAACCAGTTAAAATGGAAGCACTTTTAAAAGCAAATTTATATAACTACGCTTTTCTAATCTCCACAGCACTCATGAGTGGTAAAGCACACGCGCACCGGAAAATAATACGTGAGACATTTCTATTTTTGAAGAAGAGCATTTGAAATGTGGTCAGCGAGACCACGGCCGTGGACCAAGAACTGTCTTTTGTCTCCCCTGAGGGGGACAACCAGCAGGTTGCACAACTCTTAAGAGCAAACTTACCCCCTCGCATCCAAAGTGGAGGCACAGAAAATATAAAAGCGCAAGCTGATCGATCTGTTGAATTTCTTACATTCGCTGCCCAACAATGCATCTGAAAAAAAAATCAAAAAGCGGGAGAACTTATACAGTTCAAAGGTCTTGGTACTACACTGACTATCAATACTTTATCAAGATGTAATGTCTGTCATGAATTATAAACTGGAGGAAAACGGGATGCACTTTCTAATGACTTCATCTCTCTGTAGAATCAATATAAAAAGGTAAAGAATGATTCATTTAGGTGCCCAAGAGGTAGCTGTTGACATACATTTAAAAAAAGGGGAGATTTTACTTTAATTGAAGTCAATGAATCTACCACAGACCTCCATCATCATTACTTCTTAAATTAGCCTGGGTAGTTGCAGTGAAGGTTGCTGTTCTCTCATTCAGCGGCCTTGTTGAGTCGACCCTTGGTGGCTGATATTTGTCTATGCACATTCAACACAATGCTACAGTACTATGTCTATGAATCTAAATCTGAAAATAAAAACAAAGGTTTTATAAAATAGTGATATTGTAGTTTGCTAAAAGCATCCAACTGCTCAGACCCGAGAGAGGATGTAATCTTCCCGTCCTCTGTCCCTCTCGCTCCTCTGCACTTTTAAGACCTGGAGGGAGAAGCCCCCCCTTTAGTAGATTAAAAATACAATTAACTTAATTACCAGCACTCCCACAGGCCTTCAAAATCCTTGAAAGTTGTTGAGTACAGAAAGTTTTAAGACAGAGTGTGAGTTACTTAGTTAAGTCTTAAATTGACACTAAGCAGCTGCTCAGAGGACAGCAGAATATTAAACCATTGGTTTCAGATTACAGTGAATATATATATTTTAGGGCCGGGACTCGATTAAAAACATTAATCTAATTAATTAGAGGCTTTGTAATTAATTAATCGAAATTAATCGCATTTTAATTGCATAAATATTTGACCTGAGAACAGTGAGAAGTAATTTTTTTCACATGGATTTTTATTTTTGTTCAACCAATTCCAGCAGACAAGTGTGTTGTGTTGTGGATTCCAGCCTGAGAATCTATGAGAATTGAGGTTGGATTCAAAAGCATCAACAGGTGTGTGGTGGAACAGTGCAGGGAGATAGCAGGAAGGCTGAAGTGTGTAGGATCCTCAGTTCAAACCTGCTCTCTCAGAAGGAGGGTTTGGTTGCAGTCAGGGCTTCAAACTGTAAACTTTGAAACAGTTTTGAGGTTTAGTAAACAATCCCAAGGTCTAATATGAGAAACGGACACTATGAGGCATGTGCTTGAATAGCACAAGGGAACAACTGAAGGGCTGCAGGCTCCAACCTGCTGTCTGAGGTTGTGGGTTCATGCCCCTTCATGCAGACATCACTTCTGCTTTGAAAGAGTTTTGAGGTTTGAGTAGCAGTCTCAAGGTTAAACACAACAAACAAAGGATTGGTTAGTGTGTGGTGAATAAGCACACCGGAAGAGCTGCTGCCACAAGCCTGCACTGCATTTGGCGGTTGTGGGTTCAAGCCCAGTCTTGGGTTTGAGCCTTTGCCTTTACTTCAGGTTTGAGTAGCAATCTCAAGGTTAAATACAACAAACAAAGGATTTGTTAGTGTGTGGTGAAGTAGCACGGCGGAAGAGCTGCTGACAAAAGCCCCTGCACTGCACTTGAAGGTTGTGGGTTCAAGCCCAGATGTGGAAATAGTATTTATAAGAGTTTTAAAGTTTAACTCACATGCTCAAGATTAAATAGGAGAATCAAAGCTGGCAAAATGTGACCAGGACTGGTAGTGTAGGGGTGCAAGCTAGAGCCCAGAAGCCTCTGTACGCGCCGCCAGTGGGTTCAAAGCCCGCTCGTGCCAAGTCTTGAGCACACTACCGCGGAGGTAGTAGTGGGGGCATTGTCCCCACTGGTTGTTTCTGAGGAGTGAACCCTAGGGGTTATGCAGAAACACAAGGCGCGTTCACTTGAGTTATGAAGGCATTGTCAAGAATGATGGGGAATCTTTTGAATGATGAATTGAATTTGATGTTAATTGCTTTGCTTTAGCCTTTAGCACTTATTAGCCATGCTACGTAGCCTATAGGGTTCTACCTTTTTGACGGGAGAGAAGGCCGGATGAGTCAGTAAAGATGAGCAGATGTGTCTCATTCAGTGGTCACACTGACATGAAACTTATTACAGCCTCTGAGGGCATTTTTCAAGACAATCACGTTTGTCTACTTCAGGGCATCCTGTGGACAACCTTAAACTGACAGTCTGGCACAGGGTGTAGATTTGTTTACCCTTTTTAGTGCATCCACCCTCCAATTCTCTGTTACATTCAAATTCAACTCACTTGTGCCTTTACCAATGCAGGAAGGATGAATAGCATGGTTGATCCTCCAAGATGCACCAATCCGTCTCTGGGGCAATATCCCATTATGATTTTTTGTAAATGTCAGTTACCCAAAACTAAAGAGCCACCATGTCCCTTGAGGGTTGAACCCAGATAAGGTTTAAAGTATAGAAATAGGGACGTATAGGTTGCTTCATCTAAGATCATTCCAGTCATGTCATGGGAAAAGAAATATTGTGAAAAAAGTCAAAATATGTAAGGTCAATATATATATTATTAGGGCCGGGACACAATTAAAAATATTAATCTAATTAGAGGCTTTGTAATTAATTAATCAAAATTAATCGCATTTTAATTGCATAAATATTTGACCTGAGAACAGTGAGAAGTTATTTTTTTCACATGGATTTTTATTTTTGTTCAACCAATTCAATTTAGAAATATAGTACTTTCAGAAATTCTGGTAGCCTTTAGGTAAGTAGACCTTCTGTAAATTATGTTTTTTAAGTAGACCAATACTTTCAAGTACATTCAGAACATTGGTTATTTTTTCAGACGTGGTCTTAGTTACCCTGGTCCTTAAACCAGTCATCCGGTGCAATGTGGGTTGGGTGTGGGTCCTTGTAACGTCCACGCTAGCTGCTAATTGTTTTGCGTTGAGGTGATACTTGAGGCTCGATGTGAATTCCTTGTTGCACAGCTTGCACACAACCACGCTCTTATCGACGCTTCCATCCGTGTGTTTATTTTAATAAGATTTCCCATTCACGGGGCCACCCCACACGGTCTCGTCAGCTTCTTCGTTCGTGTTCACTGTGGTTTGTTGTTGTCTGAAGTCATGAACGCTAGTTGGTGCTCCAGTATAATCGGTCCTCCGAAACTCATCCAGTGAGAAACGTTCCGCGGTGCAAAAAATGCGTAAAAAATGTTTGATGTGTTATTTTTTGTGTAATTAATTAATCTTTATTCACATTGTAATTAATTAACACACACGCGGAGCCACAAATGAAGCCAAAAGAACTACAAGCACTTCTGTTTCCTTCATCTCAAGCGGTTCTTCAGAGAGAGAAGTAGTTTGTTCAGATTGGATTCAGGCCCACTTCTTGAGAACGTCTTGCTCATTTGAAAAATTGCTTTTAATTGTAAAAGAATGAAAAAATGAAATCATCCACCTCTTCTTTACATTTTGGTCCATACGAAAATGAACAGAAATAAAGGCCGGATTGTATGACATCAGTGGTTCTTTTTGTGCAGTTATAAAATGCACCTTCAGCAGAGGTGAGCTGTGGCTCCCATCTTACTGTAGTCTGCCTCTGCTCCAAAACCTTCTGCACATAACATGACTATCAGGATTTTGTGTTTAACCCTATTTTCAGTATGTTTGCAGGTATTGATTACTACTGACCGCTTCGTCTTTGGCTGAAAGCATCAATCAAGTTGAGATGAGGTTTCAGAGCTCAAGGCTTGGAGATGGATATTTGAAAAGGCATTCCTCAGGTTGCCATGGTAAAGGCTGAATAACATAATTTGGGTTGGGATCTCAGCCCAGAACTTCCCTCTCCTTCCCACTTTTTTTTCCCATCCCCTCTCTCTGCCCCATCCATCCTCTCATTTAGCCCCCCACCCTCCTAACGTCTTTCATCTCCTGCCCTTTCTCCTAAAACCTCTGCTCCCCTACTTCTACAACGAAACCAGTGGGAGTGTGCCAGTCGCAGCCACTTCAAAGGCTGGAGCTGATCTCTGCTTTCATCTGCCAGAGAGAGAGAGAGAGAGAGAGAGAGAGAGAGAGAGAGAGACCATGCGAGCAGGAGAAAGTAAGATGGAGGGGGGGGGGGGGGGGGGGGAGAGGAATAGAGGGGGACAAACGGGGAAGAAAAGGGTTGACGGAGGAGAAAGGGGGTGGGGGGGTGGAGAGTAGGAGAGGCCTCTATTGCAGGACAACAATACACCTTTATTACAGATCTGACGCAGCCTGGGTGTGATTGAGAAACAGGGAGTTTGTAAATTGAAGGACTGAAAGCGACTATTTGTGTGTATACATTGTGTGTTTGTGTGAGAGAGTGTGAGTTTGTGTGTGACAAGTTGCGAGTCATCAAAGGAAGGATGGTCGCTACGGCGACAAAACTCTTGGCTTGAAGAGTGAACACACATTGGAGACCCCATACGATACAAAGATACAGCTGAACCCACCCCATACAATCCATCTGGAAGATGTTCTTCTTGTCTCTTATTGTATCTGTCACCATTAAATGTTGTTTAAAATATATTCTGAGTAAATACAAAATGCAGTTTTTAAATGCTTCATGTATTAAGGGAAAATAGATATCCAAACCTGCATGGCCCTTTATGAAAAAGTAATGGCCGCCTAACTGAAGAAGTGTTGGTGAAAACTGCCTCTCATTCAGATTAAAGTCCAGACTTTGGCTGAGCCACTCCAAAACCGTCATCCAGCTTCTTCTGAGCCATCAGAGGTGGACCTGCTGGGAACTGACGACTTTCTGGAGCAGAATTCATGGTTCCAATAATTATGGCAAGTGGTCCAGACCACACATGTGTGGCTGTATGATTTTGCCATGTCTCTTTTCTTATCGTCAAATCAAGAATGAGTCTCAATGGAGCTCAAAGCCCTAAAGACAGATGAGATGGTTCCGTCACCGCCGTGGAGTCCTTCCATTGGGCTCCATCATCACCCAGGACCTCCAATGGGAGCTGAACATCAGCTCTACCTTCAAGAAGGTTCAGCAGAGGTTGTTCCTTCTGAGGCAAAGACAATGATGGTGCATCATCCTCTGCTCCTCCATCTCATACGCTGCAGCGTGTCATCCGCTCTGCAGAGAGGCTGATCGGCTACGATCTGCCGTCCCTCCAGGACTCTGAGGCATAGATCATGCATGAGTTTTAAGGGGGAACAACTACCTTTTTCACATAGAAAAAACATTACCTTCACTAAATGAAAGCATGCATTTCGTATGACAAATATGCAAAAACTAAGAAACCAGGAAGGGGGGCTTAGTTTAAAAAAGACACACACAACCATTATGTGTACCATCTCCACCCAAATCGTGAAGTTCCTGAACTCATAACTCTTAGAGGGAAAGTGTTACTTTGTCAGATGCGTAAGGTGGTGCAGGCGATGTTTCAAGCCATTGATTTGAGATCTCAAAATCTCAATTTCTAACATATGAATACATTTAATCTCTCAGCTCTTTGTGGCTCATTAAGCTGACACTGTTCAGACAGAAGCTTGCATCCTTTCAAAATAGGAAAAGGTCAGTTTTGACACGTGTAAACATAAAAATAATAAGATGACAGAAAGAGCTTTGGAAACAAATGGTAAATGGACTGGACTTTTCTAGTCTTCTGACCACTCAAAGTGCTTTAACACTACATGACATCATTCATCCATTCATACACTGATGGAAGGACCTACCACACACAGTGGCACCTTCCCATCAGTAACTGACATTCACACACTAGCCACAGCTAAAGGAGCAATGCTGCAGAATGATTTGTTTCCCTGGAGGCACGCCGTCAACACTGACCTACACAATACCAACAGAATTGTTGCGCTTTGTGCAAACAAATGTAATAAATAATGTTTTGCCAAAATTATTTTATAAAAAGAAGTCATTCTCAGATCTATCCAAATAGTCTATTGAATCAGAATATAAAGATAAAAGAGATTTTCCTTGATACATGAATAAGCTATATGACATACACAATCGCATTCAAGCAGCAGAAGCACGCACCTGTTGGATTCAGTTATGTCCTGCAGTAGACCAATTAGCTCCGCTGCTTCAGGACAATCCAACCAATCAGATCGCTCTGTAGTCTGCACCTGCAGCAAAAGCGGGAGAACAAAGTTAGTGCAAAAAACTCATTGGTGTGAACTCCCTCAGGCGCATGCTAGGCCTACATAGTGTGTACCGATTGTGTGTAGGATGTCTTTATTAAGTCCGTTGTGAGACGATATTTAATTTACTTGATAAGTATGACTATGTATCTATGTAATAGTTCCAAATAAATTGTCCCAACACAATTCCCTTGCTGTAAAAAAAAAAAAAGATGGCAGATTTGGACTACGAGGATTGGCTGTAAGGTTGTTATTGTAGTTGTGGTATCAGGTGAGGGCCCCTTTCTGGAAAACCTCTCTAGGACCTGTGATCAAACGATGTATAGCGCGTCTGGTCTACATTGCATTTAGGAAGCTAACTAACGTAACTAAACTATATACTACTGGTGTCAGAATCATTTGTACAAGTAGATACAACAACTACTGTGAAGTCACACTCTGTCATTTATATCTACAATGATCAAATGATTTGCAATAAAAACGGTAGAATGCACACACACACACGCACATTTGTGTTTATTCATATTCTTTTCCAAGTTAGGTTTGTAATTAAGATCTGTTTTGATAATATCGTGACAGTTGTGAAACAAAATAATACATTTTAATGAAAAGTCAAATATACACTGAGCTCTGAATATTTATGTGTGCCTGTGTGTGTGTTTACGCACGCATGTCGTCACCGTGTTTGGTGAACGAGTTTGCCATGATCTCGGGTGACATCATCATCACCTATGTCTCTGGCGACGGCACGGTTGTTGCTAGGCAACGGGGTTAGGAGGAGACGAAGAGGCTCCGCTGACTCGCTTACTTTTCCAACACACACACACACACACACACACACACACACACACACACACACACACACACACACACACACACACACACACACACACACACACACACACACACACACACACACACACACACACACACACACACACACACACACACACACACACACACACACACACACACACACACACACATCATACTTTCTTTATTCCTGCTCTCCACCACATCTTTGCCCCCTTTTCTCCTTCTCCTCCTCCTCCCCTCATCTCTACCTGACCAACACCCTCACTCTATGACACTCAACTCATGAGAAGAGCACAGAGACAGAAAGACGGACATGGAGAGACAGGAGACGACAGATAGCCAGAGCTCCAAGGGAAAATAGGGAGTGGAGCACAATAACACTATTTGCTAAATTAAGGCTGAATGTCAATCGGTGAGTTCTAGTCCCTCTTTTACTTTTGGAAATCTGCTGTCCTTATACCGGGGGGGGGGGGGGGGGGGGGGGGGGGGGCACATGACTCAGCTGCAGATTTTCGGCCATCTGAAGGATTGATGATGGATCAACATATTGTTGTTTACAGTCCAAACATGAAAGTTTGAATAATTGGATGTAACTTGCATCAATTTTAATTTAGCGTCAAGATATTTGTGCCTCCAGAGATGAGACACAAGAGTGGGATTAAAAAGCAGCGTAAAACATGAAAAACATGACTACCGCCTGCATGGCCTGAAGGATCCAGGTTTGTCGAGTGGTAAGAAAACACAATTCACACAAAAAGCTGCAGGATAATACCTTCTGCTATACTACTAAGTCTAAAACATTTCAAACTTCTTTGAAAGAAATAACTTTCATTTAATTATCACCCCCCTTCAAGTCATTCCAATTTGTGCGAGGTGAAAAAAAGGATAAATTAAAATCTTCACTGATTCACACTGATTCATTCTCCCCCTCTCTCCTCCTTGGCAGTTTCCAAGCGATTAGCAGGATCTTTGATTGAGATTAACAAAGCCTTGAAATCAATGAAAGGTAATTAAAAAAGCCTTTGTTGAAGGGCAGACACTTACCTACAAATGAGAGTGGATGTGTGCGTCAGTGTGTGTTGTGGACAATGAATGTCTATTGCATTGAAAAAAGCTCAACTTACGAAAACGGTTTTGAAAGGTTGATTTGACTTTGACTTTTAAAAATGTAAGGACTGGACTCCAAAGGGCAAAAAGTAAATGGTGAGGGAAGAGTATTGCAACAGTACTCTGAGGTAACGTAACCATTACCCTATGTGCAATGAGTCAAAGGACTATGTGCACAGTGGTAGATATTTTGATGACCAGATAAAAGAATTCTAACCTTAACACTGAGCTCCTCAGTGACTCATCCACAAGCTACGAGGAAATGGCTTTCTACGAGAGGACAAATGCTACTACAGACACAAGAAGAGAGAGAGGTTACTCTGAGTGTGTGTGTGTGTGTGTGTGTGGGTGTGTGTGTGGGTGGTTCAGGTGGCTGCAACTAATTAGTGAGAAGCAGAGCAATACTAGCAAGCAAACTCTCTCTCTTACACTGACACACACACAGACACACAAATTGAGAAGCTTGCAGGCATAGCCTTCAGTAAGGTCACATGATGTCAGGGCGACAGTCGTCCTTGTGTCCCACATGCAGAAACTTTTTGTCATGACCCTCCAGCCGAG
Source organism: Pungitius pungitius (assembly GCF_949316345.1). Classification (NCBI taxonomy): domain Eukaryota; kingdom Metazoa; phylum Chordata; class Actinopteri; order Perciformes; family Gasterosteidae; genus Pungitius; species Pungitius pungitius. The sequence continues at coordinate 2,259,882 of NC_084910.1, forward strand.
CCAAAACACTACAAACACAGTTTTAATGTCATTTGTAGGGTTCGAAAGAAAATCAGACAGTTCTTCAAGTTGTTCTTTTTGAGATTTTAAGATATATTTTCTCTGGACTGCCTTCACCGATCCTGCCTTTCATCACTTTGCTATCAAGAAACTGCCGTTGGAATAACGTTGGTGTCGCTGCTCAGTTTTCGCCACGTAACCTTAGCTGCTGGTGTTGTTGTTGTTGTTCACTTTTATTTCGGGGAACACAAGCTTCACGTAAACTCAAATCTCCTTTACATTTTCTTACAATAAGCAGTCTTTGGCTTGTATTATTATTAGGCAATCGGACTAAATTGGACAGATATTTAAAAAGAGTGACAGGCAGATACAAACCAACCCCTTGTCTCCCTCCCATCAGTCTAGTTCCAGTGAACAGCAGCACGACGTGTGTGTGTGTTCTCATGACACCAATACTTTCCTTCTGCAAGCTAAACAGCTAATATTTCAATTCAATACAAGCAAATACGGGGATATTCAACAACGTCATCTGATAAAATGTCATACAAGCAATGTTGACTTGTGTGAATATTTCTACACATGCATGCATGTTGCTCAGTGTGTGCGCGTGTGTGTGTGTGTGTGTCTGCATGGCGCTACATGCGCTGCACTCACCAGTCGTTTGATAATCCTAAGTGTGGTGCGTTGGATTCGGTGGCTCTCCATGTGCATGTGCAGGGCATGCGAAAAGCTTTGCAAACAGGAGGGCGACAGGCAGTCAGAACCCTCTCCTCCATACAGCTGGACCAGTAGGGACAGACACTGGATGGATTCCTCCAAAAGTTCCTGGTGGTCAGTGGAGAGCTGCCGGGAGACAAAGTCGGTTCATAAATGGAGCAATTAAATCCTTCCACGTACCATGCTCCTCTTCACGTCCCTGTAGTGACTATATCATTTTTAGCCTCTGTAAATATATTTTGAATATTTCCACACTGACAGAAGTTAATAACTGCAGAAGCATTAAGGATAATCTTTCTCTCTCAGCACCTATTATCTCGAACGGACCCCTTGCTAAACAAAGTCCCTTAATGTTAGTAAGTGAATAACAATACTTACCATGCAAGCTGCCTACTGTTCACAACTGTATTTTATTTTTTTTAATCACAAGCCAGTTTTAACATTTTAATTAGATTCAGGGATTATATCGATGCTGCTGGTTTTCTATTGGGCTAATCTCCCATGGGGCAAAGGGGCTGCGCAGAGACCGGGGTTGTGTCACCTGCCCCCTTAACACTCTCAGACCCAGATGTACACCCAACACTAAAAATCATTATTGTGTCCCTTGGGAAGAAAAGATTATATTTCCACATTACTCTCAAAATGAAGGCCAAGATTTTGATCTTATCTTCCTTTTTGGTTTTTCAGACAAAATCTAATTCTGTGGCGACACTTATTTGTATCAACCGAACAAGCAATGTGAAAGAGGTAAAGAGCATATAACATTCCTACTCTCATTTCACATGCGGCATGAACATTGTTTGAAAGAATAACTGAGGATAGTTTACTGTACTGCTTGACTAGCTGCATTACCACTGTATACAACCTCCTCAGGGAGAAAGTTAACTATGGAAGAACTTTTAAATGAGCTTGATCAGCAGTGATGCTGTTTACAGGGCAGTCAGACATGGGAGCAGGTTTGAGAATTAATCAAGGACGAGCTAATTACAGCCACAGTGGATTATGGTGGACTATATAGACTATAAAAGGACTTATATGGACTATAAAAAGACAGATGCAGGGGGCAAAATGACTTTAATGCCTAAATTCAACATACGGTGTCATTTTCAAGGAAGGTAGTTGAATTATAACTTAGTATAAGCTAATAACTCAAGTATTACCTTACCTATTATGTCCAGATACTTTTTTCCAATTTATCAACAAGCTCACGCACGCACACACTTCATTGAGAATTGGGCTCACCATGTGAATGAGGTGTGTGCTGAGTTGGCTCAGGGGTCTGTTTTCTAGGAGGAGCTTCTCTGCTGCATCAGTTTCTACTGCCGGAGAAGATAGCCTCTGGACACACACACACACACACACACACACACACACACACACACACACACACACACACACACACACACACACACACACACACACACACACACACACACACACACACACACACACACACACACACACACACACACACACACACACACACACACACACACACACACACACACAATAAATCATTTATAGAGATTTGACAGTCAATAGTGATGGATCTATGGACCTAACAAGACAGACTGACATTTGGAGAGAGTTACACCGATAACCAAATTAAGTGAGGAAACAGTTATCTGGATATTCAGTGGTTCTGTTCTTCAATACAAGATGTGCTCAAGACAACCAAGGTTAAACTATTTTTTTTAATTACTTTAGATTTTCTTTGTCATATCAAGATGTGTTTGCGTCTCTTTAGTACTGCAGCCCCCCTTTTCCTGCCCCCGTCTCATTAGCTCCTCTGTCCCTCACTTATTTTAGTTCAGTTCATGCCCACAGTGGAACTTCAGGCCAATTAGCTGTGGAATAACGTGATTAATACTAGCGCACATTTTCTCTCTCTTCCCCGACTTACTTCTTCTCCATTATGCTCGCTCTCTCGCCTTCTCAATTTTCTTCTGTAGAGTATATAATCTCTGACTCTCTCCCTCTCTTGACCAACGGAGTAATAGTTTGGGGAGAGTGTTCTAGTCACGTCCTCTCTCCTTATCAGACCTTATTACCCAAATGAATTTGGTTTGGGCAGAAGTTTTATTTTTAATGAGCTTTGGATTCCTGGCAGAATTGATTTCTGCCTCACATTCTGCTGGCCCCCTTTCACTGTGTCTCTTCCTTCTCTCATCTGTACCTCACTGCTTCCTCCTTCCTCTTCCACCCAGTCCTTTACCCTTTCTCTCCTTTAGTCCCTCCACCCCCCTGTCCAGGCATTAATATGTATGCATTGGGTTGGGGTGCACGCTATGGGGAGACAGGGGCTGGTGTGTGTGTGTGTGTGTGTACATGTGAGCATATGTGTGTGCGTGTAAAGGGAGGCGACGAGGACGGGAAGGACAAAGCCACTGGTGATAATGAGGCCGCAGGGACATAGCCAGACAGGCCGCTCCGTGTATGCCTTTGTTTGTGTGTGTGTGTGTGTGTGTGTGTGTGTGTGTGCGTATGTGTGTGTGTGCGTATGTGTGTGCGTGTGCGTGTGTCGCAGGGACTTGGGACCACATCTTCTTTCTCCTGAGTCCACAACTTCAATATTGCAGTTGCTTAAACCTGCTGGCTTCAACTGCCCACATCAATGGTCACAATACAGCCGTGCCTTCAGGGACACGGTGCAAGGGCAACATTTTGAGGGAATTGATTTTGTGATTTGGTTGCTGGTTCTGTGGTCAACAAAGATCACATTTCTAAATAGATGTGGGAAAAAGACCAGCCTATAAGGAGCACTACAACATGGTACAGCAAAACAGCTGACACATGGTAACATTTGTTTAAAATGTCAGGATTTCTTAGCAAGAACTGTGGGTTTTAAAGTTAATCATAGCTAAATATTTGATCTAAAGATGAGGTATGATTGAGGTAGTAAGTAAAACAGATGGCAACAAATCTGAGATAACATCAACATTAACTTCAAACTATTTAAAACAAGAACTAATGGCCAATCAAAATGCTAGTGTGTGAGTGGACGTACCTGTAGAGCGCAGCGGACAACAACAGAGGTTTGTTTCAGGATGGTGTGAAGCAGTTCCAGCAGGGCTTGCAATACAAGATGGCTGACCTTCCTCCCAGCGTGTCCCTCTCTATCCATGTGGACTAGTGCAGCCTCTGAGAGGGTGATCACCACCACCTCTGTTAGGCCTGTATAGAAGAGGAAGAGTCATTGGAGGAAGGGTTGGATTGTGACTTGTTTTTGTTTGTTGGTCAGTCTACATCACCGATCTCCAACTTTATTCCTCTAAAAAACTAACATATAATTAAACTTGCTGAGAGACAATTACAAATCTTTGATTGACGGACACACACATTGTTTATACGGTTTCCCAATCCTCAAAAATATTAGTATATATTTTTGCTGTTTATTTGCTGAGCTCATTCTTATGGTCATTGTCTGGTGTGCCTGCTAGTGTTTGCTTACATTGAGTAATGTTAAAGTTTCACTGATGCAACCAAAGTTGGAAACGGAAAACAATCATCTTGTGTCAGAAGAGGCCTGATGTCTAAGCATTTGATGGGTGAGACATTTAAACAAAGACATTTACAAACTGACTGACTTATCAGACGTTAAAGCAGCAAGTTATCGTCAGTACACACCTGACACGCCAGATGGTATTTGTAAAATATGGATGTTGTCTCAGTTGTTTGGGTGAGTTATATAAAAACTAGAGGGTTTATTAGTTATAGAGAGCAAAAAATAATGAAATGCACTATTTCTGGTGTTAAGTTTTTAACATTGAGGTTTACGGGGTTCTACTCGCATTAGGAGGCAGGTGCAGGTGGTCATTTGAAGAGCTGATATTTTTTGGCAATTCCACACTTCATTTGTCAGCCCAGAGGTTGCTGCTCCTTTCTAACACTGACCCATCTGAGATGCCTTCATTGAAAACGGTTTGGAAAAGGCAGGCACTTTCAAAAAAGGTGATTGGATGAACCTTCTGTCAATTCCACAGTAAGTAGGTAACACAAACGGCAAAAACCAAAGACACCCTATTTTAGGTGATCATCTAGAAATACATGTTCTGCTCTCCTCTTGCTTCCCTCCATCCTTCCCTGGACAATTGTCCGATAACAGGTTGTAAAGCTGCTAACCCTAGCTAAGTCATGAATAAATAGCTCTTACTAAGTACAAAACCATGTTCCTTTGCTCAGTGAATTTAACATCAGTGTTCTCACCACACATCCATGCAAGCAAATACTACATACATTTCCACCGTGCCAAAACTAAAAAGTTGTAATTCCCTTTTATTTTTGTGCACAGAAAGGTAAGACGTTTAAATGCCTTTCTCCACTGAGGAAAACTCACCCAGTGTTATTTTCTATTTCAATAGATCTTTATTTAGAATGTAGACAGTGTGCATTTATTTTTGTCAGCGAAAATGCAACACTGCCAACACTAGAAAGCTATCAAGCTAGCCTGCTGTCAGTAGAATGAACCGTTACTTTGTCAAACTGCCTCATAATTGAATAAACAGACTGTTCTACTTTGGACCGTTCAGTCAGACACGGACCTCTCGTGGTGTTAATGTGATCCGACACCGCAGTCGTCTTCAGGGGAAAACTGTGTTCCAGATAGCTGCTCATGTATATGTAAATAATATTTTACTATTATGGTATGTTATAATGTTGAGAATATTTGTCATTAGTATACACAGCTTTCTTTACCAAATGAACAAACAAAATGATATTAAATACATTAAGCTACCTTTCATCAGCCATGCATCACTCTTGGCGTATGCTCATACTGAAAAAAAATATAGAAGCAAGTCCCCTTGTAAATAGTTTTCATGTAGATTTAAATGGTTTTATAAAAACTCAATTTTAAAACTGTCAAATATTTACAAGTATTGCTTGCTCAGAGTGGAAGCCATTGTGCGTTGTCCTATTTTGGAGATAAAAATAGACTCCCTACAGTGCTTTGTGACATTATCTATTTATAAACCACTGTTAAATTAGTTCTATTGGAAATCAACAGGACAGATGGTTTAAAGCATTACTGTCTAAGCCAAGAATGAAGTTTTGTGGGGACAGAAAAAAAACAGACTAAATTCAATTTGTGTACATGGTTACAATAATAGATAATAATAATAGTTTGGGTTGACTTTCAAAGAATGCTTTGGTCAAATCATGTGTGCGGTTAGTAGGGCTTCCCCCTTGTGGCCCATTAATTGACACATTTTTGGTCTTATTTGACCTCTATAGTCAGAGTTATTCAGCAAACAAACCAATTTTATTTTGTGGATTAAATAGTATTCACAAAATGTTGTCTGCAATGTATGAACCCATTTTTCTATTCTGCCCCATGGCTGAAGGAAGCATTCTGTGGAGCACTGAAATAGAACTCATACCCAAACTACAAAACAGGCTGCTTGTCAATCATTTCCAAACTATCCCATGTGACTGGATCAGCGATTGGGAAATGTCACCAGATTACCACATATATGTAAATAAATGACTTGAAAGGGGAGTTTTGCAACATAAAATTATATTTGAGAAATATATAATTACTAGGGCTGTCAAAAATAGCGCGTTAACGGCGTTAATTAGCTGTTTGTTGTTAATTACGTCAATTTTTTTGACGCATTTCACGCATGCGCAGTGTGACAAATTATTCAGGTCCGGAAAGAACCTCTTCTTCTAGGGAATGCACTTCATCCTATACAACACATTACTGCCACCTGCAGGCATACGTCAGGCCGTCAGGTTCAGCAAGTCGTTTGCGCCAGAGACCCGCACCCCCCCCCCCCCCCTCCCCCTCCCCCCGGTTCTCGCGCAGCCGAACAGAGAAGAAGAAAAGCTCCGCCCAGCAGAGCTTTGCTAAGAAAAATAAATAAAGAGCAGCGCTGAGATAGAGGAAAGACCATCGGAGAGACCCGTAATACTGTTCTGAAACATGCGGAGGAAGAGAAGCCAATGCGATGTAATTCCTCCCAGGTATGGGGATATTTCACACTGAAATGGGGGTGGTAGCGGATTTCTTTGCAGCGCCAGTCGTTCTAATCGCCGCGCTTGACTTTAAGGTGTAACCTTTATTATTGTTCGGTCTGAAACGGCGCGCCCAGTGACGGGTGGTGCAGCAATATTGTTGTTCGGGTGGAAATCGGGAGAAAGGTCGGTCCGGGAGATTTTCGGGAGGGGCTTTGAAATTCGGGAGGGTTGACATGTCTGGTCATGTCTGGTCATCGCAGGAGCACAAACTCACAGCAGAGTGGGATAAACTGCAGAGGCTCGAGACCCTTCTAGAGCCATGCAGGGAAATCAGTCTAACTTATCAAATAACATTGATTTGATTATTTTCTGGAATGAATTAAAAAATCAAATATCAATAACATGTATTTATGTAAAAAATAATAATTATGATAATAATAATGATAATTATGTATCTGTGTCCTGTTATTTATTTTTATTATGCATTTCAGAAAGAAAAAATTGTTAGGATTCAGGTGATTAATCATGATTAATCCACTGAAAATTCTGATTAATTTGATTAAAATTTTTAATCATTTGACAGCCCTAATAATTACATATAAATATTACAAATCAATGTGTCTTATTTATGATCAGTCCAGTAGCCCCTTGTGTGCCAATATGAAAACATCCATATGGATTTAATTATGCCAATGGTGCTTAACTGAGTACACATATGGCCCGTCAAGCCCTGTGGAAGAACCATTAGAGAACCACCATTTGGGGAAATAACCTGAATCCAGGTTTAAATGGCAACTCATAGATTCAAGTCCCACACATGCTAGTTAACATCGGCACAGAGGCAATTACCTAAAACAATCCTTCAAGCTTCTCACAAAAGGTCAAGAGAAAAAACAAAGATTTTCTTCAGACTTAAACCTCAAAGATTCTCAAAGATTCTGAAGGCACATGGAGCCCTTAAAGACTTCTGTAAATAACTACCACACCACACTCAGGGTTCGAAGGGAACACTTCTGAAAATGGTGGGTTGATGTTTCTAGCCCCAAGAAAATGAGTTTTCAACCTCACTGTACTTAATGATCAGATGACAACCTAGACGTTCTATAATAGACTGCTTGATGTTCACAAATAAAAACTGAGCCTTCCAACTGCCAACTTTGTTTAGGAGGAGTCTCTTCCCCTCCTGAACCAAATGTTCACTCACTTCCACCTCAACATCTCTTCATCACTCCTTTACTCTTCTTCTCTTTCTCTCCCTCTCCCGCTCTCTCTCTCCCCCTGTCTGTCCTGATTCCCCAGGGGGTATTATCTCAGTCAGAGGCAAATCTGCCCAATTATAAACCTCATCTCCTCCTTTTCTTTCACACACACATTGGACGCTCCTGCACCCACACGCACATCTTCTCTGTTTTCACAGGCAGAAACACAAATCCATTCACACAAGCATAAAAACCATCTCCTCCTCACCCTATCCCTTCTTTATTTCCATCGACACACTGATCTGGAGTGAACCACAACTACAAAAAGGGAGAATTGGAGAGCAGAAGATAGCAGTAAACTCAAAATAGAGGATGGGGGAGAAGGAAGAAACAGTAACAGAGCGACGGAGGGAGAGGAGATGATGTGGCAAGATGTGAGCTGAGAAGATTAAAAAAGTAGAGGGAGAAGGAGGGACAGAAATAGGTGAACAAGTAAACAGAAAGAGGAGAGGAGAGGGAGATAGCGTTAATTGCCCGGCCAGTATTAATGCTGGGCTGACAGTTTCTTGTTGAGAGGGAAGCTGATTGGACGATAATGATGCTGACTGGTGAACTGCCGCACTGCTGACCCAATGAAAACAGCAGAGGAAAGGTTGATAGCGGTTTTGTGAAGTCAGGGTGTGCAGAGGAAAAGATGGACAGACAGAATGAGACACAGAATAATGAGTGACCAGGGAGAGAGAAATGCAAACAGTCCTAAATAGTAATCAGAGAAAGCAAGAATTATTGTGTTACATTTTCACTGCAGCTGAGAGTTGAAATTACAGCGTTGGACTGCAGGTCCTGACACATTTGCATACACACACACACACACACACACACACACACACACACACACAATAGCTGGGGGACTAAACAACATTATGTGCCTCATTGCCTGGGCCTTGTGAAGCACACAAACAGCCAGAGCGTTTGACCAGACTAAGCATTATGCTGCAGCAGGACAGCAGGCTTGGGGAAAACAACAGGTCAACAGGCAACATGATGCTTTATAATACGTGCAGAGTAGATGTATAGAATTCACTCTGCTGCTGTGAGGTCAATGACAGACAGGCCTCTAGGACTCGCTCACCTCACTCATAGTACAAATCAAGAAAAGTAAAGAAAGGTTGGGTTTCAAAGGAGAGGTATTTCCTCTCTTGTGTAGACGTACTGTACCTTGTTGGTATTGTGTCTCCAGATCCAAGACTGTGTCTCCACACAGATTACACAGCAAGGCGATGGCATTCTGGACCACCCCACTGGTAACACAACTACTGTTGGCCTGGAGAAGGTACAACAGAATAACCTTTGTTACAGTTCAGCCCACAACATCATGTATTCAACAATAAATGTACAATTGATAAAGGAATTGGAATTATGGTACTGAACATTTTCAGTTTTTATTGTTAAAGAATACTACTTCTTTATGACAAAGCCATGCAAAGACTATAATAACTGTGTGGACCATACCATACCTCAGAAAACAACCAGCAAGAGAATAAATGGTCTTGATTCTGATGTATTTACTATCCTTTGTAACAGAAAACGTACATCTTGTCCTGGAGTTTCTGTTTTATTTCACGTCTTTTTGTTATTACAGTACAATTGGGTAGTTTGTCACATAATCGACACATGCTCATGACGTATGACGAAGCACAGCAATATTTCTTCACACACACCCAGAGAAGAATCATATGTTCTGTCCAATTTAGTTCAAATTGATGATGTGTATAAGATGAATGAGCCTTTGATAATGAAGTGGTTTGGAAGAGAACCAGAAGCAAGGCTGTAGTCTCCATTTCCTTACTCTGATCTCCTCAACCTCTCTTCTCTTGCCCCCCGCACCCTTCCACCTCACTGACTACTTTGTCTTTCTCTTTCGTAGAAAACCTGGTCTCCTTTCTCCTGCAGTAATTCACTTATCCTTCTCTCTCCTGCCCTCATTTCACTATTGATCCTCTCTGGAATACACCAACTCTGCCCGCAGGGTCTGAGCGCATAGGTGTGATCTGTGCACGGGCCGATAAGCCAGGCTCGCACTCACCATGTGCAGTAGCCTGAGGCTGAAGACAATGATATCAATTCACACCTACTGTAGACAACCTGCCTGTCAGTAACAGCAAATGATACATTCATGTTGATCTTAATGGACTAATGAGCCCAGAAAGGACTATGATGTGCATCACTGAAAGCATAAACCTGAAAAAGGAGCTAAGAGGAACAGAAAAGGGAATTTTAACAGTGACTTACTGCCCTTAACTTTCTCATAGAGCATTAAACATTGCTTAGTGCTGAATCTACAGAATGTACAATAGAAGTGAGACGGCGCTTTTAAACTATTTGACAAAACAACTGTGATCAGTCTCTTGCTCCTCAGGCTCAACAAGAAACCAGTTATAGAAGTCTAGTCTGCTTCCTGACTTCCTTTCATGTCTGAAGCAGAAAGACTTCATCATCCAGACAAATACAATTAGGTGAGTTTCTCCACGACAAGTGTGATCACCAGTGGCAGGTGTAATCAATCCAGATCACAGCGTTTCAAGCAGGAGAAATCAATGAAAAATACGGACGGCCTTAATAAATCCAGACATGACTGGTTCAGACACGAGTAAACAATCAAGAGCAGGATTAATCAGGCTGTTGGATAAGAGTGTTTACATTCTGCATCAGCCACTCCGCGCTGGACAGGCAGCCGTGCACAACACTGCTTATTTAGTATGTTTGTGTGTGTGCGTGTAAACGGTTTGTGGGTTCATTAGATGCTGTGTATGCAACCAGGGTCAGGTGAAATAAATTGTTTACTGGAAACGTTGTTGTGCTTCGCTGATTGAAAGACCCATGCTGTGGGTGCGTGCATTTGTGTGGGATCTTAATAGCAGTGTATATATTCTCATTCTATTAACCGTTCCTCCTCTCAATGGCTGACCTGCCAGTCAATTACATCAGACTTCTAAAAGGTCAACACCCCTGAGACGTATTTGCATAACTACCTCTATAAATGTTACATAGAGTGAGTTAGAGAAGAAAGAGATGGAGACAGAATACAACTGAGGGAAATAAAATGCAGAAATGCAATGAAATAAAACAGATTGGGACAACTAAGATTGATGAGCCGATTGTAGGAATATTCCAACAGACTGACTGATTATTTCATTGACTAGCTGAATGAGCAAGAGATTTGATGATTGGCTGAATAAAATGGATGAATTGCTTAAGCAAGATGAGTTTTCTTACCATAATCAGTTGAAAGACCATTGGTAGGATCCTACTGTGTTTAATCAACCTGAAAAGCAAATGGGGAAAATACATTTTGGAGAAGAGGTAGAAAGTCAAGGCTTACAAGTGTATCTAATTTAGTGGAGGCAATTCACCGCACTGTTCACCCCACACACACCCACATGGACACACACTGGGCTGTTTCATCTTTATTACGGTTGGAGTTCCGCTACAATGGCTCCTGTCTGGTACCAGTGGAATTGTGGGGAGAGAGGGGGGAAGGAGATGTGATGTGAGCAGATGAAGGAGGAGAGGGGAAGGGCATGAAAAAGAGGAGTTGAGAAGAGGATGAGGGGAAGAGAAGATTACATATCAAGAGGAGAAAGGAAGGAGGATTATAGAGGAGAGAAGACTATTTGGGCCGAGAAAAGAGGAAGGACAGCGGAGTGGAACAAATGGAAAGGAGTGAAAACAAAAGGCCGATATGGAGGACTCCATATTGAAAAGCGGTGAGAAAAGAGCGGAGAGGGAGTGAAAGATGGCCATCTATATTGATAATGACATCCTGTCTACTTACTGATTAAGGTTCTTTGATTTTGCAATTAATTACTGTGTGTTAGGAGAGTCAACACGTATGCACACACACACACCTTGTGTTAGAAAGCGCTGTAAGGGGAACAAAGCCCGCTGAAGTCTGACCGGTGGAAATATGGTAAAGGAAAAAAAGGTTGTTCGTCTTAATTTTAAGTATGAATTATAGCTTGCCTGGAAGGCATCACACCACTTAGAGAAACCTTATTGTGAACTTTTTAGCAGCAAACATAGAGGAATAAACTTCCTGTAATGTTCTTCAAAGTTTATTAAAATCAGAGTGCATAAACTGGGTGGCTGTATTCATTCGATAAAAGTTAATGTCCTGGTATAAATGCATCTTAAATGTTTTATATGAACTGCTAATGGCCTTCCTCAAGTCATAAATGTTTATTTATCCATTATTTTTGGTGCAGTCCTGTACACTACTTTTAACAGGAATCAATACCAGTATCATTTCATCCTAAGGTCACACCATTACAGAGTTTTGTGAACCAAAACAACAACATCTAGTGAAGAATCTAGTTGCTGCGACCAGCACACCACTGATCTACCAGTATTCAAATGCATTAAAATGTCTCTGGAGGATCCTGTAGAGTTGTGGACACTGATAGATTTTTGTAGTAGTTATTTTCAACCTATCAGAGTGATGATAAACTATATATTAAGACTGTACCGTTTGTGAGTCCTTCAACAGTTTCTCTTTTCTCATCATATGAACGTGTGTGTGTTATGAGGTGATGGATGTCCTCCCATTAGGAAGGTGACTGGGTAGGGACAGGCCCGGCCGGCACAGCATGATAAACCGAACCACCTTTAAACGACCAGCCATGCATCATTGGACACCAAGCACAACACCAGGCCTCGAAGCAGCCAGAGCACAACAGTTTATACGAGAACAAACACAGACGAGACAACCTTTGCTGCATTAGTCATACATCGACAGTCGCTTTACAATAGAGAATATATCATGGACAACTTAGATGTATTAACCTCAGCTCTACTTGTAGGAGCGGTCGGTAAAATCAACGCGCATTTGGCTCGTATTGTCACTTCGATATTCCTTTATTCATGGTTCGGTCAAAACAACATAAATCACACTCATAAATAGACGGAGAATTCAACTCGTAATGCGTAATGCGTAATGCGGTCAAAAAATAGTGTCTCCTTCCGCCCTCAAAATAGAAAAACACACCTGGCCTTACACAGGTGACATTTAAATAGCCGACGCCCCCTGACGTCATCATTAAATCATCACAAATAAATCAACAGAAAAGGCAGTTTCATATGCACAATACAAATGTAGTGGAATGGCTTCTACACTCCGGCCCCTAATTGACCGGTATAGGACAATTCATACATTTAAACAAATGAAGACCATTCTCTAGAGTCCTTTGTCTCGTGTTCATAGAATTAAGAAAAAAGGCCAAAAATATAATCCATTTAGTTCCGATAGTCCTTTTTGGAAAACGGGTTCCAAAAATTCCAAAAATGTGAACGAAAAGTTTTTTGAGAAAAGGAAAATGAGTTCTCTCAAGGGTCGAAGAAAAAAAAAAAAATCTAATCAGGGCATGTCTTGTAGAAGGCACAGCTTCGTGATGGGCCTTTCCAAGGTGCCATTTTGTGTCCTGATCTTGACACGACGTACATGTCCCCTTTTGTCGGGAAAGGTTTCCGTGATTCGGCCCATAGGCCAGGAGTTGCGTGGTGAGCTTTCATCGATGATCAGCACTATGTCTCCATGCTTTAGGTTCCTTTTGATCTTATTCCATTTCTGTCTCTCCTGTAGCAATGGGAGGTACTCTCGTATCCAGCGTTTCCAGAAAAGATCCGCTATATACTGAGTCTGCTTCCATCTTCGTCTGGAATAGGTATCACTTTTGTCGAAGAGTCCAGGTGGAAGAGTCGGCATTCGCTTCATTTGAAGCAGGTGGTTGGGTGTCAGAGGTTCTGGATCTTTTGCATCTTGGGATAAGACTGTGATGGGCCGGTCATTCATGATTGCCTCTACTTCACATAGAGCTGTTTGGAGACTCTCGTCATCCAGGATCTGTTCTCTTGTGATGGAGTAGAGGTTCTTTTTTATTATCCGGATGAGTCGTTCCCATACGCCTCCATGATGGGCACCATATGGTGGGTTGAATGTCCATTTGATACCTTCAGCGTGCATCGAATGCTGGATCTTGCTGAGGTCAAGGTGTGTAAGTGCTTCTCGAAGCTCTCGTTCAGTCCCGACAAAATTAGTGCCGTTATCGGAAACAATTTCTTTCACTTGGCCTCGTCTGCAGATGAATCTTCGCAGTGCAGAAATGCATGAGTCTGTATCCATTGAGTAGGCCATCTCCAGATGTACAGCTCTGCTTGCTAGGCACGTAAACAAGGCTCCGTACCGTTTTAGTTTGCTGCGGCCGCGCTTGACTTCTATGGGCCCGAAGTAGTCTAGTCCTGTATGGGTGAAGGGCGGCAAATCAGGTGTTATCCTGTGTAGCGGTAGGTCGGACATTTTTTGTGTCATTGCTGTGCCATGCCATCTCCTGCAAAGTACACAGTCCCTTGTTATCTTTCTTGCAGCAGAATTTACTCTTAGAATCCAGTATTTTGTCCTGAGTTTTGCGATAAGTTGATTTCTTCCACAATGAGCCATCGAGGTGTGATGTAGTAGTAGCTTTGACAGGTGGTTGTCCTTGGGTAGAATAGCAGGATGTTTGGTTTCCTCTGGCATTGCCAGCTTACTTAGTCTGCCTCCGACTCTCAGGATTCCATGTTGGAGGATGGGATCTAGTCTATAGATCCTACTGTTTGTCTTTATTGGTAAGCCCCTTTGTAGAGAGGTCACCTCATCTTTGAAGGATTGTTGTTGGACATAAGACACAAGTGATTGCTCTGCCTTGGCTAAATCCTCCACGGACAGCTGCGACCTGGTTCCGTACGTGTTAGTCATTTTCTTTCGTCTCAGAGCTTCTTTGATTTTTAAGATCCAGGCTGATGATCGGATCAATTTGTTCCATGATGAGAAGTGCTCAATAAAACGAGTCAGTGGCCTTTCATTTTGCAGTATACTTGTAGTGAAAGCCATGGCCACCTTCTTGACCTCCGGGTCACTGTCATACAGCATGGGTGGTACTTGAATCACTGGCCAGTCAGTTTCCGGTTGCATCAGGAAATTTGGACCACTCAGCCAATGTCCTTCTTGAATGAACTTCTCTGTTTTTATTCCTCTTGATGCCATATCTGCGGGGTTGAGTTCTGTCTTTATGTGGCGCCATTGGAATTTGTGTGTCAGATCCCGAATAGTGGACACTCGGTTGGCTACATAGGTTTGAAACCTTCTGGCGTCATTTTGGATGTATTTTAAGACAGCGGTACTGTCGGTCCAAAAGACTGAGTCCTCGAGGATTAACTCGAGCTCTCTCCTCAGCATCCTGTCCATCCTAGCAGCGAGAACTGCACTAGCAAGCTCTAGACGTGGAATTGTCACCACCTTTAAGGGTGCAACTCTTGATTTCCCAATCAAAAACATTATGTGAGGTAGTCCAACTTTACTGCCGTGTTTCAAGTAGCTGACTGTCCCGTAACCTCGCTCACTTGCGTCGCAGAAGTGGTGCATCTGTGCTCTAACAACCTCGGAATCTTGTGGCTTAAGGCATCTCCTGATTCTTAGGTTGGAAATCAGGTTAAGATCTTTTAGCCATTCCGTCCATCTCTCTGTGTAAGCAGTTGGTATCGTTTCATCCCATCCACAATTTAGCTTGCACAGGTCCTGCAGTATTCCTCTTCCTGTCAGCATGACTGGCGCTATGAAACCTAGGGGGTCGTATACAGAGTTCAACACCGATAGAATGCTTCTGCGTGTTACTGATGGTTGTTTTGGGGTGATTGAATAGAAGAAAGTGTCTGACTCAATGTCCCATCGCATGCCGAGGGCCCTTTCGATGGGCAATTTGTCTTTGTCGAGGTCTAGATCTTTGACTGCCTTTGCTCTCTCCTCCACTGGAACAGAGGCAAGGACTGCACGACTGTTACTGGTCCATTTGGTGAGTTTAAATCCACCTGTGGTGCAGACTGATCGAAGCTCTTTCACCAGACGGATGGCTTGGCTCTCGTTTGGGACAGATTTCAGACAGTCGTCTACGTAAAAGTTTTGGCGAATGGTGTTTAGAGCATCAGTGCTACACTTTCCTTCGTTGTCATCAGCTGTCCGCTTCAGTGCAAAATTGGCACAGCTCGGTGATGAGACTGCTCCGAAGAGATGCACAGTCATCCGGTATTCTGCTAGCGGTTGGTTGGTGTCGCCATCTGGCCACCACAGGAATCTGAGGAAGTCCACATCATGCTTTGGTATTCTTACTTGATGGAACATTCCTTCAATGTCCCCCATCACTGCCACTGGTTCCTGTCGGAATCTGAGGAGTACACCCAATAGTGTGTTCGTAAGGTCAGGACCCGGCAACAGCTCACGATTTAAGGAAGTTCCTTGGAATGAAGAGGTGCAGTCGAACACCACCCGGATAGTCTTTTTTCTTTTGTGGTAGACACCATGGTGAGGAATATACCACAGTCGTCCGTCTTTCCGGGAGAGTTGTTCCTCTGGCACTCTTTCTGCATGCCCTTTCCTCAGGACGTCACACATGAAGCCATTATAGTCTTTCCGAAAGGATTCGTCTTTCTGGAATCTACGGGCAAGATTCAATACTCTTTGTTCCGCCACCTTCCTGTTGTTTGGCATACTGATGTTATCCTGACGGAAAGGAAGTCGTATTTCGTAGTGGCCATCTTTCCTTTTGACTGAGCTGTTCATCACATGCAAGAATTTCTTGTCTTCAAATGAGTGCTCTTGTTTTTCATTGTAGGCCAACTCTGAAAAGTCTTGGTTGTATTGGTGTCTTAGAAGCTCTTCTAGCTTGGCTACTGATATTCTATTGGATGCTATCCGTGGCCGGCCGTCCTCATCCATAGGTGCAGTGCTGCAGAGAGGTCCATTTATAGTCCAACCTAGGCATGTAAGGACTGCATAGGGCCCCTTGCCTTGGCTATTGATCACTCTCAGTGGCTCCATAGCCTGTGGAACATTTGTACCGATCAATAGGCCTACTTCTGCTTTGATGGGTTTTATGTGGACCTCATTTAAGTAGGGAATTCCCTTTATGTCCGTTTCTGTCGGGATGTTTTCTTGACTGACAGGGATGGCATTTTGTGTGAAGGCTTCAGGAAGTTCTATGAAGCTGTTGCCTTCCAAGCTGCATACCTCCAGTCCTCTTATTACGTGGGTTTTCACAGGTTTTTCATGACCCATCGTTCTGAGTAATATTTCGGTTTTCTTTCCTCTGACGGACAACTGTTCCATCAGGTTTTCTGTGACAAAGGTAGCAGTGCTTCCGGGATCTAGGAATGCATACGTCTCTATCAGACGGCTGCCTTTGTGTGCCTTTATTTTTACAGGTACTACTGCTAATCTATGATCTGTGGTTCTGCCCCACTTTTGTGCTGTTGATGACACCATAGCAATTTGTGCTGCAGAAGAAACCTTAGCCATCCACTTGCTCCTGGTGTCTGAATCCCACTTAGCTACCGGCCTATTGTCTCCTGGAGTAAAGTTATCTATATGTAACACAGTGGGGTGTTTTTTCTCACAGGAACGACATGTGAGACGTTTCTTGCATTCTTTACTCATATGACCTTTGACCAGGCAGGCAAAGCAGAGTCCATTTTTCTTCAGTAGCTCAACTTTCTCTTTGTGGGGAATCTTTGTTATTATTTCACATGTTTCCATCACATGATCTCCGTTACAGAAGGCACAAGGTTTGATGAAGGCGTCCATTGGTTTACGGATGCCCTCTGGCCTCTCCGGCCTCTCCTGTGCATTAGTGTTCATGTGGGTTTCTGTTTTGGGCATGACAGTTGTAGCAAAGCTTTTCTTGCTGCTAGGTCTTGTATACTGTTGGTCTCCTTTGAATGTTCTGCTGTTTATGCTTCCGGTAGGGTCTTGGATATCCCCGAAGACGGGATCTTGGATGATTCTGACCTGCCTTTCCAGAAAGAGGACAAGGTCATTAAATGTAGGTCTCTGGTGTGTTCTTTCCGTGATGTCACACACAGTAGACCGCCATGTCTCTCGGAGTTTAAATGGGAGTTTGAAAACAAGTCTTTTCATGTTAGATGGTGAGTCCAACTCTGACATGTATGAGAGGTTCTGAACTGCATTACCACAGCCTTTTAGATAGAGGGCGTAGCTATGAAGTGCCTTTCCATCATCTGTACGTATTTGGTTCCAGTTTAAGGCCTTTTCGATATATGCAGAAATTACTTTGAAATCATCACCAAAGTGATATTTAAGCAGGCGCTTTGCTTCCTCATAGCCAGTCCTGGCGTTCATGTGAAAGCAGCTTTGAACTAGCTCCTTTGGCTGTCCAACAGTATATTGTTCCAGAAAGTACAGTCGGTCCTCATTACTGTTGGTTTTATCCTCGATGTTGTGCTTAAAAGCCTTCATAAATGATCTAAAGGTGAGAGGATTGCCGTCGAACGTCGGCACCTCTCTTTGGGGGAGTTTAGACTCTTTCTGCTGTATCACTAGCAAATCTGTCAAGTCTGTCTGTCTTTGTAGAATGTTTGTGAGATCTATGCTCTGAGGTGTTTCACTTCTGGGTGTGGCTTCGCCTCTTCTGTGTGGTCGGTCAGAAACCACAGCTCTGTGTGTGTGAGGGTTTGCTGTCACCCTTGGTGGTTGCTCAGGTCCTTTTGAGATTCCAGTCAATGTTGGATTCAGAGTATGCATTATTCCTTGTAAGGATCTTTTCGGTATGGTTCCTATCCGTGCAGACTCCATTTGTGTTAGATCTCCTCTTTTGTCAGATGCCTCTATCTGTTCTTCCATTTCTTTTCCGGATTCTGATGCGTCGTCACTTTCGAATTCTTCTAGAGCCTTTAACCTTGCATCAGCTGCAGCAATATCTGCCTCCAGATCCAGGGATTCCATTTTTAACCCCAGCTCAAGCTTTTCCTTTTCCAGTTCGTGTTTCCTTTTCAGAGCTTTAGCTCTGGCCTGCAGAGCAGCTTTGTCTGCAGCTATCTTCATGCGTGCTGAAACCATAGATGAAGAATTGGAACCTCTGGAGCGTCGTGAGCCAGTCTGTGAGACACTGTCTCCAACATCCAGCAGAGAATGTGGGTCGGGCTGAGCCCTTTTCCATTGATCCACATCAGTCAGGAAAACGTCATAATCTGCAATTTTTGGATCATACCAGTCCAAACTTTCATTCCTTCTTGCTTCCTCAGGCAGCAGAATCTGAACAGATTCATGACACAATTTAAATTCCTCCAGCAATCTTATAAATTCATTTGCACTTTCATTAACATTATGAACATCGGCACCTTCTTTCATCATTAATTTTATTTCATTCATTTTCCGAGTACAGTGGGAGAGTTTTCCTCTACGTGTGGCGCTCAATGATTTAAACGCTTTATTTTGTTGTGCCGTATCCGTCTCACTCATACCGGCTTCCGTGACTCCCCGTTCGGTTCCTTCTGCCATTATTTCGGTTTTCAGCGTCAGCTGTCAATATTCTTTAATGTTTCAGTTACGTCTTTATTTAATTTTACTTATTCGTGCGCGCGGCCGTGCTTTGTTTGATACGCGGTGTCTTTAAGTGATCTCGTAATTTATAGGCATTTTATGGATTTATTTGTTGTTATTGAACGTTTCCTTTGGTTCCTTCTGTCGGTTTTAATGTTTGATCGTAACCAGGTTCGGAAAACAGCGCATACGCTCGTTTACTCACGGTACCGGTGAGATCGGATTCTGGCCGCAGTCCAGATCAATCCAAGACGACGTGACTCCCGGGACAGCCTGTTCACTTCCACCTTGCCTGGCGTTCCTTCCTCGCGTTCGGATGAGATATTTTTTGACTTGATGTAGGAGCGGTCGGTAAAATCAACGCGCATTTGGCTCGTATTGTCACTTCGATATTCCTTTATTCATGGTTCGGTCAAAACAACATAAATCACACTCATAAATAGACGGAGAATTCAACTCGTAATGCGTAATGCGTAATGCGGTCAAAAAATAGTGTCTCCTTCCGCCCTCAAAATAGAAAAACACACCTGGCCTTACACAGGTGACATTTAAATAGCCGACGCCCCCTGACGTCATCATTAAATCATCACAAATAAATCAACAGAAAAGGCAGTTTCATATGCACAATACAAATGTAGTGGAATGGCTTCTACACTACTAATAATATCATTTTTCTGTTAGAAATCCTTGTTGCTCTGAATCATTGTTTTGGATAATTTTGCAAGGGCATACTGGACCGTGTTATTACAAGTTAAAAAATAATAAATCAGAAGATTGTATCTCAGCATTTGAAGGTCTGTACAAAGTTCTTCCCTGGAGGATGGTCCAATTATTCACAAATGACACACCTTGATGAGTTTCTGCATCATCTGAAGACTATTGTAAAAGCTTTTTCATGCATTAATTCACACCATAGAGCAGCCCAGTAAAACAGGCTGTTACACACAATTCAAGACTTTTACCGTGTGAAAACAACCACCATGGTGTTAGCACCTAACAAATTCCCTTGCATCTGCCTAAGAGAAACTAAGTTGTACAAATGACGATAGCAAATTGATGAAATCATGGCTCCGCAAGGTTGAGCCTATGAAACGCTATTACGTTATGGAAAAAGGAAAGAAAAACACAAACCAAACAATCATGAGTGGTTTAATACTAAAAACACAATGCTAATAGCCGATACTTGGATGATAACCAGACATTTAGTATGTAAAAAACATACTAAGACACACACACACACACTCACACACGCACGCACGCACATATTTAACCACACAGCATAACGTTCTTTGGCTAAAGGTCAGATTAAATGCAGTTGTTTGAAGGTGTGTCTGGGCTGTGATAATGCAGAGAGAAACAGCAGGCTGCCTTCCAAACGTTAATGTCCCCAATTTACCATCTAATTACCGCTCGGCCGGCTTCATAGCCACACTTATCTAACCAAGACCCAGGCAATTTAATTTATGATTGTATAACCGTAGTGATGGAGGGAGAACTGTGCAAAGAGGGCACAGAGAAAGAAAGAAATGTGGACTAATGTTAATAAATTAGAGATGGTGAGAGAAAGAGAACGAGGAAGACAGGGAAAAAAATGTAAAATATTGTTAATGTCGGAGGAAAAAGGGTGAGAGAAAAACAGATGTAGAGAGAGGAGTGCTGACACCAATTTAAAAAGTTCACGTCACTCTACTTGTGTCAAGGAAAGAAGGGGATAAGGAGAAAGGAAGGAAGAGAATGACGGAGCCGACAGGGGGTAATATTACTGATAAGAGAAGTGGGTGCGTATTCAGCTATGAGGGTGAGCTCTGAACTGGTGAGGTGGGGGGAAGGAGATAGACCTGAAAAGTTGAATATTATAGAGTGGAACGGTTGGTTGAATTAGTAGTAGATCAAATTAGTGGATACAAAAAGGGCCGGAAATGAGGGAAGGACAAAACAGAAGCTTGTAAGCTTGTTTAACAAGTTCAATGCTGCATCTAGAAAGTAGACACTTTACTGCCTGTGACGCAGCATTAGTATTAAATGGTGAAAGATGAAATATTGTAACCTGGATGAAACTGGACCCTCTGTTTGCCTACTTTTTCTCACCTTCTCAAAGGAGTTGAAGCATGTTGGTTCATGCTGCCCCATCCATTAACTCCCCACAATGTATACATCTACATTCCCACATTTATTTAACATTTTATCTCTTTACCAATGTGACCTTCACCCCCCCTTTTTTGAATCTCCCTTTCAAACTGTTTCCTACTTCCTCCTTCCGCCCTGAACCTATTTCCGCATTCTTTCTCCCTCAACCTTCTGTCTTTGTCAACAGCTGAAAAGAGAAGGCAGAGCGCCAGAGAATCAAGATCAAGTCACTGACAGCCAGTGTCAGAACGCAGCCATCAAACACACATGAGTGAGTGAGTGAGTGAGATAGATCAGCACAATATGTTAAGTCTTAGCACTCTGCTGACACAGCACCTTATGACCTAAGACTGATTAATAATGCAGTAAACAGTGTCTTTTAGAGGGGTGTACATGATCACTGCTTATAGTAAGTGGGTGGGTGTTTGTGCATTTATCCATGCGCGTGTATGGGTTTGCATGGCTGTGAATGAAAAAAAGTTAGTAGTGCTGACCTGGGAATGGCACATTACACAGTGATCGCCTGTGCCTGTGTGTATTTGACTGAAAAACAAAAGTCGGTCTTGGACAGAGAATAAGAATAGTGGAGTCCAAAGGAGTGGAGTCTTCAGTGAGCAAATGCATTGTGCTGATAGCATTTCAATTAGAACACAGAGGAATAATTTATGTGTAAAAGAACAGGCCGACAGTCATCAATAGATCAGGTTTGCTTTGAAGTTTTTTTTTTCTGCTGAGCATGGAACTACTTCAGTGACTTTGTAATACATAGTTCTACAGCAGTGTACTTTAGTATGTGGAAAATACCTGGGCTGGTTCCAGTAAGGTTACACTGTTACTGTATTCGTGCCTGCGTGTACGGTACCTGCAGATCTGCGTGCTGTGTTCAGTCATAGATACCAGCAGTTTGAGTGCGTAGAGCGGGGTAGGCTCTGCTGCTCGCAGAAGAGACTCATACCTAGACACACAAATGCATGAGTACAACATATGGTGTTCACAGTGTTAATAATTAATGTACTGTTGGTATCATTAGCAAGAGCGGGGAACTAGAGTTACAATAAACAGAATTTTAGGAGGACACGGTACAGACACACATAGCTGAAAAGTGAGAAAAAACTAAATATATAGTTCATATTCAGAAAGAGGCGCACCAACCTTGGGAGCAGAGATTCACTAATGAGATGTACAATTTGATCACAGGAGCTTCCAGCATCTCTTCCTCCTTCCTGCCTCCTCTCTTTCTTTCCTTCTGTCTGCTCATCTTCCTCAGTCCCATTACTCTCCTTGAGCAGCAGGACAAGACTGAGTTCGGACAGCACCCTCAAAACAAACACAGACCACTCCACTGGAACACACACACACGCACACACACACACACACACACACACACACACACACTAGGATGAATATAATGGAAGCGTTTTGAATACTGTATTTATGTGTAGTTAGAAGTAGCTTTTGTTTCTTTGTTGATATTCTACTTCCTAGGTGACCATTTATGCATGTGACATTTGACATCTGACATCATATGACATTACCTTACTTTAA
Organism: Pungitius pungitius; assembly: GCF_949316345.1. Taxonomy (NCBI): domain Eukaryota; kingdom Metazoa; phylum Chordata; class Actinopteri; order Perciformes; family Gasterosteidae; genus Pungitius; species Pungitius pungitius. The sequence goes on from NC_084910.1 coordinate 2,282,850, forward strand.
AATGATTCATTTAGAGTCAAATGTCATATTCTACTGTAGGATGCTAGGAGGTGAACTTAAAAGGGAACAAGATGTTCAAGGAAATTTCATGTCCAGCAATTATAAATGTTGTTCATATTTTCAATCTCATCCAACCGTACACATACCCGTGCATCCCTCTTACCATTTTTGCTGAAAGCCAGTGTCGTCAGAGGAGGCAGGACGTCATCCACAAACTTTAAACACACAAATAAGCAAACCTAGTCAAGGTTGCAATTTAAATCCAAATGAATCTAACATGTATCATTTTGCCTAATTCTGACGCTGAAATTCTTGTAAAGCGTGTTTACCTAAACCTTGACATTCAATCACAAATATCTAAACAACCAGTTTCTTATCCAATCCGACTTGCCTGTATATCAATAGAATGTGGAACAATTGCAAGCCGGTGTTATATACAGCACCCACTGTAACTTCCTCTTCCAATAATGTCTCTGTGCAGTGTAAATTTAAGGCTGAACCTCTGCAGCACTAGAAGATCCCCCTGTAGGGTTGTACCAGCTAAACCTATGACAATGGGCTGTGATAATTTGTCAGTAATAGTTCATATTCAATCTCATGGATTAGCATAAACAGCCTAAAGTTTAATTTGGTCCTGTGTTCTCTCATTTGAGGCAGAAAAGTATATCAATAAACTATATATATACATATAACTATATATATAAATATATGGTTCAGATCCAACTGAATAGAGGACACTGTTTTATAGAAATCCGGTGGGCATCAACCACACAGACCCCTTTCACAGAGGATCAAATTACTATGGAAATGCACTGTTGAGTGATCTCTTTGATCAAACACACACACACACGTAGTTCCACAACTGTCAATGTCCTAAAATAGGCATGAATCTGTAATGCATGAATTTGCATGATTACCAATATTACCATAGAAACAACAGTAATGCTGAGTGAGTGTGTGAGGTCATTACATTGAAAGCCAGAGCGGGGAAACTACAAAGGATATTGTCCACCACTTAATGCAGTGAGTATTTGTTTCACAACCATCAAAAGACTGGATAGTGTTTGTGTGTGTGTCTGCCCGCATGTGCGGGGAGGGAGATACAATTTCTCTGAACTGTGAAGTATGGGGGGACATGTCCACTCACTGTCTAACATCCTGTCCATTTTTCTGGTTTTGCTCTAACCTACTAAGCCCTTTACCTGTTAGTGGATCAAAGATTAATCTGTATTCTTGTACGACTGGAACAAATGAAATGTAAATACCTTTTAAAACCATTAGGGAAATCAAAGGGAAAGGGGGACTTCTACTGTTAAATGTAGGAGACAAACCTCATGCATACATTGTTGATCAAGTAGTGCACAAAACAATCTTCTTCTGATATACCTGCTGTGCCTGGAGGCTGTATATCATGAAGTCAAAAAATAAATGAGCTTTTGTTATACATAGCCCAGATTCAAGGAGCCAACCTGGCTGAATGCACATTTAGAGCGATAACATCATGCTCAGTGACTGAAGTCTATTTTGAAGTTGTATTTATCTTTAGCCAAATATCTTTGTTGTGTATAAAGTGTTGTAACAGTTTACCGATATCACAATGACTCATTAAGTCAATTGCAACACTTTTTAAATTCTTCCCCATCACTGCTTGGTTTAAATTTCACTTTACACGGATGAAATGTGTAATATCTGAAGATCACTGATAAACAAATGCAACATTCCCCCATATGGGGAAAGCGGTATATGAAAAAAAACATAAGGGAAAGAAATGTAAGAAACTTTACTTTGTGATGAGGATTCAGAGACATAACTCATTTAAACATGAGCGTGTGTCCTTGACCAGAGGGGAAATAAAAGTTAATCTGAGCTGGCTGGTGGGTAATTAAAGTGTCTTCCTGTGTTATTGACTATCCGTAGACACAACCTCCTCTTGCTCCTTCCTCTATTCCTCATCTCTTTTCTTTTCTCTCCCCCCCATCCTGTCTGCTTCCTGCTGCTCTCCACTTCCATACATCAATAGTCATTAAACACAATCTCATAGACCTATTCAATGCACATACAAGCCACACACACACACACACACACACACACACACACACACACACACACACACACACACACACACACACACACACACACACACACACACACACACACACACACACACACACACACACACACACACACACACACACACACACACACACACACACACACACACACACAGTATAGATAATGCTCTTTAGGTTCAATGGTTGATTGGTGTCTTGCTTTGCGTACAAGCTGACCCTTAGAGCTTATCACCTTAGAGAGGACAAGTGAGAGCTTTACTGGTATCTCTATTATCCGGGTAACAAAGGGATCCAAAGGATCCCATACTTCTTTATGACTCTCGGACAGTTATCCAACAGACGGACACACAAACTTACTGTCAGTGCTGCGTCTGAAGAGCAGACAGGAAGACAGTTGCAGAACTGCTTTAAATGCATACTTACAGCACAATGATGTGGAGTGATGAGAGCGTGGTGCTGACTAAGGACTTCCACAATTGAAAGAGATGTCTTAATCAACTCTTCACATGCTGCTGCACCTAATAGAAAATCAGTTCCAGATCCGAGTTAGTTCCACTGACTCCAACTTATAAAAGCCTTGTTAAATGATTGATTGATGAAAAGATTAACGTGTACGGAGGAAAAACACAATCCAAAAACACATGAAGTCACAGCAAAGTTTGGTCAAAGAAATAGATCTTTAAAAATAATTTAGTAGCATCTTACCCAAAGCCCAGGTAAGATTGGTTTCGTTGGACTCTATTGAAGTTATATAGTTCTATGAAAGAAGAGGGTAGAAAACTAAGACAAAAGATTATAGTAATCTTTTTTTGTGTGCTCTGTGATAAGCGATTGAATTTTTCTTTACATACGAAAAACTTAAACTTCCACTATAATGTATACGTTCCCATGTTGAATTAATTTAAATCAATTACATTCAGTGGTGGAGTTGGGCTATGCCTTCAGTTTGTCAAACAATACATTCTTATTCATAATACTGAAATAGCAAACACTTACCAGGAGAAATCCAATTTTAGCAAGAAACTTTTCAGATACAATGTGACCTCTAAAAACCTATAAGAGGACAATCACACAGAAAATTAGTGAAGGGCTGAAGAGCAGGAAAACCCTTAACATTGTTTTTCTTGCAGGTTTTAAACCCAAATGACGTCCACTGTCAAAGCACCCTGTGTAGTCTATCTGGACCTGATCTAGATCTAAAATACCAAACCAGCAATGCATCATGACATTAACAGCGTTTGGCAACACAACAATAAAGTACAGTGTTGATTTGAGAATATGTACTGGATTGCAGGCAGAAAGGCAACAACAATATAATCAAGCAATGACGAAAAACCTCTTATGGCCCAAGTTACCTGGGATGAAATAAGGTCCAGCACCACTGACATTCTGGGCAAAGTGTGTTTAAGTTCTCTGCTCTGAGCTGCCGAAGGGTGTTTCCTTCCGGTCACACCTCGTAATGCACACAAGACGTCCTCTGGAGAGAGGAGCGGAGACACAAAAGTCAATAAGTAAAAGTAAATGAATATTATCTTTACAATAATAATTACTTAAAGTGCACTCATGCAGAGGGGGAGTGTGTGTGTGTGTGTGTATACCCAGTATCAGCAGCGCAGTGCCACTCAGATATACAATCAGTAAGTCCAGACACTGGGACAGATATCCAATTTGGCCGGGGTTCTCTCTGAGGGGAGCTGCTTTGCGAAGGTCTCTCTCCAGGTGCATTACGAGTCTAGACAGAATGTTGACCGCATGCATAAAAAGAAAGTGCAAGGAGATTGGCCAAGAGCTTGACACGGGGCACTGAGTTTGGAAAAATCTTATTCTCGTCAGACTGCTTCTGTTTAACAGTAATCAATAATATTCTATTCACAAATTCATAGCCAAAAGGTTACCACTGCTAACTGGTATTTATTACTGAAACACCAACATGTGTGTACAAGCACACACAGGCATAAAAAGCATGGATGCAAACACTCAGACAGCTTCATTAAGGTCATATTGGTTAACAAATATTGATTCTAAGCTTTCGAGGGAGAATCGTGAAGCGGGAGAGTGGGATTACAAATTCATTCTGGTCCGCCCCCGCAAAGTTGTAAATGTAGGGAAAACACTGGAAAGGAATTAGGCCCATTAATATCTTAAAATGTTATTAGGTCCTACAACATTTTAAATTGGAAAAAAAGGATTCATGCCAGAGAACTAGCTATCCTGTAAATAGTATAGGACGACGCAATTTGTTGAATGTAGCACGTTTTAAGAATGTATTAAGTTGCCTTGTCTAGAGGGTTTTTTAAAAAGACAGAGTTTTTTGTGGTTTTATTAGAGCAGGGCATTGACATTTTCTACCACAAAGTTAAAATATTGATTCAACCTTCACCTAAAAATGAATTTAATCACATAAAATTGGAATCCAAAGCTCTGCCACTGCATTAACAGGCTCCTTCCAAGCAATAGTTAACTTAAGGGGAGAACGGCATGGCTGGATTACCGGAGTAAAGAGTTACAATTGACCGTTGTCCATTACTCCATCAGTTGTTTTCTGTTCGGTGTCATGTGAGCTGCTGCAGCAGTCCGAGGCTTGTCCCCCAAATCCTCTCGTTGATTGAGACGTGTGATGAGAGACGCCTCCCACGGCAACACCAATCAACATCACACCCATACTGTGACCCATGGTGTGTCCATAAATATATATATATAAAAAAATAAAAAGAGTCTACCGCTAGCCGCCCTGTGAGGCTATGCTGCTTCAAGGCAAATGCTAACATGCTCACAATGACGACGCTAACATGCTAATGTTCCCCATAATATTAATTTAATATTTATATATATGTTAACCATCTTAGTTTATCTTGTTATTATTCTAACAGTTCCAACAGTCCCTACTTAACACACATTGCAGCTGGGCCGGTGATGTTTGGTCACATGATGATGGTGTTAGCGCTCTGCTTGCTCCCTTCCCTCAGCCTATTTGTCTCTCTGATAGACTTCTGCTTGTGTGGTCCTTGGACATTTTTTTTCCAATTTGCTAAATAAAGAGAGACAAACTTTCCACCTCTGTCAGTCGCTATGGGAGACTCAAAGTACTTGCACACAACCGACCTACAAGGGGTCTGCTTTGTGTGTGTGTGTGTGTGTGTGTGTGTGTGTGTGTGTGAGTCCCAATGGCAATCTTGACACTTCCTCAGTGAGGGCTGAGCAAGTTTATCATACAGACAAAAACACACACACTTTCACGCCACCGAGGAGCTAATTAAACCCAACGTGCCTGGGTGAGAGCAGGACTGAGAGACGTGTGCCTGTGTGTGCGGTTGAATCATGCCGAGTGCTCGGTGGGAGAGAGACGGGCAGGTCAACTCACCGCTCTACCACAGTGAACAGAGGAACAGCAAGTAAAAAGGAGGGATAGCGAGAGTGTGTTTGTTGAGTGGTGGTGAGAGGGACAGAAAACAGACAAACATGTATGTATGTATGTATGTATGTATATATACACACACAGATATCATGCATATGCATCTGATGAGCTATACACATTCACAACTGCGCTGCAAGTGATCATGGGGTGAATCACAGGGCAACCAGTTAATGAACCATTTGAAGTTACAGTGAAGTTACAACATACAGCAGCACAAACCCAATGTCCAGGGTACATATACGTTTATACCATCATTCCCACAGCTTCTGTGCTAGTTAACGCAAAGGTTATACAGAGTACAAGCGCCTTGCTAACAGCCCAAGGCAGAATTTTTATGAAGGAATTCTTAAAAGGGTTCTGCATTAAATACCAGAAAACTGTTGAAAAGCCATCTATGCGCATGTGATAAATCTCTCTAAAAAAGCCTGCCCTGCAAAATGTGTAAATCTTCAGCTGTTGTTGTATAACATGTCCACAGTAGATAAGTTAAATTTGAAAAGTGAAACTCGTTTCTCAGTCTACATATGTGAAACTACTTTACTTTAATGTGGACAGGAGGTAATAACAGGAGCATTACAATTAAGGCGTCAACTTTCTACTGCCTTTAATAATCAAACACATCTGTAGAGTATACACAAGTCAAATTCACAAGCAAAATGTGTTTTCAGATTTTGTAAATGATGACTCAGAATAGTCTGCCATGGAGCCAAAATGACAGACCCTTGAACTTAGTGTGTCATCATCCCGATCGAGTTATCAATAGATTACACTTGCCATGCGATTCGACTGTTGATCCTACAGGACTGTTTTACACAAGTCATTGTTTTTTAAATTGTTTAGTAATTGGCGACAAAATGTAATTTCTTAAAAAAAACATAATTTGCCAAAAACCTGGGGTAAAATCTTGGATTTGACCCACAGCTTTTACATTGAGTTCTTGCCGCTGTGTAAGGAAATTAAATCTAGAAGCTACGATTAAATAATTAAAGAAGATTCTCGCCCTGAACTAAAAAATAAATTTAGTTCATCCAACTCAAAGAGTTGTTTATAATGAACATCTGATATCCATTAGTCATTAGATCAATTTTCATACAGTCATGGTAAGTTACTAATTGCAAGCAATTTCTAGTTGTTGCTTCGTTAATAAATATAAAAAATACATATAAAATCAGGCTAGGATAATATAATACCATGTGTATGTGTGGGCGTCTGTAAGTGTGTATTTACCTTTGTTGACAGCAGAATAGCAGTGTGTTTGTGTTGTCCTGTATTAGTAAAAGCAGCAGTAGAAATGCCTTGGCTCTTGTTACAGTGGATGGACTCTCCAGACAACACAGCACCTTCAGCACCAAGTCCTACAAGACCACAACACAAAAATGAATAAGTCAAACTGACTCTGTGAGAGCCAAGACACTACACTTTGATGAATATACTAACCAGTTACGTGCCACAGAACACCTAAATGTTTGCATCTAAGTAGGTTGGTTCAGAGTATGAAGATAATAGAAGTTTGCACTCTGTACGGGGTAATGGTAACTGTGCTTTGTTATGTTTATTTTGTCAAAATATACCCTTGCAATGTATTCAAATAACGTATGCAAATAAAACGAGAACATTTTCTGTGCAACATTCCCCCTAAGGTAATCAGAAAATGTGTCGACTAAGAGGCTGAAATTTTAATCAGCTCAGACTCCACATCACACTACATGTGTACACACAACACGCACACACTGAAACAAACTTGTATGCCTGCAGCTACTTTAGACATCCATTCACTCAGCGGCAGTAACTGGTCACAAAAATTTGTGACTGGCCAACATTCATTACCATTATCATTATCACCAACACCATTCGCTTTCGACGGTGTCTGTGTGTGTGTATGTGTAACCTAACGTGATTGTGTGTGCATGCATGTGTGTTTATGGGGCGACACACCAAGTTAATTAATTTCAAAACCCATAAGTGTGTGCCTAGCTGATAAGTCCCTCCCCACTACCCATAATGCTGTGCTGAAGAAGAAGGCTAGAGCGTGTTCATTCAGCCAATTAGCCTAGATACTGACACACTCTACAAATTAGCGTATGTGCGTGCACACACACACTTGCACACTAACAGACAGAGTTCTGTGTAAACAAACTCTTGGACTGTCTGTCTTTGTGCCAGGGGAGAGAAAACGGGGTTGAATGCATATCAGTGTATAATTAGAGCAGAGTTGAAGTACTACGTTTTTATGCTGGTGTTAAATTGGATGCTCAATGCAAATAAATTCAGTTCCGAGTCAATTACCTTTGCTAGACTCCAAGCTAAAAAACCTTCAAATCAATTTTAGCCCCACTGCCTCACCAAGATTAGCACTTGGCATACACACTAGATGGGCTATCTTGTAAAAAAATGAAATAGGAAATACATCAAAATGGGTTTGCTCACAGTTCAGCATTAGTTCATGAACTAAGTACGAAAAAAAGACAGAATGACAAAGACCGAGAAAGACAAAGAAAAGTACAAAGTAAATATTCAGAGAATTTAAGGTTGGTTTTGTGTCACAGATTTGCTGTGTTCTCTTTTAAGCATCTCTGAAAATAAAAGCGCTATAATGATAATATAAATATAAATAATTACTTTATATAAAGTAATAATGCTATCACCTATATTTCTTGTGCAATGTCCATGTGGCAATATAAATGAAAAATAACATTAAAACAACATGGTTGTGTACGAGTTGTTTTTTGCCAATTGATTTGTACTGTAATCTGTGGGTATTTGTATTTGACATACATTCCTATGCATGTGTGCATTAGAGTGTACACGTACCTTGCTCTGTGCAACGCGGTGTGTATGGATGCTGGAGGTGAGTAGAGCAGCAGCTGCAGCAGTGAGTAGATGCTGCTGGACCCTGGCCCCTGCTTCACTAACGCCCTCCAATATGACTGCAGGGCCACAGGTGTCAATCACTGCTGGGACCACCTGGGCTAGCCTGGAGAGAGCCTGGGAGAGAGACGCAGCGGTAAACTTACATGTAGACAATCCATGTCATTGGTGCATTGCATTCCTACGTCACTGTAACGTCGTTGCACTTGACGTCTGATTGTTAAAGCAAGTGCTCAAAAGGAAATGTACACAACCAAAATGCATTTGCAATTATACCCAATTTAGTAACTGAAGATTATGCAGTAATGAAGAAGACTTAGAACTAGAAATCAACACCCTAAATCATGTTGGTATGTATATGTATCAATGTCAGGTTTTTCCAAGAACTGCAAACTTACAGAGATGGCAGTGACTCTGACAGCCTCCACAGTGGAGTGGGTGAACAAGTACCACAGTGCGGACCCTATCTCCGTGGTAACCAGGTGGTGGGAGGGGCCAGAGACCGCAGTGGAAATGTTCTCTATAGCTTTAGCGGCCATGTGATGAACTATGGAATCATCCTGTAAGACAGACACATTTTTGTTTGATATGAATCCACTTTGTAACAATAACCAACCACATAAGTAAAACAAGAATATTTGATTAAATTTAATTATAAATTCAGGTACTAGGTTATTAACGATATTTAGCAAACCGTATTCAAATACAGAATAGAGAGTTGCCACAGTACATTATTTTTGTGTTTTATCAATATGACTCACCAAAAAACATTACTGACTACAACTATATTAATATCAAACAGCAAAAGTAATGTCAATGTCAAACACTAACAAATTGCAGCACTTTAATTGTACTCATAATGTCTTACTTTCAGTAATTCAACTTAAAAGGTGAAATTATATATATATATTATATAGCCATAATCATCAACATTATATCAAATAAAGGCTTGAAATATCTCACACTACGCATGTAATGAGTCTATATATTAGTTTCACCTTTTAAGTTGAATTACTGAGTAATGAGCTTTTGCATTTGAGTTTCACCTGTATGTGCACATGTTTCCTACAATAATAGCAGAGCCGTAGAATTCGGCCAAAAAGAAAATTTCAATCATTTTTTGGGTCATTTTGTGGTTCATTGTTAAAATACAAACTCAAAACTCAATTACTGAAAAATGTCACCACCACCAACACCACAGGGCAGAAATGAACAAAGAGCACAATGACAAAATGACAATTAGATTAGCTCTCAACATCACCTCAATACAAAAACAAGAACGAGGTTGCCTGTGTGAGTAGAAGTCAGTGTATGTGTGTGTGTGTGTGTGCTTGCATGCATATGTGTATACTGTATTTGCTCACACACCTCATTCTGAGGAGAGAACTGTTGTTTGTGTTCAACAATGGCCAGACTAATGAAATCACTGTGGCCGAGGAAATTAGTTTTTTCCAGGGAACTCATTGTCAAGAAAAGACAAGAAGCAGAACAGAAGTGATTGCTTCTGTCAGGTTATTATTGTGTTTCACTGTGTTACATCACTTAGACTTCCTAGATATGAGATACAATAGTCTAGTCATAAAACAGAGTTGAATATATTTTGTGGCAACGTTTTCTAATTACAGATAAAGTGAAATTTAATCCACGGCAGTTTATTGAGGTAATTTGTGGTAAGACATTAAAGAAAGGACTTATGGTACTTATAGTGACGCTCTATGGAAAACCTGTCTTTTTAATAAAACACTTTAATATGAAAAGTGTTTGTGCAATGTTTTTGTTTCTTATCAGTGGAGCTTTTGTCAACATAAATTCTACAATGGACTTAAATTGAGACATTTTTCCCACAATACATTGCTTTGCTGTCCATCTATATGTGCTCATTTCAAAACAGCCATAATTTGTCGGTGTAATACGGTTGAACTACATATGTTTTACATTATATACCTTCTTAAAAGCGGATGTAGATTTAGTCTGTGTGAGTCAAGAGCGGACTGGCAATGCACATGTTATTGTACATTGTATATGTTGAAACAATTGACCTTAACCCCATCTGTCTTCACATATGCACTTTGCCATAACAGCAGAATAGTGGCCCTACCACCCTGAAACAGAGTCCCCTGAAACAAAGAGATCCTTTAAGAGCTAATAAATATCTTGGATCTCATATGAAGGCATGGATAAACCTCTGACATAATGCACCAATGGTGAGGCTGGTAACACAGCCTATTCACACTCCTGGGGACTCAATTCAGCACCTATTAATCCAATATAGGACATGACATTGTGTATTCAACACCAAGGGACAACGTAGCGTGACAACAAAATGAATCCTCTGGCATCCCTGCGGGAACTAGTAGAATGGTCTGTTCCAGCATTCCCCAGGACGTGCGGGCCAGCTCACTAATGAGCCCACGGGGGAGCACCCACTGCCTGTGTGTTTAACAGAGTGTAGCCCTACCAGGGACTGCACAGAATGAGAAAGTGGGAAGACTTAAGGCAAGAGAGAGGGAGCGATGCAGTGAGAGAGACATCCCTGCATGTGGTGAGAAACGAGCAGCTCATGCAAGAAACTCCATCCTTATGATGCAGAGGAGGAAATGCAGGAGACAGAGGAAAGAGCGAGTTATTCTCATTATAATTTATCCCAGTCTCAGGAATAAGTTCATCCGAAAAACACACTCATTATATTATACTCAGTGTTCTACTTGAACCTCACATATCCGCAGAGGCAGAGTAAGTGTTGCAACGTCTTTCCTTATACCTTGGCTACAATAATCAAACTTTTCTTCTCTCACACACAACTTTGCCAAGTCGGGGCGTAAATAAATGCAAATCTGTAATTATATAAAATATTTTTTTTCCCCTCACAATACAGAACTTTTTAAAGGCTCAGAACGAGTCGTTATGCAACCAGAAGGACCAGATTTAAACATGGTAAATAACAACCTGCTTTAATGACTGTACGACTAACTAATACATGCACTGCACTTAGTCCTCCGATGCTCTGAAGCTCTTCTGAGTGTGAGGGACATGACTTCATGGTTAACAATGTAGAATACAACATTTGGACAATATATAATAGTTATCTCTGAGATCAGAAATGTTTGTCTGACTGCTTCTAATTGTGTATCTCCTCACTGATGTTTTCAGACATACAGACAGACTAACATGTCAGCATGGGGTGTCATGGGGCTGATCTGACTAAATGGCATATATACATCCTAACTTCCATCATCACACAGCCCTGCTTTTTTAATAAGTACTTTTAAATCCTAATTAAAGACCAATAAAGATGATTATGGTACTTTTGAAAAAACATACATTTGTTAATTTCTAGCTTCCTGGATTTTAATTTGGCAATTGCTTACTGGTGTGTCCTGTTGTCAAACAGCATTTTGATCTTTTTGTCAAGTTTCAACAGGAATAAGTGCCTTCCTGGCAACTGGATTGAATTTTTAAAAATATCCCTTTCTTGTGGCTCAGGGCAGGCAGACAGGATTTACACACTTTGATCCCAAAGTTAAATTATTTTTGAAAAGAGTTAAAAGCCTAGGCAGATATGGAACAATAAAATCCTGTCTTCAAGTGTCGATCAATAGATTAGTTTTATATCCGACATGAATGCACCTGGCCTCTGAGTCTTTAGTAGAAAGGGAGTCCATCATAATAAACTGCATCACATGACTTGACAGAGGACTTGTGTGCGTGCCTGTTTGTGCGTGTTCACATGTCTGATGTGGTTTCCTCTGTAATTAAAGTCCTTCAGAAGCCAGCACACCTGGTTTTGAAAGAGCCCCTATGGCAAAGACACAGACACCATCTATCAGGCTCACACAGAACATCTAACAACCCTAATAGGCGCACTCAAAGAGAGAGGCAGACTGTCTGATAACAGGCTGACAGACAGACAGACTGTGGGGCATGGAGGAGGAGAAAGGGACATGTGGACCAAACAGAGCAACAAGTGCAAACAGACAAATGGGAAGGAAGACGAACGCATGTAAAATAACAGACCAGACAAGGAGACAAGCAGGTCAACAAAGTACAGGGAGGTAAATAGACACAAAAGACAGCACGAGAAAATAATCTGGCGTAGGAAAAGGACAGGATGATATAAAAGGAAAAAGAGGAGACAAGTGGACAGACAGGGTTACTAACGTGTTACTAGTTATTATCTGTCCCCTTTTCTGTGCAAAATGTACCGTGCAAAAAATGTGAATTAAAACAATACAGAAACTGTGTGTGTGTGTGTGTGTGTGTGTTTGTGCCTGCATGCACATGGATTGGTCATCTCAGGTTAAGAGACACAGGGTAGGACCCCATGACTGTCTTAGCGATACCCCCTCTGTTTCTCTTCTCCTTTGTGGAAGATAGTGATAAATCATTAATAGGCTCACCCCTGTGCATGTGTGTGTGTGTGTGTGTCTGTGTGTGTGTGTGTGCGTGTAAGGGGGATTTCTGCCTTTTGGCCTCTGGCTTCTATCACACAGTATTTCTGCTACACACACGGGCACAAACACACACATACACACACACACACGCTTTCCATCATAGGCAGCAGAAGCATCATCTTGTTCAGACTCATAAATAATTTCCTGCAGCTTAAGTCTGGCCTGGAAACCTGCCTTTCACTCCATGCCATTCACTCCCCCTCCAAGTACAACTCTCTCTCTCTCTGACTCCCTGCCATCTCCTCTCCATCTCCCAATGCACGGATGCTTCTCTTTCTCTCTCTCGCTCCCTCTCTGTCATTCCCTGCCATCCCGTACAATCTCCCTGTCCGCTGGTAAAACCGCCACGCTCGCATTGGCTCTGTGCCTCCTCCTCCCCCCACGACAGTCGACCCTTTCTCCTACAACAACGATCACTATCCCTCTCTCCAGTGCTTTACTTGTAAATCAGAAAAACTCTCAACAGAAGTAGAGGGGGGCTAGGGTGATCCAGGGGGTCAGAGAGCGCTTCAAGAATCACACCGCCTGGAGCACATTAGACTGGGTATTGGCGCTGTTTTTCAAAGCTGTCATTCAATAAACAGTGTGTGGCGGCTGGATTCTCGTTTAGCATATTGGTAGACAATCTCCTTCTCCAGACGAACACTACATGCATCACTAAACATTGGAGACACCACTTCAGGATACAGTTGGTCACATATCAAATCAAACAATATTCATTGTTATCGAGCGCCTGGGAGAGGTTAATTCGACATGCACAACAAATCACAGACTTTGCTGACTTTGTTACAGCTTTAGTGCAGTTAAATTCTGCATTTGAATATGCTACATGCACATGAGGCAAGCTTTTATCTGAGCAATATGCGAGCAGCAGTATCATCAGGGAAAGCATGAGGGAAAGCTTTGATAAGTGTGATTTAGAACGTTTTGTTCATAACAGTTAATGTTAAAAAGAAAGGTATAAAAGCTGCTCTCCAGTAGGACAGCCACCCAGCAGAGTGTGAGAGACAACAAAGCAACAGATTTGAAACGTGTGAGACGTACACACCCATTTTTAATGTAGAACTGTAAAATCAATGTGAGTGTGATTGTGAGTGAGAGAGAGAAAGAGAGGGACTCAAATGCCACATACACAAAATGTGTCTATTTCAGTGAGTGCGTTGGTAATACAGGAATAAGACCTTAAAATACAAGTACAATAATACTTGGTGGTATTGTCTGCCAAGATAAACAATCAAAAAAAGCACACAAATTCACAGTACCTGAATGGTCATGTTGTATTTGTTTACAGTGCGTTAGTACTGACAGAGTTCATTTCCAAAATGGTACTAAACCCTTGTGTGGAGTTATTTAAAAATAAAAATAGTTTTTTTGCAGTTACCCTGAGCTCAGCTACTCTATATTACATTACATTAGATGTCATTTAGCTGACGCTTTTATCCAAAGTGACTTACATTGCATTATACCGCACGCATTACATTTTTATGTTATTAGCGGTTAGGTGTCTTGCTCAGACACTTCACACTCATGGTAAGTTACTAGCTGGAAAGGATAGTGGAATAACTAGCAGCTATTTCCATCAGCAAAAGATTGGGGCTAAAACATGCATCCCTTCCAACTCCGTACACACATTTAGTGGACCTCTGGAGCCCTATCACACATATCACAATTATGGTTGATGAGTAGGTGACCACATGTTTGTGAAATGTGTGGTGCTGGAAGCTTGGTGACATGGTGTCCAGGTGCAGGGCAAATGCTTAGGGTACTTTAGTTAGCGAGCTAAACACCAACATGCTAGTTAGCAGGGAACAAAATAACCTGGCAAGTCGCAGGGCTCTTCTGGACATTAAGTTACAGTAACACAGAGTGTTGAGTATTGTATATCCTGGTCCTGTCTCACCACAGTCAACAAAACAACACTGCAATGCAAACAATTGAATCGTCTCTCATAAACGCTTGAGTGGTTGAGATTATCTTCAGAAATGTTCCTAAAGTTTCCCATATTCCCAAAACATTCCTCAAATAAATGGCATTTCATTTAGAATGATGCTTATATTTCAAAAGGTGAAAATATAGGTCTGTGGAACTATAGTAAACTACGATATAGTGTGAGTACTCCAGGAAATGTAATGCCCATGAGACAACGTTAGACTACTTAGACTGCTCTGTAATATAATGGGAAATATACTTGTGCAGCCACGGGTAAAACAGAGACCGGGAAGAGGGGAGAGGAGTGGGAGATGGAAAGAGATGGAGGCAGGTTGGGTCTGGGGATGAGTGTCTGGTCCCTAAGGCTGTGTGTGTGTGTGTGAGCACACACAAGTTTTTTTTTGTCAGCGTACTCTCACAACTCAATAATGATAAATAAGTCAACTGCCTTTCTCCTCCCTTCAACCCCTCCCTCTACTCCTGTCACACATACCCCTCCCCTGTTCACCCCTCAACCCAATACAATCCCAGCGGTAATGAAGCAACAGTAGGTACTGGCTGACGTCTGTGCGAGCCATAGTTTCATTTATATTCATTCTGATAGCGGGCTACCACAGTTAGACCCTTCTACATCTGAGAGAAACAACACCCATCCATTTCTGTCCTCAACCTGTACCAATAAGTCTCACTCCCTACCAGAATGCTCCCTATTCTACTGCAAAGGTCCACCATTACAAAGAAGAACACTATGCTATTGTATGCTATGATGTGGAAGCACTCAACTGCAGACAATTTGATTCAAGAAGTAAACCGAAACTGCAGGTAAAAAACTGTTAAAAACTGTTCATCCAGTTGCAATGTAAAAAGGAAGAAAACAGTCCCGTTCTAGACTGCTGAGGTAATGAAGCGCAGGGTGGGACCCAATCAAAACAAGACAAATTGAATATTGTCAGTAGTTCAATGACAACATTATAAATATAAATATTTTCCATTTTTGGACAGTCTTATATTAGAATGTCAACATTTTTATTTTGTTAATGACCAAACGTGAGATGAGAGGCATAATTAAAACAGGGAAAATTAAATAAAGACAGCAAGGAAGCCGATATATTATCGCTTGTGTTTCTGCTCCATCCACTGCATGTGCGTGTCTAGAGGGTCCTAATTGCTACTGAGGTCAGTCTGCTGAGCAGTAAAGGGTTGTGTTTGATGCAGGTAAGTGTGTGTGTGTGTGTGCGTGCATGTGTGTGTGTGTGTGACTGCTCTGCATGCCCTTGACTTGCAGCTGGCAAACAACGCTTTAGGCCCCCACAGCTGCCTCATCATTACTGTTCACAGGGTTCCCCTGCCACACACTTGCACACACAAACTCGCAGGCACGCAGAGTGAGAGAGACTTAGTCACAGACACACAGGCACAGACAAAAAAAAAAAAAAAACAGACACACGCAGACGTACACTGAGACACTCACCCCTTCCCGCAGGCTCCTCATTAAGCCAGTGTAGGCGGCAGCGGGAACCAACCACAGTCCCTCTGGGGAGGCTCTCTTCTTCTCCTGATAGAGAGACATAGAAAAGTCAGGGAGAAAGGGTGAGAGGAGAGGAGGAGGGGTAAAGATTGTGTGTGTGTGCGCGAGGGGGAGGGGGAGAGTGAAAGAAAAGCAGAGATAACATGAAGAAGCAAGTAGAGAGAAGTGAGGAAAAGGGCAATAAGGGGCAAAGACAGGGAGGGGAGAAAGGTCACGACATCCTGGTTAATCGGTTCAAACGTCTTTCATTGCTATTTGTATTCTTAAATAGTGTGAAGTTTTCTTTTTAAACACAACGAAATAACGGGCGTTGTGGACAGAGCGGCCGACAGGGAGGTCTGCTGGCACTGTGCTCGGCTTTAGGCCACATCTAACCTTGAGGAGAGCGGCGGCACTGGAGGCTAAAAACTAATCGTTGTCATTGACTGGTTCTGCAGGAGAAGACAGGACAAAGTGGCTGATTTTGCCAAGGGACACATACAAGTCCATTCTATATTACTGAAATAAGCAAAAAGTTTTTTCTGCCATTAAACAGACAAAGTTACACATCCTGTGTTTGGTATTTTCCTTGAATTAAAGGAATTTTATTATTGGGAGTTCATTTTATTCAGTGACGGGCTTCAACACCATATGATGGAAATGATTCCCTTAAAGAATGTAATCAGGGGGAAACTCAGCTGTGTTTTCTGTGGAAATGTGCTGTTATAAGAAGGAAACACCCACCACACCCATATGGGAAAAGTCCATTCTCTTTTTTTGTTTCAACCTTTGCCCAAAATCAAATCAAAATTGTTTTAGACGAGGTACGCAGAGAACTAGACGTTTTTCTAGTTCTCACGGACACAAACTCCATAAGATAAAAACAAAAATCCTCATCCTAAGCAGGTAAGTAGGTACTCTTTCCACAAGAAGGTACTTCTTACGGACTAATCACTACCTTTGCTGAACTTTAGAAGGCTGCACTAAGCGCTCTCTAATCACAACTCTTGAACCTTTAATGGAGCGAGGGATAAAAAAAAAAAGTGTGTCACTGTGTTTTTTGGAGCACATTTTAAAGATCCAATAAATCACTAAATCAAAAACGGTTCAGGGACAAATTACCTGTCCTAGATTTATTATTTTTATTTCTACAACTGAATGTAAAGTACAGTGACTTCACAAGACAAGCAATGCCAGGTGTTTATGTTTAAAATAAAAGTATAATCAGCTGAAATGAAATTGTTATATTCCTAGGTTCACAAAAAGCCATCAATATCTACACAGTCTTCCACGGAGTCCACCGTGTTTCTACGGCAGCACAGTGGCTCAGGCCAGACCCTTTTGCATTATACCTGATCTGAAGGATATGTTTCGAGACCCGGTATTAAACGAGAAAAGGTTGTTAATGATAAAGATTGTGTTTTTTAAAATTTTTATTAAAATATGTGTTTAGAAAACGTGTTCCTACCCCAAAGGCAACCTTCGTTCTCCAACATGCTTGGAAAGGGAGGGGCTGAGCTGAGGAGTACTTAGTTAGTTGTAAACTGCCACAAACCACTAGATGACACTAAAACCGCTCTTATAAAGAAAGAGTGGCCAGAGAACAGCTGACAGGGAAACAAATGAAAACGTCTTTGGAGTTTCCAAAAAGGCATGTTGGAGACTCCAAATGTGTTTTCTTTCTCATGTTATTCATTTATTTGTTGATCCTTTTTATTTGACCATTTTCGCCATTACATCCAAAGATAAAAATCTATTATTTTCCAGTTGCTAATGACACATAATTAAGGGGGTTGAATACTTTTGCAAGGCACTGTGCCGGCTCATTCAATCAAGTATAGAACTAGAACTATTTCTACCCCATTTGTCACCCTAAAACTTAAGCAACATTGTCCCCATTATCCTTGGTACAGAAGAATTTCTGTATGTGTGTGTGTGTGTGTGTGTGTGTGCGCGCGCATGTTCAGTGACAAACCTTCAGCTTATCTTTTGTGTTTAATGTTCCTACTGTTTCTAACACACATTTGCAATTTAAAACACTTCTCGCAGCGACCTGCAGGTCTCCGATAATTACAGCTTTGTTATTGGTTGAGAACACATTGGCATCCATGAAGAAACGCCAGCTCTTGCAGGAGCCAAAAAGTCAATTTATTAACAGCTCTACCGCACGTTGATGAGTTTCTCGACGGCTTCGCAGTATTAAGTGTAATCACCCAGCGTGATCGATTTTTGAAGGTTATCCATCAGTCTTGTAAATAAAAACCTTACACTTAATCGACTTGCTTGGCTAAATTGAGGTTAACCAGAAATAAATTGGGATCACCTCAAACAGAGCGTCCTTCACACTCTTGTAATTTTCAGGGCTCGGGGTCAATCCGCTCAATTCAATTTAGTCAGCATGTTAATTTGAACTCCATTACATTACAATGACATAGCACTTAGTTTCATCAAGAGTCTTTCTTGCTGAAGTAATAAGAAATGTGTTTTGATTGTTCTGGCATATGGTTTGTCTTAAGGGTGTCCTGGAGGCCTTGTGGTGTAAGTTCCACACACCGTAAACGATGTTGGGAGCTGGTTTGGGTCGTTTGCTCATTGTTTGGAGGGAGCACAATATTGGCAGTACTTATGACTTAAGTAATGGCACTTTAGAATGTTGATTAGATCAAAATCTTTGATTGAAATCAGCAGTCTCTGAGGGGCCCAAATACCGGTTTTTCAAATGCTGATTTCTTTACTGATTCTATTTAAACAAATTCACAGATACACAATTAGCATTAATGGTTTCCTTTCTTGTCTTCAAATCTCTGCATTTACCTGAATCATGAAACTTGATTTTCACACTAGTCGGGGTTAAAAAACCCAGAAAAAAACAATAACTATAGCCTTAATAAATATTTATGTCAGCCATGGAACTACTGACAATTTGTTCCTATTTGTCCTTGTAAGCATGTGTTTAGATCCATTCAAATCAATCCCCTGCACTGCCTTTGCATCAGAGAAAAATGAAAAGACAAATATGAAGAGACAGAATCTACCTGAGAGGCGATGAGGTAGAGGATCTCCCCGAGTGGTGGCAGCAGGAACTGCTTTATTTTGCTATTCCTCAGGTTCTCTCTCAACAGGTCCGTCAGTGCAGACACAGTCTGGAAGGAGAGAATATGTATCGTTTTATCAGCAGCCTTCTTTAATTATTGTTGCAAAATTAAATCCAATAATAACGCTAGACTTCCGGTTATATAAACCTAAAATTTATGGCAGAAACATTTAAATTGAACTATGATTTATGTACATGACACCTTTCACACATCTTCTTAATCTCCACCCTGCTTGCTTTCACTGTGTCTCTCGGCCTCTCTCTCTTGTTGTAGGGTGAGAAGTGGTCACAGTCTGTCTGTCATGTACTTTCTCAACATATCTTCCTCAGAAGAGTTATTCTGTCATTTCATTTCTGCCCAAAAATCATAGTGTATCCTTATGAGGAGCCATCACTGAGCATGGTACACTGGAATCCTGAGTGGGTCTGAACAATATTGCAGATAAACTTTGAGAACGTTATTATAGTTGACTTTATTTGAAGTGTTGTGACATATCTAACCAAAAGTATGTAAGCGGTACATGTGTGCTGTAAAAGAAACTTTGTTTTTTGACTCGTTCCCAAATTCTTGCTCCCGTTCGCTCCCTCACGCCTTTACTGAGCCAAACCTGCTAATAACATAAAGTGCATAGCTGAGATTCTGGGGCTGGTTTGAAACTGGTGTCACAGCTGCTCTCAGGCAAAGAGTACTCAAAGGCACCGCTGTGCAATGGGCGGAGTGGAAAAGCAAGCATAAACACATACACAAACACATCATCATTAACTGAGCATCAACACTCACAAATGCACGTAAGGAAACACACACTTAACTCAATTAAGAGGCAGTAACTGTATTCATAAAGTTGCACTGAGGATAAAAAAACATCCTAACCAAACACCAAGAAGTCTTGCACAGATGAGCAGTTACAGTATCTACACTTGAATAAACAGGTTGGTTAATTAATAATGGTGTGATAAAGAAGGAAATAAACATTATTGTGTGAGGCTAATGAAAGGCTTGTCTAAATTTGCTTGATTTGCTAAATGTACATAGCAAGAAGTCCTTAGATCCACCCTTGCAAAATGTATACATGTTCTGAGGTGTATTGTGTCAGATATGTTGTATTATTTGACATACAGTCTGACCTAACAAATATAAATAACATAACAAATAATAATGCTGCATTTTTTGTTTGACCGTATCTATACAACAGTGAAGGTTTTTGATGGTTTTCATCAAAATCTATTTGTGGTTCAAACTCTCACACACCCCCCTATTCACAAATGCCACAGTACTGTCTTCCTTGACCTAATGCCCTAAAGAGGTGTTCCCTGAGATTGCCTTAAGACTCCACTATGCCAGGTGGTTAATGGAATCTGGACTCTTTACAGGCTAAACCGCTGTAAACGCCACAGAGAACTTTGTAGGAGATAAGTGAATGGGAAAATTAAGTTTAGTTGGTTTTGAAAGCGTTTACTGAGAACATTTTATTCTCCTTTAATCTATGCGAGGAGAGAGAGAGTGAGGGACAAAGACGGACAGACTAAAGAGAGAACGAAAAGAGATACGAGTCAGACAGAAAGAGAGACAGAGGTGTGCATGCGTCTGTGTTTGGGAGGGAGGTTGGGGGGGGGGGGGGGTTTGAAGCATATAGCTGTTACCATGGTAACTAAGCCCAGCCCTGACACTCCAATCAGTAGGACTGCAGCAGGAGAACCCCTGCTGAGACAACACACACACACACACACACCGGGAAATGAAAGTATGTGCTGTTGTATTGGTCATCTGACAGAGAATAAAATTACACACTAAGACGGAGGTTGCCCATACACACACACACACACACACACACACACACACACGATAGGAAAACCTTTGTGGAGTCTATAGAAGCACAGTCAGAGACAAAAACTAACACACACACACACACAAATGAACAGCTTTGTCCTTTTCTTTCAATTTGTCATCCTACGTTAGCTGCATAGAGCCAAGGACAGTAGCGGAATTTTTTTTCCGCTATTTGTCTTTAACAACAAGCGCATCGTAGAAAAATCCTGCCATGCCACGGTCAGCCATTTTGTAAATTACTGTGACGACTCGGTAGCAGAAAAGTGTTGAAACAAGAAAAGACGGGGGGAAGAAAAAGACAAATCAAGAAAGAGAGCGGATGCGAGACCAATAAAAGCATAGCCGGAATGGATAACAATAGGAATAAATAGATGGGATCACGCAGACGAGGCCACAAAGAAAGTAGAGGGACACCAATAGGTGTTTAGTTCTGTTCAGGACGAAAGGATCAAATAAGGGAGAGGCTTCATATCTCACAAGCGAACAGAACTGCTTTAATATCAAATCAGTAACACCCATGTGTGTGGGGGCTCATTTGTGTGTGTGTTGACTCAGTAAAGTATTTAAATTGTATGTTTGTTAATGTATAGGAAAATACTTTCATTCTAATGATTAGGTACACCTATATCAAACTAATGCAGTCAAACTATTATTGAAGTGAATTTAATTAACCACAACCAAATATCACAAATTTGCCTCAGAGGGCCTCATGGTGTAGTGTGATAAGGTTTCTCAACTCACCACCAAAGGGTGTTTAGGGGACTTTTTTCCTTCAACAAATTATGGATCTAAGAAAAAAGGGTGCCATTTGCTGTAAAGATTGTAATGTCCCTTGAAGCAAATTTATGATTGATTATATGGGCCTGTGTGAATAGAATTTCCCTGATAAATGTTTGTTTGGCAAGGTATGCTAAATAAACAATATAGATTTGTAGAGGAGTTATTAAAAACAAAGACTATTATGATTTTATTGTTACATGTTGCTGGTAAAAACAAATATAAATAAATAACTACCTCAATAATGACCACAACAGTCTCCAGTCAAATTAGCAATAACCTAAATTGGAACACTTAAATAAATTAGTTTATAATCCTTTACACTACAAAGTTCTCCAAATGCTTGTGTGTGTGTGTGTGTGTGTGTGAGAAGGAGAGATAGAAAAACAGACATAAGGTGTTTTTAGTGTCTCGGAATCTAATAAAAGTCATGTTGTCGTGTAGATTTTGAATGCCCCCTGCTGGTACACAATAGTACTATAAAGTCAGTGGGGACAAATCGTGTATTTCCATCCACTTATCCCGAACATGTTGTGTTTAAGTTTAAATTAAGGGGGATATGGCCCTAGAAAGAACAAAAGCAGGAAGACTAGTCAAACAATAATTTTATGAAACCAACCAAAACATGCTGTTTAAAATGTGTTCAACAGCATTAAACAGGACTAACTGTAAATACAGAAACATCGATACTTAGTGCATGCAATTTTGCACTTTGTTGTGTGAATGTTTTCCGTTATTATCGTGCTGTAATCCTTTCTGTACATCTTCTGGTATGCACTTTCACCTGATGGTGTGAACTGGTACTGCATCCACTAAAGATAGTTAGAATATATAATAGGCAATCTCTTATGCTATCATCCATTCATACAGGAGTTTGGACTGGTTACATGTAGAAAGTAAAATGTTATCTGTGTGTGTGTGTGTGTGTGTGTTACACACCTCAGAAACAGGACTGTCCTCTCTCAATTCAGTACAATGCAGAGCAAGCAGACCAATTGTTCTGAGAACCTTGCTTCGTCTGGAAAACAATTTAGTTTTTTGTTAGAAAACAAATAATAAAAATGTGATTTTATGTTCATGTCAAGAGAGGACTATGTATTTATAATACCTAACATGTAAAAAAGAAGCATCCTTTCGATGAAATGTACTTACACATCCCAGTTTGGAGATTGTCGTAATTGCTGAGTCAATACTGGAAGCTGAATGAAGTTGGGTGGAGATTAGAGAAAGATATGAAGTTAGGTGGAGATTAGAGAAAGAGATACAGAAAGAAAGAAAGAAGAAAAAAATCCAACAATAACAACCCAGTCGCTAAGAGATGCGATATATTATAGCATGTGAATGTTTTAAAAAGCTTTAGTTAAGCAATTTTATCAGGTCTAAAATATTGTGAAAGTACTGCCCTACAGTGCTGAAAAATACAGTGCTCTAAAAATATTCCCTTAAAAATTCAATGAGAAATGATAAACCAAGCAATGTTTCAACGTGGATCCGATGTAAATACACGTTGTCCTACCAGTGGAGAGTTCAACAGCCTGTTAGCAATAACTCTATGGCCAACTACACAGCAGAGGTAGCACAGCAGGTTGAGCCTGGAGCGATTGGTTATGGAGTGAGAAGGAGGAGTAGTGGAGGCACTCTGTTCAAGGGATGAACAAAGCTGGGAGAGGAAGACCGTCCACTCATCATCACTCAGGGACTGCAGCTTCTCAACTGGAGAAAGGAAACAAAGAAAAACGCTTTTGGGATAAATTACCAAATGCTGGAAATTTTGTACTTTCTATAAAACAAAACATCACCTTGTATTGACATGAAAAACAAATTAAGTATTCAGTACCTGAATATGCTGGTATACAAAGGCTTTTGGTATCAAAACGCACTGGAAGACTCTTGAGAATCTGATAAAACAGAACAGCACTCAGTGACTCATTGAGTGATCTTCACAACACAATTCCCACGTATCCATTTCAGCATTTCTAGTTTCACTAAATTCACCAATGCGAAAATTGTCATGACAGTGAAAGATTAACATTAAACTTTCAACAATATTGTTGTTTATTAGTTTATGTATACAATTTGATTGTGATAAGAGGATATAAAGAAGGGCTTCTCCTCATAATGAAGCAACTGCAGATGATTAAAAGCTCAGATTGCATTTTACGAATCTGAAAACACCCTTTAGTCAGAAATGGCCTGTTTCCAATAATAATGTATCGCTATACCTTGGGGTTGTCCATGATTTGGGTGACAGTCAGATCAGAGTCAGTATGGAGAAGAGCTTTCACAGAGGACGTGAAGTCAGTCTAGGAAGAGGTTGTAGAAAAGAGAGGAGCGTCAACCTCAGCACAAGAGGACTGAACTGAGCTCACCAGCAAATGGAAGAAGAGGTTTGAACTAAAAGTCAACATATTCCAGTCTTTAGTAGAAAGGCAAAAAAAAGCAACATCAATAATGTGATTGGGTTTAGACATATTCACAAAGTGACAAAACACTTTTTACAAATTCTTATGAATTACAGAGTATATGGTGGCAGTAACCTGTGGTGCATGGGTCTGGTTTAGAGAGTCTGAGATACTGCAGCTTCTCCCTGAGGTGGTTCGAGAGCTAGAACAACAGGAAAATAGTTGCATGAGGATGATGTCTAGATCAATTGGTAGAGCATAGTATAACTAAGAATAGATATGCGAGTAGCATATTTTAAAATGATGCTTCAACAAAGGGTGGTATGGTCGTTGGCACTGTCGCCTCACAGCAAGACGGTCCTCCAGAAAGGTGTGTGGCGTTTGCGTGTTCACCCCACGTCTCTGTGGGTTCTCTCCGGGTACTCCAGCTTCCTCCCACACTCACAACATTTTTTCAAGACATGCATGAAAAGCTAATTGGTGACTCTAGGAGATAGGAGAGTGGAGGCTTGTTTGTCTCTATGTTAGGCCTGCCATTGACTAGTCGCCAGTCCAGTGTGTCTCCCGTCTATCGATGGATGCCAACCAGGAGTGACCCTCTTGGTGTAGAAGATAACAGCCTGGCTGCCTTAACAATCAATCTGCTGGACTTTCCTGATGCGTATGTTTAATACCAGAGTGTGTACGGATGGAGGATAACTTAAAATAATTTGTGTGAAACCTTTGAGATTAAGAAAGGAGGATAACTGGTTAGGGTGTGACTGAGGCAAAAGAGGTGCACAGGACAGCAGATAGAAACAGAAATACCTGATCAGAAAAATTGATTCGCTATTGTCCTCATCCACACCACTCTTTGGCTTGAGCTCTGATACATTATCTGGAGGAAGAAGCACAAATGTCTAATGTTTGCAGATGAGAGGAAAGAAATAGGCAGACAAAAATTGACTTATCTTGAGAACCAGATTACTGAAGCCATCTTCAAAGATCTTCTATTGGGAGAATGTCTTACCAAGCATTAACGACTTATTGGGCAGCAGTGTGTGGCACATCTGCTTGGCCCCACTTATCTTGGAGTCATCTTCTGTCTTTGCCACCCCACCTCCTCTTTTCTCCTTCTTCATCTCCCTATCCAAGACCTGGATGTTCCTTGAACCTCCACACGTGGTGTGTCCGACAGCTTGTCGACAATCATTCTTTCCATCAAATGGGCCGTAAGTTGTACCAATTGTTGTCTGTGATGAAATTAATTTCTCTGAGATCTTAGAAGGTGGCTGGCTGTTGGAAAGCTCGTCTGCATGTCCTGGAGGGAAACACTCAGGGATCCTTGTGTATCTGTTGAGTTATTGAAAGAAGACACATTAACAAAAAATACATGCATCATACTAGTGTTTTGATTAAAGTATGGTAATTCTGCAGGCTTGTAGGTCTGTTGCTGTAAAATTCTACTGCATCACATTGCATTTAATTGTATATTAAACTGTGTTGCCTCTCTCCCTGGAATAAAACAGAGTAGACTGGTCTTGAACAAGGCTTTGACCTCTATATCTACCATTAGTGTGTGCATTTCCACCTTCACCAAGCAGATCTAAAAATAGTAAAATGGCTGAAACAAAATATCTGTAGAATGCTGAAGGAGCTGGTAAATATAGATAAATTGAAAATATATCAACCCACCTCATCACATCACTTTCTTCATCCTCCTCTTTTTCTCCTTTTTCTTTCATTAGTACTGGTGTCCAGAAAGGGTGGTCCCACAACTCTGCCCAGTTCATCCTAATGAACAAAAAGCAAAACTATTAAAATAAGAAAGAGTCAGGCAATATGGAGAGGATTAAACATTAAAATAATATTTTTGATCTAATACCTTAATTTCAATATTGGATGATATTGAAGGGTTTACAACCTATGCTTTCACAAAATACTTCAGAGATTTTTGATAATCATCTGTAATGTGGATATAATAACTATGTGTGTAAAGACAAACAATAAAACAACTCAAACCGCCTGGTTAAGTGCAGAAAGCGACATCCCTTTACTATATATAAGATGATCCTTTATTAGTCCTGTATTGGGGAAATTCACATGATTTAGAGCAGCGTAGTTAACATCTCTTATGCAGACCTTAAAAACTAGACAACACTACTTTATGATATCTAAAATCTATATTTTTTTTGATACCACAATACAAATACATGTTTTGTTTAATTCTGCCCATGAGAGAACCTGACCTCTTATCAGGGTTTTTGTTGAGCAAGCGTTTCAAGAGATTCAGGAAGTCCTCACTGGGAGGACTGGCCGAAGGCACTGTAACGAACAACAGAAGAAAAGTGATGAAGATATTTATCTCAAACATCACATCTATGTGTGAGTGTGTGTCTGTGTGCCTGTGTGTGTGGATGAGTGCATCACCTGTCTGTCTGGGAGGTGGTGGTTCCTGATGTAAGATCATCTCTGTAATTTCAGTGTAGCTCTCAGAATAGAACGGAGGTTTACCTGGAAAGAAAAAGATACGTTAATGGGTTAAGTCATAAATATCTGAATGCTTATTGTTTGTGAAAAAAATAATATTAGGAAAACACATGAATTCACATGGTGCACTTTATTTTATACAGTGTTTCCTGGTAGGACTGTATGTGAATGTGTGTGTGTTTACCAGCAAACATGCAGTAGAGTGTACAACCTAGAGCCCAGAGATCAGAGCTCATATTGGTTTCTGATCCCTGCAAAACCTCTGGAGCTCTGTACATTGGAGGACCTGAAAACATACAATTGTACAGTAATTAGTAAACATAAAACATTTTACTTTATTTTTGATTATTTTATTGAATTTCTTTCTTCATCTCTTCTACTGTTCTATTACGGTTTAACTCATATCTTTTTTCTGCTTTGTTGGGCCTCACAGTTGAGCTTTCTGTTGTTTTATTGCCTTACTTTAGCCTGTCAACACCCCTTGATAAATAAACATTAAATTATGGATGGAAAGTGGACTTCGTTTGATTACAGAGTACACTTCTCTACAATATATAGTATATTCTTATCTGTTACTTTTATAATAACAACAGCTACTCCCTTCCTTGTTTATTCCATTTCAACTGGATCGATCCAAAGATTATTTGACTCTTCCTGACTAATCTACTAGCATTCAACAGAGATTTATTAGAACCAACAGGATTTCATAAAAAAAAAAACATCTGACCATTTAATCTTTTCCTCGTGTTGTAAAAGTTCTTCTTTCCATCTTTTTCCCCTGCCTCATCAGATGTGGACATCAAGGTGAAGAAATCTTCCTGTGTCTCTCCATCTGCCTTGGACAGACCGAAGTTACCAAACTTCAGAGTGCCACTACCATCCAGTAAGATCTATGGGCAATAGAGGGAGGGTCTCTTTATTTATCTAATAATCATATTGTTGCTGTTCTACTTGTTAGTCCTGCAAACACATGAATGTATATGCAAACCTTAGAAGGGGTCAAGTCAGAGAAAATGATTCCTAATTGATGGATGTATTTCAGTCCTTGGACCAAGTCCCATCCAAAGCTTCTAACCACATCTTCTGACAGGCCTCCATCTTGACCAATTATAGATTCCAGCGAACCACCTGATAGATGTAGTGTAAAACGAGAACAAGTATGAGAAAAGACATAAAACATATAGAGCAAGACTAACACTTGTTTTAAAAAGGCACAATCCAATCTGGGTAAAGAACATGTTGATAATCTGAACATGAAATTGCTGGCATTAATCAAACAAACAAGAATATAAGACTAGTCATTAAACATTATCAGTTGTAAGCTGCGGCAAAGGGCATTTCTCACTCCACATGGCCAAAAATGAGCAGTAATGGTGCATGAATTTTTGTCAGGAGAATTAATTACCAACCTGTACAGAGCTCCACCACCAACCAGAGGTGGTTACTTGTCTCATACCACTCGTGGAAACATACTATGTTTGGATGATCCAGATCATGACTGAGACGTACCTAAAAGGGTACAAATAAAAGACATAATTAATAGCTGGGTAATGATCGGGATCCTTACGAGCAGAATTCTCCCTGAGTTACCATGGAAAATCCATGTGATCAGTCAGGACTGCTTGGGTATTTATCTGCCTCTCAAGGTTTTATAATACAACTATACTAAAAGTTATGAACTTACAAAAAAACATGGGATAATCACACAGGTGTCATGATATGTTCATATAGTTGTAAGAACTATCTTACGTGGTTGGTGATCTCAGGTCTCTTGGCTTTGTCGGCGCAGATGACGGCTACATAGTTGAGATAGCCTTTCCTTCTTCCCTTATAAACAACAGAGCTAGTGCCTGTCCCAAGTTCTTCGTACAAGATGAAGTTCTCCATTCTGTGGAGAAGATATGAAAAGTATTATGTCTTCATCGTCCATCTTCATACATTTCTGGTCATGATATCAAAAATCTGTCGGGAATTTATTTTTTGTCAAACAAATTAATAAATATAAACAAATATCATAACTTTCTTAAGATTTTCTTAAGGTTTAATATTGGTTCTCTGAAGTTTAACGTGAAGGAAATTGCATTTTGCATAGCCATTGTTATTTTCACAACTAACGCAAGCTATGCTACAAAATGGCTACTTGTAAGTGATGACTACAATAACGGTTAATTAGCTTCAGCACACCTGTTTGGCTCGTACTGCTTGATTAGTGTAGAAGACCTGTGACGAAATAATGTCAGCCAGCTACAACATGTAACGTTTACGCTTGTATAGTTATATTAAATTGCTACGTTAGTTATAACGTTAGGTGGTTAATTTTAACGATAGGTGGAGAATAATAGCGTATTTAGCGTTACCTGAACGATCAAGTTAGAGGCTAACGGCTGGCTTGTATTGAACGAGGTCTTGCAACAGCCAGTGTTAACATTAAATATTAAAATGCACAGGCATATTTCTTCGCTCATGACAAGGTAGCTACAAAGAGTAACATTGTTAAATATAAACATAAATTTAAACTACCCACAGAAACAAAAACGTGGTCACTATCGAACCAGCGTTACTTTGGAACTTACTTCTTCAACGTCCCGCTGTTTGTTAGCGGAAGCGAGAAGGGCCCGGACGGGTTCAATTCCAACTGGAAAAGGGATGACCCGATTTTTTTCAAACCAAATTAAAATCTGCCCACCCAGCTAATTGCATGCATAGGTGAAGCCTTGAAAGAAGAACATTTTGTCCATGACACATTTTCACAAACATGCGATTCAAATAACGGTTTGTTCGTATTGTAAAAGTAACTTTTGCCTATTCCACCTAGACATGGTCTATTCCTACGTTGCTAGGATACAAGAGTGCCCACAAAAGGCACAGCATGGTTAAGCGTATGGAATACAGCTACAATTGGAAATCAAAATGACTGCAATTGGCAAGAGTGGCAAGTTATTTTACTGTACAGAGTCCGGATTGACCTGTAATGAAGCTATAGTCTGGGTTGAGCCCCTATTGACGACCCACCCTCCACCCTGGGTTATGTTGACAAAAGAGTTCCCCTTGAGTGCAGAGCAACCCGTCCTTCAATGCTGAGAAAATCATGGGAGCATCATATAACACTAAAATAACTACATTTTGACTCACGCCTAATGCAATGTGGGCAATATGATACGATCATTTCTAAATGCTTGCACATGTGCAAATTCCCAAATGAGGATGTGGTCACTGAGAATAATACAAAACCAAATTGATACAGATACAAAATAAAATGTATTTTCTTTTGTTTGTTTACTTGTCAATGTTCTGCCTATTTTGGGGTAATTAATTGACAGTCTCTCCATAGATCTTGCCCTGCTTGACAAAGTGTCTTGCTTTAAAATATCATATGGGGGGGGGGGGGGGGGTTGCTCCGCATGGTCGCGTGTGACGTCACTGGAGGCGGTAGTTCGTAGCCATTGACACCGAGCGGCTCTGATCGGGTCGGGGTTCCGCGTAAGCATCTCCTAGGCTCTCCCGCTTCAGGAGGAACGCTTTTGTCGAGACGCCTAACGGACATTTGCGGGATTATTCTGACTCTCCGGTGAAAAGTGTGCGCAACATCTATTACAAGCGGTAAGTTTCATTTTTTTGTGGGGGTGGGGGGGGGATTTCTCTGAAGTCCTCGTGCCGCAGGTTTAAACTTTGATAATCGAGCACAGCAGCAGGTGGACGGTTTGGTGGCGATGTAACGGTTACCCGTCCAGTGCCCGATCGTTCAACACGCCGCGTTTTTAGATGGTGAGTTTTTAATGAAACGAGGAGGTCCCCTCGGCTCCGTACGACACGGAGGCTAACGCGCCGAGCCCGATGAGTTTGTCCCCGCAGCTACTGGGCACGTTTTAACACGATTGATAGATTTCGGATTTAGCCGAGCCTAATCCTGTCCCGCAGTCTGCCGCCACTCATTGAGTCAAGTGATGCAATCAATCCGACTGATTATCACAACGAACAGACCGTGAACACATCTTCGCCTCCCGATGTCAACTTGTTTGATAGTAACAAGTCGCGTTAATCATTTGCTCGGCTCTCTGCGTGTCTCTAAAAGTTTTCCCGTTTGCTAAGTGATCCTCCGGGAGAAGGACCGCTGACACAGAGAAAGCAGTCCGCTCTCCAGCCCAGAAGCCTTGAGATGCATTCACGCTCTTTTGTTTGTCCATCTTCTCGTCATGCAAGCTGTTAGCTGTAGTTTGTTTTCTTTCAATTGTATTATTTGGTGTCAAGTTAAACCACGGCAGGCTTTCCTATATCGAATCCAAATATAGCTAATAACATATTTTATTCAGATGTCTTATTTAGATAATGCACATCAGGCTAGGTGTGTGTGTGTGTGTGTGTGTGTGTGTGTGTGTGTGAGCAGTGAGACATTACACAGACCCTCCACAGATCATGTGCTGTTAGCAGGAAAAGCCAACTGGAACCTTATTTAGCTCTTCGGGACTGGAGGAAAAAGCCTCTACTTCAACGGAGTAGCTAAAGTAAAATCACACTCTCTCGCACACACACACACACACACACACACACACACACACACACACACACACACACACACACACACACACACACACACACACACGGCCTCCGGGGGAAACACACTTGAGAGTGTTCAGAAGCTGGACCTGAAGGGACAGCTCGAGTGTCCCACAGATAGACAGATGGGCCGTGGGGGGCGTTTGGACACACACACACACACACACAGTGAGTCTAAGGCCTCTAAAAACTCATCAGGTTTCATTCATTCTGTAATTTAATCGTATAATGTCCTCTGCTGGAAAACTGACTTTCGTCTTTGTGTTTTGAGACTGATGACCAAGAGTAATGGTCGAGATATTATGAAAGCACGGAAAAGGTTAAAGGTTGCTTTATGTGTGTGAATGAGGCCCTTAATGTATTAACTTCAAAGCTCCTTTACTGCACATTATCACAAGAGCTCTTTAGTTGAGTTGTGGATTGAATTTTGTAAAGAATACAATCAAGTTTATCAAGCATTCTAAACAATATTTATATACACACCCAAAAGATTTAGGTCTTCAAATTGACCTGGTGTCGATTTATGGATGATCTAAAATGCATGATAGATATTTTTATAGATATATATTTTATTAATCCCCAAGGGAACATTTGTGTAATAGGAGCAATACAGTAATAACTAAAAATGCACAATATATAAACAGTACAATAAATAGCTTACTCATCATGTTCACAAAAACTACCTGAATCCTGTAACCTGTTTAAATTAGAAAAGTAGTTTTGATGCGGCGTATAAGTAAATGAATGTAATTTAAGTTTTTAAGGAAAGTAAAGCCGTTGCAAACAATCTTTTTTAAGTGTCAGTGTTACAGTTCACTGAACTGAGTGATGCAGCTGTGTGAAACGTGGACTTGAGATTATAGTGAAGCATGTCAGACTAGGGCCTTTTCAATTAGATTTACGACACTTAACGTGATTAAGTTTTATTTTGGATCTCATTACTCCGACATGTTTGAAAACCAAGTTGTAAAAACTTTGAGCCAGGTTTTTACGGTCTGTGTTTGATAAACCCGGATCAACCCGGCACGGCTGAAGGCTGAGAGATTTAATCAGTGCCACAGTGCCCGAGTCCTATTAAGGACCGTCTCTGCTCCGCTGGGTGTTTGGGACTTTACTCTCTATTATCTCTTAGAATAATAACTGTGAATTGTGTTTTCCTCTCAGTGGAGCAGAGACGTCCCTTATCAGCAAAAGCTTTGGAGACAGGCCGTGCACATCCGTCAGCCCTCTGACACTTTGATTTCTAAACATTTCTTCACCAAAGAAGGATACTTTAGGATTGTGGAAAGGAGGCCTGCTTCCTTCCACTGATCGTTTTATAGTACAATACGTTCCTTCTGCTCATGTCCTTCTCTCTTGTTCTTCCTCTTTGTCACTCCTTCCTGTGAAGGCATGTTGAAATGATTGTGTTGCCAATGAAACGTGGGATCAGATCTCTTGTCTTTATCTATGTGCGTTTTTTAAAAGAGCTCCAGTGAGCTGGAGGAATTTAGGAACAGATCTAGGAACACGATCCGTTTCTCTTGAATGCCTGTTCTTTTTGTCTAATTACTGCTTTGCTCCCCGAGAACCAATCACATCCATGAGGCCGCTATTCAAAAGATCAAGTCTAATGCTTCAGAGATTAGCTTGGCAGGACCAAGCAGGTCAGTTGTGTGACTTTAATCAAGTTTAAGTAGGGAGACTAAACGCTAAAAAGTAAATGTACTGTGAATCAAATAGTTGCACAACTTTTGTTTACATTGACAAAAACACGTTTTAATGGTTCAGCCCCAGCACAGTTATTCTATCAGCTATTTGTACTCTCGAGTGAACATGTAGATTGCTATTGATTCATCTCTGGTCAAACCAATGTGTAATTGGATTATTGATCAGATCCATTGATCATAAAGTGGTTGACAGGAAGGGCTGCGCGCCTGGAATGACCTTCCTCTACGGCCTCATTTCAACCTTCTGTTAGCTGAGGTGGAACTTTGATTCCGTTTTAAGATCAATTCAATATATTGTAATGCAGATGTGGGATATTACTGCGGAGATACTCTTGAAAGTTATTTTGTAACACAAAGGCTGACTAAATGGTTTTCATGCAAACAGTTCCTTCACCTGCTCCTCTTTATTATGCATGGCTTCTGTGTAATTATGTCCTTTCTGTACACAGGATACGAAAATGTTGACTTTGCAGTCTTCAATAGCAACCAATGTTTACTCTACCCTCCTGATCTCTGTCAGCTTCTAATGGCTGTAGATTTATAGCAGGATATTCTGTTGTATGTTGGTTTCTTTCACTGCGGTGATGCCTTCAAATGACCCAGCGGCAATATGGAGCCCGTCACTCATTTGTCCCCGAGGGTCGGACCGGCTTCCCGGGGCAGATGAACCGGATTGGAGACCCGTCCTGACCTTAGAGTGGCAGCGCAAAGAGCCTCCAGGGGAAGCAGTTAAGGCTGGATACAACGCAGATTACAACTGGACATCGATATCCATCAGTGTGTTCTTCTATAAACCATTAGCCAGAAGACATTTGTATTGAACAACACTAGTCAAAGTGCTCTAAATGATCAGCTATTGGAAGTAAGGAAAACCCCTCCAGCAAGGACACAACTCAGCACTCAGAGGGCTGGATGAGGCCTTTGACATGGGTGCTCTGACAGTCAATGCATCAATTCATGACGCATTGACTGTCAAAGCACCCATAATTGAAATTTCACTGGCAACAAACCATTAGCTGTTCTCTTTACTGACTCTTAACTCGGGATACACTGCTCCAGGCTAAAAGGTCGCTGTGGATTTATAGACATTGATCAGTGGACCAAATGAAAAAGGGCTGTACGGTGTGATTATGAAGTGTTAACCTCTCAACGTGAATATAAAGCATACAGGATGCAACAGCTACATGCAAACATGTTCACATGTTGTCAAACTGCAGTGTATTTATAAAGCCTCTCCAGTGTCACGAAGAGCAATCCACTCAGCACGAGATGTTCAGCAGACAAGACAAACCCGAGTAAAACAAATATATTTATATTCTTACCAAACAGGATTCTACACAAATTTCCTGCAGTTTTATGATATTTTCACACATGCAGAAATATTCAGACGTCCCTGCATGGAGACAGCTGCTTTTCCCTAAGAGCTGAGAATGAAGGCCTGTGGTCTGTCTTGTCCATTTCTGGATCATTTAGTTGCAGTTGAAGCCCCAAACGGGAGTAATTGATTAACACAATCCATTTAGAAATGATCTGAGGGAGGAATACATCATTGTTCTTGTCACTTTTCTCGACACGTGTACTGAGAATAAATACTCTTCACGCTGATGGACAAACAGTATTTAGTCTATGAAGATCTGAAACTATTAATTACTTTTGATGAATTGATCTGACTATTATTAAAAATAAAACTACTCCAAAATTTAAAAAATAGTTTTGGGTACATCATCTTAGATCTAAGGGCAT
The DNA here is from genome assembly GCF_949316345.1 of Pungitius pungitius. Classification (NCBI taxonomy): domain Eukaryota; kingdom Metazoa; phylum Chordata; class Actinopteri; order Perciformes; family Gasterosteidae; genus Pungitius; species Pungitius pungitius. Next base: position 2,317,668 of record NC_084910.1, read on the forward strand.
TTGTCTCTTCCTACTTATGTCACCTGCTAAATGTGGTCCGTTTTCATGTCCACATGCTCAACCCCAAAGAAAAGGGCAAGACAAATGTCACTGCATGTGAACCGTTAAAAACATTCACTGAACCAACAAATAATAGAATTTTCAAGGAAATAAATAGAATGTGCTAAAACGAACTATTCCCAGGAAATGAATGAATGTTTATGTCGTCCCGTTCCTCTAACTCTTTCCAACCTTAGTTATTATGAGCCTGGCTGGAGCACAGGGTGTGAATATTACAAGATTACAAGCTGTTTAACTTTAACTTACAAAACAGTGATTTGGTCAGCATTATTACAATTCAGATTTAATTATTCATGCAGAGCCTTTGCTTTGAAGTGATTGTGTTTTAAAGAGCTGTAAGGACTATTCCTTTATATTAGTGACTTCTGGCGATTCTGAATGGAGTTTGAAATGTTTAAATAGCGGTCCAATTCGGTTTCAACCATTTCCACTTTTCCCCCCCTTTTTATTGCAGTCATCAAAAAGACTCCTGACCAATCAAAAAAGCCACTCTCTGCAGCACGTCATATGTTCCGCTGTGACTACATGGCTTGTTGTCATTAGCAACAGTGTTTAGGTGTCCTTCACTCCTAAATAATGGAAATTGTGTGACCTACATTTTCCTTCCCACAAAGCAGGAAGGTTGGGAAGATGTGTGGAGATTATTACAAGAAGGGCAGATGTTACAAAGGAAGTGGAAGAGAAAAATACAAGAAGTAGAGAAGTGGAAGAAACCCAGCTGTGTGTGTGTGTGTGTTGACTATTAATAGAAACCTAGCTAAGTTCCTCTAGTAGTTACTAAAGGCAAGAGTAAATAAAACCAAACACTGAATAAAACATTTTAAGCAGGCAAATTGTTTTGATGAACTGAAAACGCGTCACAGGACTAACGGCCTGACTGGTAAACCTGTGGCGTCCTAAAGCATAACCTGCTTTATCTAATCATTTACCCTACATCACTTACTAAATAATCATGCTGACTCATTATGAAGACTCATAAACTCTAATTTATAATGTTCACTGAGGTAAAAAGGGCTAAGCAGGGTCACTTTCTCATAGACTTTCAAAGAAGCTCCCCGGTGGCCATTAGAACGAATGCAATGAAGGCACTTCAGCACATAGCTCTGCACCCTTCTGCTACCCCAGTGTGAAACAAAGGCAAAACAAAGAGGGTTGTTCAAATGAAATCCTTTGTTCCGGGAATAAAGGAGCACGTATCAAACTACAGAAAGGTCATCCAAGCTTATGACGCATAGGGTTTTTTTTTCAAAACTGTAAATCGCTCTATATACTTATTCTAATCTAACTTGTGATTTAAAATGTATTGAGTGTAACGCTGTCTCCCCTTTTCTTTATAGGTCTACAGTGAATCCAGTGGACATCCATGTGTGGGAGTCCAGCGGTGCACGCGAGACCAACGCCATTTGGTTTCGTCCATGGCTGGTTGTTTTTTTAAATCGGTAACCACTCGGCGCCAAGCTGGACCCGAAGACGTCGCCTCCGCACACCGGCTCCTGCTCCTCTGCCCCGCCCCCTCAACCGCCCTCACCTCGCGGCCCGGGGCCTCGATTGGCCGGCGACGAGGAGGAAGGGGAGGAGCACGTCAGTGAAACGGGTCCGTCCGCTTCACCCCAGGAGTTCACGGCCACCTACAGCGATGCGGAGACCATTACTGGTAATATTACACGCTTATGTTCTCATCCGTAAAGGTAAACAAATTTGAAATCATACGGTAATCACGTCCCACAACATCTACGGCGTTTTTTGGAATAAGCCGTGGCGGACATCGCACGCTGAGAAAGGCGGTTGGGATGATGAGAGTGAGGCATGGGGAGCTGTGAGAAACTTTCCCACTCTGTGACCCTTTTCCCGATGTCACATCCTGTCTGTGAAGCAGCTCCAGGGAACCTCGGCTCCGTGTGCAAGCCAGCATGTGAGAGGAGCTCCCGCTGCACTGGCTCCATCCATTCTTTCATTAATCTACACATCTCCGCCTCCCTTCCCTCCACGGGAGACAATTCACCTGCGCCGTGGCCCGTCTCCTCCTTCTGATTCGAACGAGTCTGCCTGGACTTATTATCCCACCTGGAGTCAGACACTGATGACACAGCTTTTTAGAATCAAAACGTTGCGATGGACTGAAGCCGTAGTGCTACACTGCAAGGCCATTGTGACGGGTTCACCACACCCTCTCGTTAGGAACTTAGGAAGAACAGTAAGGAATGGGGGGGGGGGGGGTAGAGAGAGGGACCAATCACACTGCAATCCGGGCCAAAAGCCAAGTCAACAAGGTCAAGAAGGGATGCCGAGCCCATGTACTGCTCCGGACTAATTGGTCAGCTAGGCAGGGATAGATATATGGCAGTCTCTCAGGAACAAAGGACTTCCTGCCAACTTAACCCTCCCACCTTTGCCATGACCTCACTTCCTTGTATTCATCATCCACCTCGTAAAAGCCTGAAAGAAAAGCATTGTGGGTTTTCTCAGATGGGGGTATGATTGATTTGTACGATTAAACCGCTCAGCTTTGGATGCGGTATGAAGAAACGGTTTGGTAGACTGCTGTGAGATCACACGTTGAACGGATTGTGGCAATATCTGCTCCATCGTGCGTAACATTGAGGTCACTGATGGGCAGGGCAGTTGAGCAGGTCAGGTCAGTGGGGCCATCTGCTGGTGAGGGAGGATTACCATGACAAACCTAACTCTTCATTACAATGTCGCTTTCATTTTATTTCCTTCGTTCCTTCTCCGTCCGTCACACCTCACTGGTTGGATACGTCCTCACTGAGAGGGAGCGTTTGCGTGTGAGTGTGTGTGTGTGTGTGTGTGTGTGCGTGTGTGCGCGCGCAATTTCACTAAGTCTAGAGGATGAATGAACACAAAGGGATGAATAGAGAAGCTCATTGCCGTGGCACAGTTCCCGGCCGTGAGGTTGATTCTCCGTAGTTACCAGCCAGCAGTGATGTAAAGAGTTGAGAAACTGGGAAATTATGGGATGTTTGGGAAGGGAAACCAGGAGCAAGCAACCAACCAGGCAGACAGAGAACCGGAGAGACACAAAGTTTCTTGATAACTCGGTGTAAAATCCAAATCATGGCATGCGGCAGCAAACGTTAAACAAGAAGTTGAGCTTTTATTGTCACACACACACACACACACACACACTTACTATGGATACGAAGTTTTTGTGCGTGAAAAGCCTGAATCATCTAATCTGGAGCTGACAGGAAGCAGACTGGCCGGCTCCGTACTTGACAGAACAGGCTCAACAAAGAAGCTTCATTTTTCAGGCTCGTGAAAGCGATGTTGGCTTGTTTACATATATGATACGGTTACGAGTCTTTTCATGTCCATGGCGCTTTAATCCGGCTTGTTTAACACAACAGGAGCTCTTGGCAGTCACATTATTTTCCATTTTATACATTTTCTAATTGTATTGTCATTTCTGAAATGAATCCCTCTATGAAATAGCTTCTCTTAGTTTTTATTTTTAATGACACCTCTCTGCGTTACGTTGCTAATGGTTTAACAACCCAGGAAAATGTTCAACAACCAATCCCAAAACACAGCTCACACAAAATCTGAATGCAACTGATTTGGATCACACGTGAATTTAATGTTGCGCATCATAAAGCTCTGAACATCATGTGCAGGACCTCTGCCAGCTGTTGTGACCAAACCCGCTGAACTGTCGCGTACAGCAGGTGGTCACTAGATGCTGGACTGAATCCGAGCCCTGGCCACAGTCAGCTGACCAAAGAGCAACAGAAAGCAAAGCACATTTTACCATTTCATCTTAAATAAAGAACGTAACCTTAATATTGTGGCATTTACAGCCCTGGCATAGTGGTAATTATTTGTACACAAGCTAGCACGTCAGTGAAGAAGCACTTTACCAGGTTAGTGACATTTGAACACCTTGGTGCCGCCTCCCACTCACGGATCTGGTAGACTGCCACTGACATTTGACCACGTTGAGGGACTCTCGAGTATTCTCATGTGCTTACTTGCTTTTACACAGTCTAATTTTGGACGGGGCTGTGCTGCAACACGAGAACAGTAATGAAATATGTGGTTGAATGGCTCCGATGGAGAACACTGGTGTAACATGTTAGTGGATTCTAGTTTGTGCTTGCGTTGCCATTGTTTTATTGACTTTTGTCAGGAAAGATGCATCATTTCTAGAAAGCAGCATGCATCCGCTCTTTCAAAATATAGAGAGTGCCAAGTTGAAAGTTAAACAACGTCCTGTCGCCAGGAATCCACCAAAAACCAGAATAACTGAGGAGATTGTCACTAACTGCTGAAACGAACAAGACAAGTTGTGTAACTATTTCACAGGTTTAGGATAATAATAGTATCCTAATTGTCATTCTGTGCCAAACCCGCACAGATCTGTAGGGTTATATGACTCATGTTGTAGAGGCCATAATTACTACTGTAACCGATCAGCTGTCTGCGTTCAATAAAGAGCACAACACGGTTTGGCAGCTAGATGGACCAAAGGGAGAGACCGCTTGAGGCCTCCTGTTGCCCACAGTGTGTTTGTACTAAAGCAGGATAGAGAGAGAGAGAGAGAGAGAGAGTTTACTCAGGGCAGCTGGAAGGAAGAGTCCAGCTGGGTTTGTTGGCTGCTAGAGAGAGGAAGAGGGAGGGAGAGAGGAAGAGGGAGGGAGGGAGAGAGGAAGAGGGAGGGAGAGAGAGAGAGAGAGAGAGGAAGTATGAGAGCTGGCGGCGGGGCGGTCCAATCGGACACCGTCATTGGCATTTCAGGCATGACGAACTGGTTTGGCTCGGGTCTCTTCCCCTCCTCCCTCCCTCTTTTCCTGTCTGTCTCTCTAAGACCCAGCGCTGTCCTCTAAAACTTTATAGCACCCTCTCTCTTGTTGTTCCTGTCTCTCTCTCTCTCTCTCTCTCTCTCTCTCTCTCTCTCTCTCTCTCTCTCTCTCTGCCTCTCTCTCTCCCTCCTCGCCGTGTCGTTTCTCGCGACCTTGCCCTGTCCTGGTCCTTTGGAAAATGTGAACAGAGGGCAGCCGAGTTGGTGGTTCTCAGGCTTTGGGCACCATGAGTGAGTACGCTGTGCAGAGCATGGGGGTTCTGGGAGTTTCTGGGGGGCCTCGAGTCAAGTTTTGAACGCGTCTGGGGAGATGCAGCGAGATAGCGCTCCTCCCGCTGTCTCTCTCTATCATCCCTTTGTTTGTTGGTCTCTCTGTCTGTCTCTCTGTCTGTCTTCCTGTCCGTCTCTGCCTCAGCTGTTTGAACTTGCCTTTTTAAAGTCTGGAAAAGACTAAACTTCAAGCCTTACAGTTTAACTTTTTTTTTTTTTTTTTAGTACTGTAGGAAGGTCAACTCTACTCGTACTGATTTTGGACACAAGTAGCACTGTTGTACTGCAACAGTTTCCAGGAGGCGGCCATATTGATTCCTAGGATTAAAACCTGTCCTGTGAGCAAACATCCACATGAAACCTTCCCACGAGCCTGTTGTGTATATATATATATATATACCCTTGTGCTCTGTGCTAACTCTCGGTCCAGTGATACTACACTTAGTTGTGTTGTGACTTGTGCAGTAGTGCTACTTGGGCCGTTCTGTTGTAACATTGACACGGCATGTTTTGGATCTGTAATTATTGCCAGTGTATTTTCTCCTGATTAAGCTACAGAATGGATTGATCTGGATGTTGACACTTTCTGCACTTGTTGGTGTATCATTACACATGAACGTAAACTTTCTTGCTCCAGTGGCCTCTAGTTGATGTAATTCCAGCCGTCCATGTATTTTCATTTGCATATTAGAATTGAACTTCTCTTGCCTTACACGACTTGTGTTCGTAATCCCAAAACAAAATGGAAAAGTTTGAACTTGAAATGGTTTCTACGCGGTGTCTCTTTAATACATTGTTTACTATTCTCCTGCTAGATGTCAATCGTCCTTCTGTTGCTTATTACGGCCGGTCTGTTGGTTTGTTGTCTCAAAGGAGTCAACAACACTGTTTACTTTGAACTTTGGACCTGGTTCACTTTTTTTGCTCTTTTCTCAACTGATTTAGCAACAGTTTCCATTTAACAACTAAATTAAAACTAGACAAAACATGTACACAAGGGGTCTCTTGTCTTGATCTGAAAACCATTGTTTGTTTGATAAAATACAACGTACACACACACACACACACAAACTGTTTTGCTGTCTCCATTGACCTTTTGTCAGCACACACAGCATGGAGGGGTTTGTGCTATAATTATCCTCATCCATGTCCTATCCGAAACTCACTGTAGGAGTCAAAGTACATCGGTCATGTGTATTAGCAGAGGAGAGATTGTGTGAATTCTGACCAGCAACATCTGCATCAGGTTTGGGCCAATATTATTTGGATTCATTTCTCATTGTGGATTTTTCAACTCTTCTCTAAATTGTTTGACCACGCAGATGTCATTAAACTATAATTTATGATACACATGGGCAATTAATTGAAGTGGAGATCTGTCTTTATCTTCATCATGATATGGATAGTTGGCAAAGGTTCGGGATTTGACGCTTCAGAGAGGCACCACAGATTTGTCTGTCGGTCTGCTGCAGTACTGAATGCGTTGTCTCGTAAAAAGTGTTACTACATGACGACCCAAACGAAATGTGTATTAATGCATAAACTAGTCAAAACCTGGATCAACGGTAAAATGGACAGAATTGGACGGAAATGCCATTCAGTACTTACTTCATGGTCGAAAACCTCATTGACTGCGCTGCTTAATCATTCCGCAGCTGCTCTGTGCATGCGTGTGTGTCTGTGTGTGGGTTTCCCTCTTTTCCAGCACAGTCAGTCATTCAGTCTGGTTAAGCAAACTGTGAGAGACAGCATTGTTTGGCAGACAGACAGACAGACAGAGGGGGGGGGGGGGGATGGACAGCAGAGGACAGAAATAGAGAAACAACTCTGCAGGTTACCTCCCCATTCAGTGTCCATGCTAACCTAATCAATCCACAAGCTTCTCAATTCCACATGACTATAGAATAAGCTACTTTAATGAAGCACACTGAAACCGAAGGCTGGACACCCTTAAGTGAGATCATTTAGTTTTCGAAAAGCAGCGGTCGGGTTGACTCTGGATTTCAGTCGAAGGTTGCTGGTCTCAGAGAGTCTGTGGACCGGATGAGCCGTTTGTTTCATATCTGGAAATGTGTGGTTACGCTGCACCCAGTAATGGTTTTAGCCTGTAGCACAACAACACCTGGGTTTCTATTGTCATCTGTGACAGTGAAACACAACCAAAAGGTGAGCAACACAAATCCAAGTAAGCATTTGATTCAACCAAGGATGCAAATAGACGCAAATGAACTTCACTTTTGGTTGAGTTCTGCACAGTAGATGCGAAGTGTTGAACAGTTCCTTATTTTACCACTAGATGGCATCCTCTACTTCCAGTTCTCATGGGCTAATGGAACGGTCTGTCTCTCGCTCTCTCTGTGCAGATGTGTGTAACAGTACTGATTTGCCGGAGCTCGAGATTATCAGTCTATTGGAGGAACAGCTGCCTGTCTACAAGCTGAGGGCCGACACCATCTTCGGCTACGAACAAGATGATTGGCTGCACACGCCACTGGTGGACCCAGATTCTCCCCTCGACTTGACGACTGAACAGATTGAGGAGACCCTCAAATACTTTTGTAAGTAAATCACACACTGCAGATTTAGAGGATTTAGTGGGAAAAAAAGTAGTGTCCAAATGTATTCTTAATATTATGATGATGATTGTTAATGTAAGAATTTTTATTTCGTTTTTTCCCTAAAGACTAGTCTGTACGGGTATCACCACTCTCTCAAATATTGTCATTAGATGTTATTAATCTTTCCTGACATGATAATGGTCAGGTGAAGGGCGTTTAGACTGATGAGGGGGGAGTGACTGAAAAATAGAGTGAGGAGGGTGTGGAGCTCAGAGAGAGAGAGAGAGAGAGAGAGAGAGACCGTCCCATCTGTGTTGGTGCAACAGCTGACCATGGTTACCACAACAAACATACCCGCAGTGTATATATGCACATGTCTGCCTCTGTCTTATCAAACTAAGAGCTGCCTTGTGGTCGACGCTCACACCAGCTGTAAACCACGCACGCACACACACGCACGCACACACACAAATTAAAAACACAGTAACACAGATGTTTTTTCATCATCAATATTTCAGTTCCCTGTTTTATATGTAGTTATTAAAGTGACTCGTGGTGAAACAGTATCTAAAAATAGATCGAAGGTCTCATAAAGAGGCTTTACTGAGAACGGTGGCTGCTGCCACCCAGACTGAAGCAATGACATGGTCATGTTGCATAAGAAAGATTATTTAAGGTATTCAGCAATTTTTCTGATCTATCATTAATATAGTTTTTTTTCCCTTTACCAACAACTGCTTCCTTCCCTGGACGTGTTGCTTCTGTGGTGTGGTATGAACTGCTGAACCGGAGATGATCATTCACACATTAATCTCATCACGCATTGATTACCGTAATTCACTTTTCTCATTGCCCTCAACCGTTTGCAGGTCATTCAAAACACTGCTGCCGGGACTAATGGAGGGTCTCACATCACCCCCCCTACTCTGACCTCTCCACTAGCTCCCTCTAGCTTTTAGGGTACACTTTCACACCCTCACTTACAGTCAGGCTCCCGCATGGTAACTGATCTACTTCACCTCTACTCACCAGCTGGCACTCTCAGGTCCAAAGCCCCAGGTCTTCTGTCTGTCCCTCGTACGCGCCTTAAGACCCGTGGTGATCGAGCTTTTGAGGCAATAGCTCCTAAACTTGCGGATTCTGTCTTACGCACCTCTTTAGACTGCTGTGTAACATCCTTATTCCCGTTTTATGTGTATTCTCCCATGTGTCTGTTATTTATTGGCCCTATGGTCATATTGTGTTCCTCATTATTGGAATTCCTGCCCTGTAAAGCACTTTGTGATTTTGTTCCGTGGAAATACTTACCTATTTGTCATTCTGTCATCTCAAATTGATGGCCTGGTATCGACACTTAAAGGGCCATCAATGAGAGGGGATCTAAAGAATAGGGTCATACAACCGTATGAGTGCACAGATATGGTTATGTATATATTTAGACATATATTTATATGATATATAACGGCTTCTTGTTAGCCAGCAAAGCTGGTTGACCTTAAACTGTGCTCATATTGTCATTGAAAGCTTCTTTGCCCATGACTCATTGTTCTCCCATGTATAATAATTTTGCCTCTCCGCAACTAAAACGACCAACTCTTGAATGCCCGTCGTGCTCATTCATTTTGGGGTTGCCACGTCAGCTCTGCCAACGCCGCACTGCTTCCCTGCTATCGGCTCTACATGCTGTGTCGGGCCTCTGGAGCCTGAGCCTGTTACTATAGTAACCTCACAGAAGGACAAAGTAGAGGAGAGCAGGGGGGCGATGCCTGCGTACGAAGGAAGGGCGGGAGCAAGCTTGTGACACTCCTGCGCGTGATTGGCTGTAGGCCTCCTCTAGGCCCCGCCCATCCTACTGTGTCATGCATCCTTTCTGCTGCAAAACCCGTGACTGCTGCTGCTGCTGCCTGCGCTCTCTCTCTCTCTGTATCACTGTGCTTATTGAGTCATTGTGTGAGCTGCTGTGGTCCATGTGTAGAGCTGGTGCTGCCACGGAGCAAAGGATGTTACCAAAGAGGAGACCACTGTCCTAGTATGACCTCAGAGAGGCTCGACCGGCGGACGGACTGACATGAAGATGAATTGACAGGAAGCTATAAATGGATGGAGACATTTGCTGAAGCTTTGTGGCCGAAGGAAACTTGGCAGACAGAACAATGAAGAGGAGACCGAAAGACAAGGAGACGGCAGAGAATTCCACCTGACACGTTTGCTGAAAAGCGATGAAGGGATAACGTTTCTTCAAACTGGCGACGCAAGCAACGGTTTCCTGGGATGACGCGCAGAAATGGCACCAGCATCACAACAAATATGGAGTGTAATGCGCTGACAGCTTGTAGTCAATGAGGGTGGAACAGAAGGCACATATGAGAATGGGCAGATAGTCACTAATCCGGACTGTGTGCCAGCTGGTGACCGCTAAGCATGCTGGGACAGCGGAAGTGGACACTGACCGACTGACTGACTGCTCAACGGACAGTTCCGGTAACTAGTAAGATGCCAGCGACAAACCGGTCGTCTCAAAGCATGCTGGGACGTTTTCGTTGGCCAAAGATGTGGCAGCTAAATGTGCTGGGACACTGGAGCACATACAGCTGTCTGTCAGAGCAGTGAGGATGAACAGGCGAGGCCCCACCAGAGGTCAGAGGTTTGTCAAGGCAGACTACTACGAGCTGGACTGGTACTATGAGGAGTGCACTGATGGTAAGACGGAAGTCTGCTACAGTTTTATGCAGTGACCTCTAGTTCTTGAAGAGTTGACTCTAACGACACTGATGTTACTGGCTATGAATGGTAAGAGGTCGTTTCATTATATACTAACGTACTTTCGGTTGGTTAGTCGTGGGCATCATGAGAGATGCATACGGCAGAGATGCTGCCCAGGCCTCTAGATCATGAGCTCTAGTTATGTGGAACGTAGCAATGAAGGATTTTCGACTGAATTACCGGTGGTAAGTACTTCTGTTTTAATACGTTTTGTAATCCCGCTTCATAGATAAAAAGAAGTACTTAACAACGTTAAGCAACGTTTGATAAGCAGGTTTTCCATATGTGTCCTCTGCTTACACACAAACTGAGATTAAAGTAAAGGGGAAGTGGTGGTGGGATTAAGTTGGATTTGTTGTTATCAGTGAAAACCGATATTTATCCCCTGAACATGATAGGACATTTTTATCTTTTACTCCTAAAACACACAAAAATGAGTACATTTTTAATGTATTTTACATTTTTTTGTATTTTAAGACACAGCAGCTTTAACGCTGTAGCTCAGCAGGTGTAGCAGTGATGTGTGGCAGCCGAGTGGCTCAGAGGCCCACGGAGAAGCCTCCAGTACAGGAGGGGCTGTGGGTGTACGTGGAGGCAGTGGGACCGAGCTGGTCGGTTGGGATTCCTCTAAATCGGTGCAATAGGGGCAGTATTGTTTTGCAAATTACAACCAACTGTTTATTACAACAGAGGGAAATACCTGCTGAACCGGAGAGACTCGCAGGAAGTCATCAAAAAAAGGTGTAATAAAGGTATTGATTGGCTGGTAGAATGTCAAAGTGAGTGAATGAAAGGAAGCAAAGTTATTAGAGAGAAAAAAAAAGCAAAGTAATAATCTGCAAGAGTAAATGTTTTAAATGCTGCAGGCCAGGCATCGCAGTCTTGCAGTTGCAGCACTACGTGACGCGTGTGTGTGTGTGTCTGTAGATTACATCAATACAGTCATTCGTACATGTAATTGAGCGGAAGGAAATCAGCGGAGGATTGATGATGCCTGGTCACGTGACGTGAGACTAGCAGCAGATCATGCAACGGATCGGTTGGTCTTTGGCTCTGCCCCTGGCTCTTCCTCTTCCACCGTTGTCCGTGTGCCACCCTTCTTCTCTTGTAAAGAAGCCTTGGTTTGTGCTCTGTAATACACTAACGTACCTTCCATTTGGACACAGGTGCCTTTTTGTGAATTTGAAAGCCGTAGATTTGAGTTATCTGAGCATTTAACTGTAACGTTCGTTGGATTAAGGTTATGTTTGGTAGGGATGGAGATTCTTGCATAACAGTCTAAACCGCTCAGCCCCTCCCCCATGTGAGTTGTGCAGTTTAAACATCCGAAATATTATTTAGCCATGGCATCTAGACCTCGGTTGAGTTTTTGTTTTTACAATTGTACTTGATGCTGAAATGATCAAACATCAAAATGTTCGTTCAGCTTCTTTGAAAAATATACTTGTTGAATGGGGCAGAAATAGAAGCAGCTGGTTTAGTGTTATTCTGAGATGTGGAAGTAGGTTAGCTTATATTTAGCACAAGCCACCATTGCTGATAGTAGCTTGCCAAATGTTGTTTTTATAGCGGCCTTTAGACAAAAGGTTTGGATGGAGGGAAACGAGGGCAGAAGAGGGCAAGCTATCCCTCCGCTGTGGATGGAGGGATAAACCTAGTAGGAATGAAACTGGGAGACAAAACATGGATTCTTTTCTTACAATATAAATAAAAGCTTTTAAAACTTGTTTAATATGTATTACCTTAAATCCTGCACGTTTGCATTGGATATTTGAGTAAACTATCGAACCGCATTGGATTCACAAAAGAAGATCCGGATCTTGTAATAATGAGACCTTTACTCAAAATATACAATGTGTTTCTCAAATTAGGAGACAATAACTATTTTTTTTGATACTTCTTCATTTTGTGCCAATGCAGTGCTTCCGTACCAAAACTTAGATTTTGGAAGTTGTGTTTTAATCCAAAATGACCTGCTGTAGGCTACTATAGAAATCGGCAAGTAAGAGTTCACTGGCCTGTGCTCACATGTTGATAAAAATATCCGTAGTGGGTTGTAAATATAAGCAGCTTGACGGACACAGATCCATTAGATAGAAAGCAGTTGTTGTTGTTGTGGGATTTCTTGATTCTGACCTGGTTTATATCTGCAACTGTGTAGTGTCGATGTAAATTTCTGGTCCAATTTAGTAACGCTCTTTCAAATAACTGCACAAAGCCGGAGGCTTCGCAAACAAATGAGGGCAAAAGCGGGAGAATGAATGAAAAACAAGTAGAGTGTAAAAAGTGAATACGAGCAAAAAAAGCGATGGGAGGGAAAACGGAGCTGTGAGGTACCCAGCGTTGTTTTCCCAGGTCTCCTTTGTGGCCCGCAGCACTGAATCCATAACGCCATTGAGTGGAGTTACTCAAGCAGACAGGACGGTTCTGAGCTGACATCGCTTCACAATTACAGCAATTATAACACTGAGCAGTGACTAATGAGCAGAAAAGTGGGCTGCTTTGATGCTTCCGTATTTATCTACAACGCGTCGGGTCATCTTGGCCGTATGAGGTCAGCTTACAGGAATGTGTGACATTTTCATAGTTATTCTCCTTTTTATGTGTTTAATGTAAAAAAGTTTGAAAAACATGGTCACGTCTGAACAGTTAGAACATTAATTACAGTTGTCCATGCACATGCATACAGGACAACTGAATGATTAAAATGATAAGATAATGTCTAAAATCTGGAATCTAAAACAAGGACGTCTCTCAAACTTAATAGTTTAAGAGGAATAACAAACTATATGCAGCAGTGACTTTGCTCTAATATTTTCAAAAGTTTGTCGTTTTTTTGCGTCTGTTTTCTAATGAGCTCACATTAAAAGTAGCGACTGGGAAGGCGAGATAGGCTTGTCCCTAAAAAGGACTACAGTTCAGCGCATTTGGAAAAAAATCCTTTTATTCATCCGACCGCTTGGCACCTTTCCAACCCAAATAATATCCTGTAAACTTCACTTTATCGTAGAGGTTCGGGGGTTTAACAGTCACCTATAAGTGTTTCACTGAGACTGGCACGCCCTGGAAACAGGTTGTTTGATTGTCTCCATAGTGGCCGGACCGGAACGTACCAAGCCGGTTTCAAATGAGGGGGGTTGGAAAAGCAGTCACTTTCTTTTGGAGTTAAGGCCTTCCTGAAAAAACGGCTGTCTCTCTCAGCTCTGATTGGCTCCCGTTGGTTTCAGGCTGAACTATTTCCTTTTAAGTGAAACAAAAGCTGTGTTGAAAACTTGAGGATTACAGGTTTTCTGGCTTTTAAGAGACAGTGGTCCGCCTTCTGTGTGCAGCAGGCGGCCGTGTCCACCCCTCTCTGTGGTAAAGTAGAATAGGCCATTCACTGACCAGTCACACAGGAGACGAGGAGGAGTCCCGTAATCTGGTTGTCCCACAGAGCTACCTCCAGGGACAACTGACACACACACCGAGCTGACATTAGTCGTCACTCGACCGATGCACACACACACACACACACACAGACAGACTTTGCCAGTCATGTACAATGGAGTGTTTAGAGAGAGACATACTGCATGCACTCACCTATTGTCCCCTTGGGAACAAACGCACTGTTAGATGTGTAGTTTCACATCTAGGCACCCACGGAGCAGGTATTGATTCTGCCACGGACTCCCAGGTGCACACAGCCTAAGGGGGAGCCATGGCGTTGCTTCTGCAGGCTTTGGGGTTCAGTGGATGGTCTTAGAGGCAGAGTGGAGGATGGCACTGCTCGCTGCAGCCGAGGACGAGCTGGAGTACTCCAACCAGCCAGAGGAGGATGAGGAATACGTCCGTCTGCCCACTCATGAAAGCACCGCGCAGGAAGAAGAGTACGTCCGTTTTCCCTCGCCAGGAAGCACAGAGCAGCTGCAGCCGCAGGAGGAGGAGGAAGAACAGATTGATGAAGAGCAACAGGTTTTGTGGGAAGGTAGACGTCTTCATCTACGTTGTCTAGTCTGCGTGGCGGCTTGCTGAGGGTGTGCGACCCTCGACCTGCGTCCTGATTGTTCTGTAATGAAGGGCTGTGTCGGCTACCTGTGGAACCCTCGCGTGTCCTCCGTGGCTTCAGCCTGCAGGCGACGTCTCTGTGGGACTCGGCACAGCATGGTGCCTGTTGTTGTCCATGTTCAAACATGGGCTTGGCCCATCAATGCGGCATGCTTTTTCATATTTGTTTAAGAACACACAAAGCTGTCTGATGACTGTTTAGTTTGTTCGATTGCGTTAAGTCGCTTTGGAATCAACCACTTAATGGCTTTAGGATTGGTTCCGGATAGTTGAGGAACAATCCTGAGAGACAAGGTCGACGTGTTCATAAACCGAGGACCCAAACAGTGTCTCGTTATGCTGGCCATGGGGGTTTGGTGAGGGGGGAGGGGGGGCTGTAGACTGATGTCGTTAACTGTCATGTGATGGAGACGGAAACTTCAGACGTCTGGCTCCATCAGACGGAGAAAAGATAACGGATCAGCTTTGAGCTGTTCAACTAGGCACTCAACGCATGCATCCACCCACAGCTGTCGACGGTTGTGGTGAATAAGACTTGACGTTGGATTTGTTCTTCATCAACAAGAAAGAAAGGGACGGGGGGGGGGGGGGGGGGGCGGGGGAAGCGGCTGCGTCAGTCTTCAGTTACACGCACTCCTTCTAAAACGCCAACATCCAGATCACATTCCCATATTAGGTTACAGCTCCTTTTACGTTTCCCAGGTTAAAGCTACGTT
Source organism: Pungitius pungitius (assembly GCF_949316345.1). Taxonomy (NCBI): domain Eukaryota; kingdom Metazoa; phylum Chordata; class Actinopteri; order Perciformes; family Gasterosteidae; genus Pungitius; species Pungitius pungitius. Next base: position 2,332,898 of record NC_084910.1, read on the forward strand.
CTCCAACATGCGTCTCGGCCTTTTCTCCCGTTACGCGTTCATGACCAAAGCGGCCAAGGAGCACTGCCGTGTTGTCCTCAAACATGTGGCTTTCTTTTCACGGCAACAAGAGGTGAAGACCGACGTTTACTGTCATTAGAAAGGCCGTGCGTTGGTTTAAAAGTTGACTAATATGCGCTTATTGATCAGACTCTGTGTTACCATGGTGTTAAACCTGCATATCTGTCCATATAAACACACGCATACGGGTATGCTTTCCGCTTATGAACGTGCTGGTTTGTTCCCCCACTAACAATATGTGCCACGACAAGAAAGAAGGTTAAGCGCCTGGGTGTCGGGTTTGCATGAGAATGACTGAATGAACCAATACTTGCTTTAACACTAAAGAGATTCGTGAAGCAGACCAGTGTCCGACTTACTCATTTGTCCTTGTCAGCTGGATGAGGGCAAGTTATTTAATGTTGTATAATAATGGACGTAAAACGGCCTTAGAGTCCAGCAGCCTGACGCTATACTGTCGGTGAAGTATGAGCATATGGAAATGTGCTGTTTGCATTGGCTCCCTCTGTTTTGCATTGTAGGAGGCCAGAATGCCTCTTTTACAGCCCTATTGCATAAGATCCCTGATGTGACTGGCCCTTCTCACCTGCAATAAAATCAGATGGCCGTATCATATTGCCTGTGTCTCTGTGTCTACTGTATGACACACGAGGCACATGTTGGACATTACACCTGCTGACGGCGCAGCACCACACACCTCCTCTCTCCAGGGTTAGAAGTAACTAACAGGGCTGATTAAAAGTAAATATGCTCATACCAGTAGATTAAGGGTACCTGGAGCCAGGTACATGCAAAAAAAAAAGAAAAAAATCAAACTAAATGGGCAACACATTATCAAATGAACTGCTGAAAGCTTTAGCTCTGGAGGAGCAGAGGAAATAGTGGTTTTGAACAGAAGGCATCCAATGGATGAGGCAGCACCAGACAGGCTTCCACAGTTGTGCTAGATTACAAGACAATAAATAAATAATGTTGTTCGATTGAGTGATATAAAGTTCAAGCTTTGTACAAAGAAGGAGTTGGTAATGATGGTGTAGGTGTGGTTTCTCTCTGTCTACACCCTTAACTTATCTTTTCTTAATCGGGACGTATGAAACGTGGGTTGAACGATATGAGATGTATAGTATGTGAAAGGGTACTTCTTAAGAACTTAATGGAATTCATTAACCAAGAACAGGGAGTTGGGTAATTTGTAAAAAAAATAAAAGTGCTGTTTATTTGGAATAAACTTCTGTATGGAATCTTGTTTGATCTTATGAGCTAAAATTAAAACTCAAGTTGGGGAGAAATCCTATAAAATCACAAATTGAATACACAGTTCATTATTTCTTTATTCTTTTTACTAAGTGAATTGCGAGCTGCTTTTTGTACTGAGACCTCGTCTTTGCATTCCTTTGTGTCCATGCAGTGTTGTGTGCTGACAGAGTGGGCCAGATGACGAAGACCTACAGTGACATCGATGCCGTCACTCGACTGTTGGAGGAGGTGAGACCACGTCGAGTCAAAGTAGGGAAAAACGGACTACAGTGCACTCGAGGCAAATATTCCGCTGTGGGCCGATAGTCCGATCACAGGTTTCTCCATGAAGTTCAGGGCACCATGTAATAAAACCAGCCGGCGGCAGTTGATATTCAAAGCCGAGTGATCCACATCAGCAGCTGTGGAGAAGCTCGGTCAGCTTCCTCTGTTTTTAATACAAGGGTGAAATTGTTAAATGACCCACATCCAGCCATCCAACTACTGACTAGTCATGGTATCAACAAACCCTTCTCACCCTGCGAGATATCGCTGTACTGACCTCTTTCTGTGAGAAGTTAACTTCCTTTACTTGACACCAAGACGTGCAGAAAAACAGGAGCGCCTGTCAATCATTTGTGCGGATTCATAATGAGCTCCTAATCACGGTAGTCGGGTTGTGGGAGTGTTCGGGTGATGCTGTGGGTTTGTGCTGCTCTGAGTAATGGGAGGTCGAGGTATTAAGTGTTCTTGTTCAAACACACACAGCGATTGTCCTTTAGTAAAGTGTGGACATTGTTTCTCTCTTCATTACACCCTTTACAAACTTCTCGGGGCGTTATTGTGTACATCTACACATTACTCCCAGGTGACATATTTACAATGCACTCATTTTAAAAGGAATGGTTCAGCATTTTGGAAACAAAAGAAAAGATACTCTTGCACATGTAAAGTCGGAATAGGTTGTGAGGGCCAGCTAGGGTTGCCATCTTTAGTACAGAAGGCTATGGGATGCAAACAATATGCGGTCACGCCATAGAGGTAACGGCTTCCTCTACTAAACCGATGCAGGTCCCATCGGGACCAAATCATTTCTGTTTTCTGGACTGAGCCAATGCAACGAATCGCTCTCACAATCCTTGTAAGGATTCGTTCACGAGCGAACACATCACTAGAAACTGCCGGCACGGCTCCAAAGAGTCAGTCCTCTTATCTAGCTCGTGGCGACAAATTAAATGGGCGTAAAATATCCCAAAATGTAAAATGACTCGTTTAATATGTCGTGTTTTCAACTGAACAAAACGTCCTCGTTGCAGAAAGAGCGCGACTTGGAGTTAGCGGCTCGCATCGGACAGTCACTGCTGAAGAAAAACAAAGCTCTCAGTGAGAGGAACGAGCTGCTGGAGGAGCAAGTAGAGCACATACGAGAGGAGGTACACAGCTGTGTGTGTGTGTGTGTGTGTGTGTGTCGTTGGATCATCTATCACTTGCCCATCATGTAATGTCCTCCTTGGGTTTGGAGGACGAGCTTCTCTTCTTTTACCGTAACTGTCTTATGTCCCCCATGCCTCGGTCAATGTTTCCACATATAGGTGTCTCAGCTGCGTCACGACTTGTCCATGAAAGATGAGCTGTTGCAGTTCTATAGCAGCGCTGCTGAGGAAAGTGAGGGGGAGTCGACCACCTCCACGCCGTAAGTCACGCTTCATTCAGCGCTTCTCTCTTGTTGTTAAACAGCATTTTACAGCATAACGACAGGCGGATGGACTGATTCAAATGTCCCCCCCCTCTGGTGTGTGCGTTCACAGTGTGCGTCCCAGTGAAAACCATGTGTCGACTCCAATTTCTTTCCCCCTGGACTCCCTGCAGAAGAAACTTAAAGATCTGGAGGAAGAAAACAAATCCTTGCGATCTGAGGTACACGCACACATTTACAAATAAGCTCCTGCAAACAACATCTCTGCTTTTTTTAAATTTTAAAGTACAAACATTATGAAATCCCATTTAATGACGCAAATAAGCTAACGCTATAATCTGGTACAGTTCATTGATTTTTTTAACTGCACTTTGTCCCTTTTTAAATGAAATAAATCATCAAATTCTTATATTTTTTCAATTCCAGTGTCTTACAGTCTCTATGGAGGGTTGGGGTGATTTAATAATGACTCCAGTATTGATGAGTATTGTCTTTTTTATCAGGCCAGCCATTTGGAGACCGAAACGATCTCGTATGAGGAGAAGGAGCTGCAACTCGTCAATGACTGTGTTAAAGAACTACGTGAGTACTTGACTGACTGAAGTTAGATTGTTCTTAATGTTACATTTTCTCAACCACTGTGTGATTCCCTCTAAGGGCAGTGAGGCAATAGAGTTGTTTTTTTTGCAGGTACTCACTTTTTATGCTTCCAGGTGATGCCAACGTGCAGATGTCCTCTCTGGCTGAAGAGCTCGCCAGAAAGACCGAGGACGCCTCCAGACAGCAGGAGGAGATCACACACCTCCTCTCCCAGATAGTAGACCTGCAGAAGAAGGCCAAGATGGTAGAGAACCCCTGGCAGCTCAAATACTAACGATATCAAATATCAGCTCTAATGAATGTGTTAGTTATTTTTATTTTGTTTCAACAATGCCTGTGTGCAAACACAGTGTTGTTCATACCCTATCTCTGCTGTTTGCAGTACGCTGTGGAGAACGAGGAGCTGACTCAGCACTTGGGTGCAGCCAAAGACGCCCAGCGACAACTCACTGCTGAAGTGAGACACACTAATAAAGCGTTAAATGACCAAAACCTGATACGGCGCGGCCATTAAAAACCCATTTCAGGCCATCGTATAACAATTTCAGTGATGTTGTGGGGTCCAATGTGCAAACTAGAAAGTTTTCTGGACAAATCTGGTCAAAACATTTTCTTTCAAGTCTCAAGTGATTTAGAAGTATTCGAAACAAATATACTTCAGTTATTCCCCCCAAAAAGCTACACATGCATGTTGTGCACGCATATCTTGTTTTTTTGTTCCCCTCTACACTTTCAATCTTTTCCCTTCCTCCAGTTGCAAGAGTTACAAGATAAGTATGCAGAGTGCATGGAGATGCTTCATGAGGCTCAGGAGGAGCTGAAGAACCTGAGAAATAAAACTCTACCACTCAGCACACCTAGGCGTTTCCATTCTCTGGGTCTGTTCCCAATGGTGAGCTCACTTTCACTCACCATTCTGTCAGTAACGGAACATTTCCCTGTTCACGGGTTCCTAAAAAATGCTTTTACCTGCTCCTCCAGGACTCTCTGGCTGCAGAAATAGAGGGCACCATGAGGAAGGAACTTCAGATGGATGATCCAGACGTAGAAGAGCAGAGGTGCATAGCCTGGCCCGCCCTAAAATGAAAAAGTAGACAAAAGATTACAGCAATGACAACCTTCGTGCTGTAATGGCCGGTGTTTATTATATGAAGACTATCCATTCAATAAATCTCCATCTATATTTGTTCATACTTCTTCAGGCTGCAGCCCAAGCGAGTGTTTCAGACCGTAAAAAACCTGAACCTGATGCGCCAGCAGCGCTCATCGCTGGCGCCCTCCCCCCTCAACATCCCGGGCTCCAATCAGACCTCGTGCCTCACCTCAGGGCTCTGCAGCAGGGTGGGCACGCCGCGCTCCAACTCCCTGTATGGTAGTGACCCAGGAAGTGGGATCATCCTGGACAACAGGACCAGCAGTGTCCTGGAGGGTCGGGACGATGGGTATGGACTGACCGGCTTCGCAGAGCACATTTTAAGATTTTTAAGATGTTGACTCTCTTCTTTTCTTCATCATCACCAAAAGCTACGGGGGGGCAACACTCACTGTACTCTTTGTATTTTTGTGTTTGTTGGTAACCTTCAGTCATTAGCTCCTGCATTTGTTATTGTCATCTTTAACAACAAAGAGCAACTGAGGGAGAGAGACTTGATACCAATGAAACACACAACTCTGCGCCCTCCCCAGGTCAGAGGACTCTAACAAGCGGCCCCCTGGCACCCCGGGGACCCCCGGCAGCAGGGACCTGGAGGCAGCCCTGCGGCGGCTGTCCCTCCGCCGCGACAACTACCTCTCGGAGAAACGCTTCTTCGAGGATGAGCGGGAGAGGAAGCGGTCTTATTTGGCCAAAGAGGAAGAAAAGGGAGGGGAGGGGAGTAGTGGGGGCCCAGGGACACCGACGGAGAGCCTGCTGTCGCTGTGTTCGCATCCCTCCTTCGGAAGCGTCTGGTCGGGGTACTCCATGTCGGCCAGATCCTACCTGCCGGATAAGCTGCAAATTGTAAAGCCGCTAGAAGGTGATTATTCCGCTCAGAGACACAAGTCCTCACTCGCTGCACACAATGAAAAAGAGAGTCTGAATCAGAGCCACTTGCCCAGTGAGCGTTCTAAGATCTCTCCCCAAAGTTCAACCCCAATGAGCCAGACCCAATCCCAGAGGCAGAGCAAAGCCCCTCAGAACCAGCAGCAGCATCAGTATCGAATTTTTCATCACCACAGTCAGTCCAAACTCTTTCTGAGTGCCTCCCAGGACCCTGAGACCCTGCAGGGGAGCTCCAGCCTGGTGGAGCTGAGCGGGCAGCAGAGCTCACGGCCCCACCTCAGCGCTCCGCTGGCTTTAGTCACAGCGCTGCTGGAGGTGGTGGAGCAACAGGAAGGCAGTTTGAATCTCCAACACTCCTTTTACTTCAGACACACACGGCCACGCTGCTGGTTCGAAGTTTAGATTATTAGCCAGTTTGTCTAAAAGCCAGGAGCTTAACAATTTACAAATAGTTGTTGCCCAGTATACCATTTTCAAAGTCAGGACAATTTGAGAGCAGTGAATTTTCCCAGTTTTGCAATGATCCCAAACACGTCACAAAAGGTGTGCACATTACACTGTAATCTTGTTTGTTTTGCAGTGACTGATTAACTATATGGTACTTTCAAATGGCCTTGCTTATACATTATTTTTTTCATATTCATATTTTTCATATTTACTGTTATTTAGTTTGCAAATGACTAGCTAAGAGACCTTTTTTATACTTGCAATCACTAGCTTATAAAGCGTGCATCACTTTAAAAATGAAGTCCACCAAAGGACACAAATTGTGAAAGAACACTGTTCCAAAGGTGTGTGGCTCCACCTAGTGTTCAAACTGAGTTACATCTCAGTGTGTGTGATTCATTCCAAGGCTGATGATGGTTGGTTAAGATGCTAGAAAATGATCTAGAATCTTTTAATTATTTTACTTCATGTTACCTATTATGACAAAGTACCTTGTAGAATGATATCTTCATCATTCTAGCATTTGTACCATTTAAAGTCAAAAGTAAAGAAATTAATCTAAACAATAAATGAAATGTTTTGACAGGATTCCTTTAAAGTAGAGAAACCAATCCACAGATGTAGTGCTTTTCTACTTAATGTGCTATCCATCTCTTTCAAACCTCTCTAGTTCCTTTTCTTTTCCTCATTTAGGTCTTTTTCTGTTCAACCTGTCTGTTTTCTTTATTGATGATTTCCTAAATAAATCATACTATTTGTTTTACCTTTCCTTTTCTTTCCTCATTTTTGTGTTAATTGTATTAGTCAATATACTGACATCTCTCAAAGTACCTTCAGATAACGAGAAAACAACCATTCATTGGACTGGAACTTTACTACTGGTCAATACTTAATACAAATCCATTGTAAATGCAGAACTGACCCTATTTACTGCATGAAAGTAAGCGCATATGTGGCTTTTCTTGTCTGTGTGAGGATGTGCATGTGTGACATGGATGGAGTGACTTGTTTATATACATGATATTGTATATGTGTGTGTGTCTGCTCACCCGTGTATTTGCTTATTTATAGCACAAGTTATGGCAGTTTGTACGATTGTAGCATCTTTTGATCATTTTTTTACACATACAATCATAGAAGTGAACAGATGTGTCTACCTAATAGTACAGTACTATTTACAGGCTTATGACCGCTGAAATATCGCTCTGTGAAGTAGGCCTGTGATGTACAGCAGCGGCGTCTCTTCCTCAAATTTAGCACAATCTCCCTTAAAAAGGCAATCCGGTGACTTGTGAATGGCCCAATCGAGTGTAAACACAACAACCTTTAGATATCATTTACAGTGAGATATATGTATATATATAAGCGTGTATAAGAGCATCTGAAGACTGATTTGAGATAACATGAGTTTTCCTCTCACCCTTTTCCTCTAGGCTCTGCCACTCTCCATGCGTGGCAGCTGTTGGCTCAGCCCCACATGGGAGCTCTGCTGGATCACCGGCCCGGGGTGGTCACAAAGGGCTTCCGCACGTTAGACCTCGAGCAGGAGCAAGAGGATGATTGGCACCTGGACCAACCGGAGGAGGACGAAGTCTCCTGCGACTCGTTCACCGGCTTGTCAGGAGAAAGCTCGGCTCCCGTGCATCTGCCTCGCTCTACCTCTTCTCCTGTGTGCTGCAACAAGATCAGAGACATTGATGACAATAGCCGGCTAGAAACAATGCAAGGGAACATGTGCACAGGCAGAGAAGTGATTCTTCCAAAGGATGGACATGTTGAAAAGCTGCCGCTTTCCTTCTCTTGCCTCTCTACTTCTTCTTCTCCTCCTCCTCCTCCTCCTCCTCCTCTCCCCTCTTCTTCCGAGATGAACGGGCACGTGGACCTCAAGGAGCTCCAGGACCGTATGCCTGGTGAGGGAGCACTTAGCTGAGGGTCACTGCACCGCATCCATCTACCCTCACCCTGAAACATTGGGATGAAAGGGGAGGAAGGGAGGGTTTGAAGGGGGGAGAGGACTTTTGGGAAAGCATTCACAGGACATCTCGCAACCCCAAAGTGACGTCCCTTCCTGACATCTGCACATCCACCCATCCCCCCCCCCCCCCGCCCCCCCCCCCCTCCCCCGGCAGGCCTTGTTCGTGCAGCCATCGAACCCCATCAAAACAAAGTATATGTTTTTTTTGTTCATTAATGTACTTCAACTTACATCTGAATGGCCTTCCTTCTCATTTCACGCTTTCTTTCAGTGCCACACTTTGGCCAATCATCCACCTCAGCTACCCTCTTCAACAAGTCTATCACAGTAAATCACTTCTTCCAGATCAATCCAGTTTACCACACCACCCCATGCACACAGAAATAGAAGGGCACGGGTCCACAGCGTGGCCACGTACGTGAATATCAGGTGTTACTAGTGCAGCTATCCGAGTCACATGTGAACACATGGCGACCGTTGGCTGGTTAATATTGGAGTTGACCTGACCCGTACGGTCACCTTCATCGACACGGGATAGGATTTTATTTATGGATGGCGTTAAAGTCAGAACATTCGTTCTAAATACTGTTTGTAAACAAACACAAAGGAATCTTAAAATCCCAAAAGATATCACCACAAAGGGAATTAGAAACACCCACACCAAAATACAAGAACAATTTAATGGCTGAATAAAAATTGTAACCGAGATTGAAAAAGCAATTTTTAGTTTGTCTGTTCTATAACATTTCTCTAGTGTTTCTAGCAACATTATTTACTCAAGGCGCTTAGCTGTGAATGTAATGTAATCCTTTTCTAGACATTCTACCCTGAAAATCATCACTACCAAAAATGAGTTTAGAAGAGATGTATAACAGATAATATCATTTTGAATGTAATTGTCAAAACCATGACAAAACCTAAAAGCATGATGGCAGTAATAATTACGTTCTTTAGACAGAAGTCCAAATGGAACTTGTTAGCCAGCACTCTTCATTTGTGCAGGAACAATACGGTCTTCCATAACTTTTAATACACATTCAGCGATCCTACCGTCACCAGTTCACATCTTACTCTTGGCTTAACATACATGCTTTTTCTTGGGGTTCATTCTGTAATTATGATCTATTCTTTTCTCCACTTTGTGCACAGTATTTTTTTAGCAGTGTTGCTTTCTACCTCGTATCTCAGGACTAACAGCCTTTGCCTCTGCTCTATCCTCCTCTCCTTTAGCCCATTTCCCCGGCAAGAGTATGTCTCACACCAGCTCTACATACACCTTCACCACCTGCAGGATTCTCCACCCTTCTGATCAGCTGACCTCTGTGTCCCCAAGGTAAACATCCTTGATACCAGAGTACCTTTTATTACTGTCATTTTCCAGTAGTTTGGTCCATTGAGGAGAAAAATGCTGGTATTCATTTAAACATTTGAAGCCTTACGTAGAAAATGAATGCCGACTTCCCGCCATAACGGCTGATGAAGTTTAGTGTCTCCAGAACCAAATCCCCACTGTGCTCTGTAAATCCAACTGCTTCTCAGCCAGGGCTACTTTGATGCCAGAGCACCTGGCTGACTGCGTACTCTGTGTCCTTGCCGTCTGATTGGCCTTGGCAGGTCACGTGATGAGGAAGATGAAGTGGAGTTGTATCATGTGGTTGTCGTGGCCGGAGTAGAGCAGACCCATTGAGTGCATCCACTGAGGGTGTACATGGGTGAGGCAATGCATGGGAGGGCATTGCAGAATAAAGAAGTGATTTTTCCCAAATCCCCTCCTAACCAACCTTCTGATGAAGTGCTGTGACTCCAATCACTGATAAAAATCTAACTCTGTCCAGATTTAAGCATGGATGCTCCTTCTTGTGGTTTGAACATCTAGCATGGTGTTATGTAACTTTGCTCTGGTCCTATGGTCAGTTGATAACAAGAGGTTGTACACGTGGTTGGGTATTTGATCTGAATTCAAAGAAGCCCCAGCATTCCAATGTGAAGGAGGCAGCATCTACAACAAGCCATTCGACACTTTAAGACCTCTGCTGGTGCCCCCAACGTAAGACCTACTGTGGGGACACTTAGACGGATGCTGCTATCTCAACCTCCACTAGCTGAGCACTCAATGGAGAAAGACGATCTTCTTTGATTCAAGAGGATGATGATATGCTCCACGTGTACGACCCCTCTGCTGCCATGTACCAGATAGAGGTCACGTGACTTCACCTGTCAGTGTTTTTGCTCTTATAATTCTGTGCCGTAAGTGTCTGTATGAAACCTGGCTGTCTTTATTTTTTTAAATGTATTAGTCACTAACAGCCCTTTCCTCTGTGACAAATAACATATTTCAAACGATTAGTGATTTCACGCTGATTTAGATGAGACTAACGGTCTAAATAGGATGGATGTGTTCAAGGGCGTGTCCCAACAGAGACTCTTAATTGTCCCTTAAAGCTAAGTGAAAGGACTTGATGACTCATGTCTACTCAATTCTCTCCCATCATTCCATACTGTTTCTCACGCATCCCCTCTCTGTCCATTACGTCCTCCCTCCCCCCCAACACGCTCTCCTTCCCCCCTACTCCACCCCCAGCTCCGCTCTGGCCTCTTGTCAGAGCAGCGCTTGCTTCGGCCCCCCTACGCCCACCTGCTCCCCTTTTCCCTTCTCTGCCTCGCCGTCCTACACCCCCTGCTGCACCCCCCGCCGCCTCTCCCTCTCCCTCTCCCTGGCCGAGTCCTCCACCAACCTTAGGGACTCCACCAGGACCACCAGCACGTCATTAGGCCTGGTGCGCCTCCTGCTGGAGAACGGGATTTCTGCCTCGGTGTATGACCCCCGCAGCTGGGACCGAGGGCTGGGTGGGAGCGGCGCCTCGACACCGGCGGGAGGCGCGCACGTTCGGAGGAGCGTCGGCGTAGCGGAGGAGGCCGAACACAGACGAGTGGCGAGGCGCCCGGACACCCTCCTCCTCCTCCGGCCCGCCACGCCCCCCAACCCCAACTCCTCCTCCTCCTCCACCACCAACCACCTGCTTTTTCAGTTCAGCCCTTCCGCTGACGACCCGCCGTTTTACGACACCTTCCTCGCCTCCAAGCCGGCCCGGACGATTCTGAGGGAAGTGCTCGGGGAGGCGGAGAGGGAGCAGCCGGATGAAGACGGCCAAGCGGAGAAGCTCAACCTGCGACTTGTGGACAAGCTGAAACGCTTCCGCCCCCTCCCCTCTCGTGCCGGTCCCGGGTCATGCGGGACTACTCTCATAGCCCCGTTTGGCACTTCCGGACTGGGGAGCAGTGCACTGGGCGGGGGGCTTCCGGGTTTGAATGCGGGGCTCAGGAGGAACCGAAGCTACCCTGCCATGGTCGGGGCCAGTATGGCAATGAAAGACCCGGGGGGCCCCCCGAGCACAGAGATGGTCGTACCACACGCACAACAAACAGTGCGCACACGGGATGTGGACAAAACGGCAACGAGTCGCACGCCGGCCACAACACGCACATCACAGACGGGACATGAGCTGGAATCGGACGCAGCCCATTCGGTAGAACAGAGACACCCGGGGCCCAAAGACGGGCTGTGGTGTTTAACTAGCAATGACCAACGCAGTGATGATGAAATGGGGACATAATAATAAAACCAACCAAAACTAAATGCTTTACAGCACCATACGTGTAGGGCATTGCACATGTGCCCACATGACAAAGACCCTAATGACTATATAGCTAGCTTTCAGTTAACCACAGAACCGGACCGGACTCATAATGCATCGCTCATAACCAGTCCAGAACCCACGTGGTGGCTGACGATGCTGCACTGGTTTATGCTCCTGTGCAGTCAGACCAAACGAATGATGGACTATGTTGCCTTCTCCCGTGCCCATTGTTATTGTATATTTCATATGCAATGTACTGTGTCATGCATTTTGCAGTTTAATATTAACGGCCCAATCTGGTGGAAGCACTGCAGAGCTTTCCCAGGACAACGCCTCATTTTCCTTCTCAACCTGAAACATGCACTTTAAAAAAAAAAAAAAAAACGTACTGTGCTGGAACAAATGATATAAGGTGACATTTTTTAACCCTAACACAAAAATATTTTTTCCCAAAATAGGCCATTATAAACAACAATAGAGTTATAGCCAAGACGTCTGCTAGTCTTGGCAAGGGCCAGAGCCTTCATGTAAGGGTCATTGTTTTTTTATACTGTACTGTATTTTAATTTAACTACGGTCAACTTTCTGCCTTTCAGAAGTGCAAAATTGTCACCTTATATTTGGGCCACTGTGGTATTTTTAAGTATTCCTAGTTGCACTGGAGTCAAATGGAATTTCTGGTCACATTCAGTGGCAATGGCCCCAGGGATTATGTTCTATTTCATGTATGTAATATGTATTTTCTGAAGGAATCCAGATTGGGACTTTAATGTGCGATCTCACTGTGACTCCCTGTTCCTATGTGCCTACTACCAGCCAACATACTGTATCTCATTGGAGTATGGGTTTGCATTTGTATTGTTTGATTACTCTTTCATTTTAATGCAGTAGAGAGAGTACACGAGAATAACTGTAGATTAATATATTTGCATTTGAACCTGCTGAGGTGTCCCCACACACTCATTTGTGTCTATTTTAGACTCTTTGTTTTTGTCTCCTTGCGAGTTTGTGTGAAGCATTCCCTCCATTTACTTATCCACAGGGACATGTAGCTTCTGAAGGGTGATGGAGGACAGGTCCAGCTACACACTCACAAGTTAAAACACTGACCACAAGAGCCCGACCTGCAGAAAAACCCAAACTTGTCTTGACAGATTGGCCTTTTCTCCGTATTGCCTGTGTGAACCCGGATCAAATGCATTGATAAAATAAATCCCTTGCACCCAGATGCTGATCATGCAAGTGTTTGTAGTCTGGTGACAGCCAGCTGACAGACAGTGAATGGACGGATAAATGACTCATCTGATTTGAGGGGTGAAACAAGTTCATTATGAAATGTCCATCCCACATGTTTGAGTGAAGACCCTTTGCAGATGTGTATGTCACACTGACATTTCGGATCATATTTCATCACACAGGTGGTTTAATGATAAATATTTCTCCAGCGCTAATGGCCACACAGAAACATTTCCAAAGGGTAGCACACGCTAACACAAACACGAAAAATGCATTCATGCTGCCCGTAACAGTTGAACATTGGGATAAGAAACTATTTTACAGTGCTTGAAATTATACCAAGTGCTAAGACTGAAATGAGGAGGAGTTTGAGTTTGTCATCTGAATGTAAGTTATTACAAACAGTCGTCCTGCTGTAGGCCATATTTTGTGTGTACAGTATGTCGTTTTATTTTCAGTTTGTGAAGTCTGAGGGGAACTGCTCTTGTAAATGTGTGCAACACATATAGTCATGCTAACGTTTTTAAGATATACTGTAACAGTAGGACACAAATACAGGGAATTGCGTTGTTTATTTTTCATTAAAGCGGGAAGTAAACTTTTCTGTTCAGGGACTGAAGTGTTCTATTCTACAGAACAGATTGCACCGTCAATAAATATAAATACATTAAGAATGCCTCGTTTGCCTCATTTCATGAGTCTCTAACACAATATTGATGTATTTAATATTTCTGGCTCAGAGGTCTGAGAACAAGTTGTCAACCCTGATTGGGAGGCACAATACGACTGAACAATAAGGTGAAAGATCACTACCGTGTTTAGAAGCTCTTTTTATTCTGACGTGTAAGCAAAACACCAATAGCCGAGTCCGGTCTGACACCCGTGTGTCTGCAGCTAGTCCCGCCTCTCTCGTGTTCAGCTTGAATGAATGTGCAGTGCAGTTACTGACATAACTCCTACACTTTGACATGCGCCCAATCAAAGTTGTTTGCACCTGCGACTCCTTTAGGTGGCGATTGAGCAGAGGCGTCTTATCAAAGATAAAAAGGCCCCCGTCCCACTGCTGCATCAAACCAGTGCCGTCTGCTCTGTGACCCACCGGCCCGTCAGCGTGTACCTTAATCACACCTGCGTACGTTTAGACAGAACCCCTCGCAACGACCTGCCGGGTCAGGTGGCGATTATGCTCCCTCGTTTCCATGGGAACCGAGTGAAAGTGGCGCAGTGCTTCTAAGCCATCGGGCCCGTTCACGTTCAGCCCCTTCAGTCCCAGCTTCGTTCCACAGGGAGGCAGTGTGTGTGTCTCGGAGAGCCGGACCGGCAGCTGGCGTAAACAGGAGAAAAGCAAGGCGGCTCGGAAAGATCAACCAAGGCACCCGATGTCGGTCCAAGCAAACCCGCTCGTGCTCCCCGGCCGCTCAGCGCGGCTCAGCAGCGCTTTCTCTGAGGCTTCTCCTCCATCCGGTCTGTCCTACATGTCGTATCCGAAGAACTGCTCAACCTCTTTCCCTTTCCCTTTGCAAACGTCACGTTTGGTGAACGACACAGACCTAAAAATTCAGTCTGAACATTCAAACGAGGTTTGAATTTAAAATTTAAAAAAAGCGATAATTCCCTGTTCAATCAATCATGAACTATGAGGGACAGAGATGACAGAAAGCCAATCATCCACTGGGAGGGCCGGTCTGCTTTTAGAAGAGAGGGATTGTAAAATGAAGAGGGGGGGGGCAGACGGATCGAGGCCAACCTCAATGGTTACAAAACGGTTTTTGATGGCGAGTGGGGGACGAGCAGGTGTGTTCGGTCCCACGGGGTAATGAGAACATTCTGCACAGTTGAGTCAGGACTGAGAAGTGAAGAATGACATGATGGAGGAGAGGGAACGCGGTCACGGTCGGCTTGTCTGGCGAGGCGGCGGGTCGTCCGTGGAGGAAGGTTCTCAGATGGAGCGACAGGAACCATTTTTACGTAAGACGCGTTTAAAAAAACCCAAAACAACAACAACAACAACCCCTGTACCTCTAACAGACCAACGATTCATGGAAGCCGCCTTTCCACCTCGTACGGGCGTCTCCCGGGAAAACACAAGGCCTGGGTCGCCGCTTTCGGTGCTTCAAAGCAAAAGCCCCCCCCCCCAGAGGCTCTCGGGCACGGAGTCATTAACAGCAGCCACTCCAGCAACAGGACGTGTGATCATCTTCTCAAGAGGGGAGGCATGCCGGGCCGCAGAGCCAACGTCCTTCGCCAACGATCCTTCACACGGCGACCCGAAAGGAGGGCCTCTCGGGCTCGTCTGATCGTCACACCCCCACCCCCCCCCCCCCCCCAATCTGGCAGCTGACTATGAAAGCTGAACTTTTCTTGACAAAGGGGGCAATCGATTTTAAGTGATTTTCAAATCTTGGGTGGAACACTTGTGTTTGTGTTATTCCTCTGGAAAGGGCACTTGTCACAACAAATCCGATGAAGCCACTTTGTAGGAGGAACGGCCCGTTGAAGGCACACGTAACTTTTATCATCTCCAACTTTTAATCTAGCACCAGCTGCAGGTCAGTGGTTCCGCTAGTCCTGCAAAACATCTCAACAACAACTCACCTGAGCAACCATGAGTTTAGCATCCGATTGCTAAAAGGTTTGTTTCAGACATTCCTGACCCCAAAGTATAAGTTGTAATAACGTCTGTGAACCTCGGATCGGGAACAAATTAAATGTGCACTGAGCTTCTTAGCAAACTGCCATTGTACATTGTCTACAGGTAGCTAATGAAGGGTCTTTAATATCTGAAATGTGTAATGCCGAGTTCCACAGCAAAAGAAGGTGGGATGAATAAAAAAGAGGAGTCTAAAATGTACATTGTCATGGTCGTGAGGGATTGTCCGGTATCGCATTCTTTGATTAAAGGTCCTTTGCCTGGATGACTAGACTCATTGTTCTCATGGACAGGAGGATGCGTTAATGGAGCTGTCTGCACTCGGCTCCTTTTACTCCCAAACGAACCTCCTGCAGTGGCTGAACAAGCTTTTTATTTGCCCAATTTAACACTTTCACTCCACACCGAATAGCGTTTCTTCCCTCTCCCTCTGACGGTGTTCCGAGCCGTGAGGGAACTTTTGTCTTTGGAAATGTACTTGATCAATTCTCTCGATCCATTTGAGGCCAACACACAAAAGACAAAGACACCTCAAACAACACTTTCAGACACCCACACACCTCCTACGGCTGCTCTGTCGGGTTTAAAGTGCAGCCATTAGAGGCTTTTCACTCCAGTGTAGACTTGAGAAACACATGTTCCACAAGTAATAAAACTGGGAGATGCACAATGTTTCTATGAGTTATCTATTTTGTACTCAATTGTTAGTATAACATACAACATTACTTAATACCATTATTGTCATAATTATCTGCAGGTATAAATACATTTTTAGGATTATTAATTCATGGTGAAATAGGTAAATATAGGTTATTAAATATGCATGTTTAAAGAATTATTTGTTAACCTGTTCTTAATACTCACTTGTTATCCATCGGTTTGTAGATTAGACCAATTCTAGTCAAAATGTATGATTGTATAATTATACCTACCCCCCTCCCTCCCTTCTACTTCTAAAGAAAACAAAGAAACATTGTTCATCTCTGCACAGCTTGGAGTGTTTATCAGTGACTTTGGGTACTTAGAGGCTGACTCACTAAATGAGGCATCTGACCCTATGATGCCAAAGCCAATATGGAAACAGCCAGAGATGGTTTAGGATTTTTACAACTCTGCATTTCAATTTCATGCAAGTTCATTTCAGGACTTGTAGGTTTAAAGGATTATAACATTATCATTGGAGTAAAAGAATAATTATTTTATCCGGCGTGGCCATGCATTTTAATGAGATATCGTTGTTGTTATCCTCTGTCAGTGTCTCTATCTCATTTATATTTAAATACAAATATATATTTGATGTGCCTCATTCTGTAACTTTGTCGTAGGACTTTTATGCCTCAAAAAATATTTTCAAAAAATGATTGCTTAGACGAGGGATTATTCCACAATTCACTGTGGCTGCTTAACAACAGCCAAATGAAAGAAGAAACTGACCACTAGAGCAGAAAAGCAGGCCTTAGTGTAAACACACACACAAACATGCGTATCATAGAGCTACCTGACAAAAAGGTGATGAACAGAAAGTCTTAGTGATCACCTCAAAGCTAACAGGCCTCTGCTTTCCTGGTTGATTTTAGCGGATTTTAGAGCTCTCATTCTGCAGCAGCAGCAGCAGGGTCCGGCAGTCCGGTCTAGCCAGAGCTGGTTCTGAATCTCTCGGGCCCCCCCTTCCCTCAAGCGAGACACGAGACATGTTTTTGCTGTACAGTTTCCTGTAAATCTGCTTGATTTTTTTACTTATTTTGAGCAGATTGCAACCCGACCACAAGCATTAGCAATCTTCCCTCCGAGGGTCTGCTCATGTAGGTCAGAGGCATCAGTCTTGAATTGAGACCGAATTGAGTTAAAGTTCCTCACAGAAACTAGCTGAAATAGCCTAACCCCTGTTTGAAGGATGAGGGCCCTGCAGGCACTCCAGCTGAGTGGAGCCTCCCCTTTCATCCCCTCTCATCCCTGTTCTCGGCTGCTGCTGCTGCTGCCAGTCATCTTCATTTCGCTTCTACAATTTCCTGAGGGACTGATAACATTTTTGTTAAATCCTGAAACCAAACAGTAAGGAGAGGTGGAACATCATCTATTTACATTGAGAGGTTTAATTGCAATATAATCATGGGATTTGCACGCAAGACAGTCAACGCAAGAGCAGGCGGACGTCCTGAGAGGGTTTCCTCAATTACTTCCCACTCTACCGCCACACTACTGATTGTGCACATAAATTATTTTTTTTTGGGGGTGCTGCAAGACCCCAAACCAACAGATTGAAACATCAGCTCGATTCAAAATGGTTAAATAATGGTTCTGTGCACCTCTGGTATTGCTGTGCAGCGCCACTGAGCGTTCACATTTGAATTGAATCTCGTTACTGTACTACGTGAAATGGTTATTATGTGTTATGTTAGCGTGTTCCCAAGAAGGTCTTGCTAATATCCTGCATATATTCCACCCAAGGCATTTCAGACCATGACACAAATCTGGAGTTCTTCATTCACTACTAAACCCAAACCATTATCCAAAATACTGTCATTTCTTCATTGTTTTCTTGTTTATCTAATCTATGATATTGTGATTGTTTGAGAAAATATGAGCACAAGCCAATTTCCTGCCCGTTTTTTTTTTTAAATGTATTTTCACTTCCATTATGTGATTAGCAGCTCGCCGGAAGGAACAACGAAATGAGAGTTTTTGCGTTCCTGAGCTGTGGCCACTGCGTCAGATGCGTGAGGCAAGTCTCCCCCCCCGTCACCAGCTCCACTCGTTACAGCTGTGTTGCAACATCATCATTATAACAATATGGAAATGAGATGATTCAATTTGCTATTTGGCAAATTCTAATAAAGTCAAATTAAGTTTATTGCATTCCTCTCAGTCTGCCAGGGGAAAAGAGCGTCATCTCACATCAGACGCTGTCTGACTTCTCCGGGTAAAAGTTTTTTTTTTTTTTTTTCTTGTGACACAAAAAACAAAACTACGTCACACCTAAAAACACAAAATCCCACTATTTTTGCCGCATTTCATCTTCTCCAAAACAGAGTGGAAAAAAGTCATTTCATGCAGGAATGAAATGAGCATGAAAAACATCCATACATCTCCTCAGTGTTTGTACATTTACCTGTTTTTGGAAAAAAAAGGACATCTTTGCGTTGAAATAAGTCAGGTTGTGCTGCTAATATTTTTTATTTATCTATATTGGAACTGAAAAGCCTTCTTTGCGACCTTTGTGGAGATCGTGGAACTATCACCTAGCGGCCTGATATCTCAATAACCTACTGGTGGAGATGATGGTGCCAGCTAGATTCACATCCAAAAGTCCACTTCTGCAGCATGTATTCAGTTGATACGCTGTGTGACACCGGGGTGTATATTTAGCGTTCTGTGGTCGGATCACCTGCGTCATCAGGAGGGATGTAGAACACGATGACATGACATGAGTGACTGAGATGACGCTTTTGTTTATGTGAGCGGAGTTATGTTGGTTAGACTCAAGTATTTAGACATTAAATACATGCATTGTTATCTTCCGATTACAGGATTGGAGATGTAATTAATATGCTGCTGAATCATGCTTTACATCGTGCTGCTATGATAAACTCCGAATCTTTTATTGGTTTGTGTGTTTTGTTTGTTTGCCCTAGGATAGAAAAAGTATTATTATATCAACGTGTGTATAATAATTTAAGCATGAAAGAGGAGAATTCATTTCCTGCATGAAGTAGGCTAATAACCCAAGTCTTTCTAAATCTCTCCCCCCATGTCTGAGCTGTGACTGTGCTGATATGACGCCGGGGCTGCCAGGTCAGATTGATGTCACCATGCTAAGCAGGTACACAAGTCGGATATGGCAACAAGAGACCGAACGCCAGATTCAGGGGGTGCAAACAAGACTACAAGTACTGAAGAGGATACTACGAATAATATGGGTACTTTATCTGAAAAGCCTGATATGTTGTGCATTAGTGAGAGAACTAGGGAAGGGAATGTAATAAAAGTCCCACCTCCCAAGTCTACCTTTCAAAATGAACCCGGGGGCAGCTGCAGATGTAGTTTTATACATCGCAGAGCTTTATCTTGCTTTTAAAAGGCTGTGATTACACCACGGCAGTCACAGAAATGTAAATTGTAACATTTGTTGAGGTGCTGAGAGCACTCACAACATCAGAAGCAAACCTTAAACTAAAAAGCACAAACGCTTCGGGGTTGCTTCAGATCAATGATTTTTGCCAAAGCAAAACAAAATGAACTGATGTGCTGGTTGGATCCAGCTGTAAGGCAGTGAAACAGCTGATGGATCTGCTTCTAAAGCGCTGATGACCCAGGCTGACCAATCAGGACACTCCACCGAGGAGTGGCCCACTACCATCGTCACTATAAAAGAGTCTTTACTCATCACATGGTAACATTTAAAACAGTACAAATACCAACATTTTAAGAGTACTATTTTCACAGTAATTTGCCAACAGTACAGTGTCAAAATAAATGAAGTCTGCTACAAGTTTAAAAAAAATGTGATGCATATACTAGTTATTTTTCTAGTTATTAACTTTTTTGTTAAACATTAAGCATTTAAAATACAATTTGAAAATGTTTCTCAATACAACCCATAAGCCACCACATTTAATGACCGACTGCTGTTTGTTGAGTAATTGAGAGACGTTTTCTGTGGCAACTGAATTGCGTTCAATAAATCCTAACTGCTCCAATTAATAATGATACGGTGATATTTTATTGTATGTGAAACTACCAACAAACGCAGGGTTTTCACGTCTACCGTCACCGCTTCGCTTGGTAACGACTGAAGCTCGTCGGCTTCCTTATCGGCCTTCCTCTCCGGGCCGCTTGGACATCCTGCCGACCTGTGTGCTCAACACACATTAGGGTCACATTCTGTGTGTGAGGGGGTTTTATGGCGCCCATCTTTCGCGGTTACGTCCTAATGTGTTTATGGCTACGCGTAATGGTCAACAGCGGAGGAAAAGGGACGGAAGGAGGGTGGTCGGAGAGAGCTTCACAGTCGGTGTCTGGAGGCTTTTTAAGCGTCACAGAAACGTATGTTCATGCATATTCTGTTGAATCCACCTAAACGTATATTGTTTGATTAGATGAAATTAAAAGAATGAAACGGACCAAACCCAAATTGCACATTTTTTGATTGTGATGGTTTTTGAGTACAGTAGCCAGCTGATCTTTGATTGGCTACTGAAGTCTCCACTGACAGCATCATAGCAGGCGCACGTAACCAACAGAAAGAAGAACCCCTGAGAACAATGACGGAAAGCGTTCTACAAACAAACATCAGAAATAAAAATCATCTCATGAAAATGATGTTTTTGTGGAGAGGAACCAGACCACCAATAATTTACATTGCACAACCTGTGTTTTTGTGCAGATGCTGGGCAGGTACAGTGGGTTGTAATTCAGATGTTTGCAGAATCTGAGGAATTATCCTTTTTACAACAGAAGGTTGAGATGTTGGTCTGAATGTGCGTGTGTGCGTATTTTTGTGCGTCTCAGACAAAAGCTCCAAGGCTGATTCCGATTGCAGCGAGCTACAGCGAGCTACGGGAGTATTTGCGTGATGACTTTTGCCACCATGATTACGGAGTTTCAGGATGCTGGACTCTAACCTGAAGTGACGTTCCAATAAGAAATGTCCCCCAATATCCCGACATTGATCTAGAGCCTCTCATTGACCAAAATGCCACAATCCCTGAAAGAGATTGTGAAAACAATACAGCGTGTATCTCAACATGAGTTCAAAAGCGTTGAGTTTTTCCTGCAGTATTCAGCTGCTGAATTTCTTTAACTCGAGTGTCCTACCGGCAGTGTGACAGCGCCTCGACAACACACTCATCCCCAAACCTCGCGTTGGCACTGCAACACACACAGTTTTTTCATGCGTTTCTATGCTTGACGCACACACACACACACACACACACACACACACACACACACACACACACACACACACACACACACACACACACACAGAGACAGACACCCGTTGTGCCCACTTGACTTTGAGTTCATGCCCGTTGTTAGTATGCAGAGGCACGGCGCTGCTTTTCCAATCAGGGCGCTCCGTCTGTCAGAGTAAGACAGGCAGCCATCGCCTGCAACATTCTCGCTGATTATTTTAATATTGGATGTTTTTGGTTGAACAGCGAACGCAGGTTTTAATCAATGTACACTGGAGAACAAAGAAGCCCAACACTGACACACCATTTTCTCTTGAGTAACACTGTGGTCAAGCTGTAAATGGGACAATTTGGCTTTGTGATTTTCCTGTTGAGAAGATGGATCAAACCTCGGTGGCGATGCTCAGGGGATCTGCACTTTTATAGACACTATTAAATCAGAAGTGGCTCTTCTTGCAATGCAATGTTTCAAAAACCTTTCAAAACACAAACAGTTGTGATGGAGGGTTTATACTCACTAATGAAACATATGCTGTTATAAGAACAGGGCGGCTTACATAAGAAGCAACACATTTTGGTTTTCAATGCATATTCTGGCTACAATAAATTGTACCATTATGCTGTTTGTACCCCTTTGGTATGCAGAAATTGACATTTTAAAAAGCTCCTTAAAAAAGAATTTCCATGTTGCACAAGTGGATGCATGCGGTCTGGTATTGTGTGATTATCATTAACGAAAAGTTCAGTGTTAAATGTGATTTATGATCCCACCTGTGCCACTAATGACCCCTACCTATCATGCTGCTTAGCATTCTTACAGGAAGCCATTATGGTAATAATCATAGGGTGCAGCAGACCATGTGTGTGAGCTGGTGTGTGGTCAGGGCAGCACTCTGGGTTATTGATGGAGCTCCGTATTCAATCCTACATCTGAAAGGGCAAAGATACATTTATTTATTTCAGTGATAGTGATTAATTAGTTACTATCTATGTTTACCTACCTGTGTATGTACTGTATGCTTTCTGTTAGATAAGTGGCTGCTGGCTCTATTTACTGGACAACAGAAGAGATATTAAGTGATAATTCCCTGTCGGGGCGTACCTAATCTGTAACAACACGCCCTGAAACAATGTCTGGAACAAAGCAATTGTCATTAAAGTCCATTAAATACCCAAGTTTAGAAAATTCTTTTTCTTGATCCAAACCTCAGTAATATTTCAGCAGAAGTGTGACAAAACACTCAGATTTAAGACTTATTACTAGATTTATTGTTTATACATATTCACTATGTCATAGGATGTTGGCTTTATTCCAAGATGGTGGTTATTCTTCTAATCCTACATTACGTCAGCAGCAGATAATGAGGATACAGGTTATATGGATCAAGAGACTGCCTCTCTATTACATTAAAGGCCTTCATTTTGAAAAAAATGCAACAAAAGGTTTCAACAGTTTTCTTTCCTTTACGTATGAAACCGTGTCCATGATTTCTTCATGCACTGCGCCATGAGTTGCTATGGTGATCTTGATCATCACTTCAACACTAAATGCCTTTACAATTTTTTCCAGTCTCGTAATAAAAAGGGTGGGTTAATTAAGGCCAATTCCACAACCATGGACTACGTTACCTAGCGATTTAATAAGCTTGAATGGTTAATCCGCACAGAGAGCAACTGTACCGCAAGTCATGTGTGTCGACACCCGCCTGCAGAGACAAGGAATTATGAAGTTGATTCTGTGTGGTGTCTTTGTGAGGATGGAACTGCAGAATTGGGCTCCAATTAGTTCTCTGCTCTCAGGTCTAAGCTTGTGATGTGCGTGAAATAAGCCGTATTGAGCAGGAATTAAAATGTGAACTGATGAAGTGAATGCCATAAAGTTTTAAACAGTGTTGTTTTGTTGGTCAGCCTCAGGGGTCTGGGTTTGGATCCACTCTTCTATGCAAATGGTCTAGCCAATGATGATTTGGGGGGGGGGGGGGGCAGTTATTTTGTAATCGTTGATATCTATCTTTATTGGATACTATCATGAGTGAAATCTGACCCACACATCAAGTCGATTATGTACTACTGAGAGGTTTTATTAAGATTACGAAAAATCCACATTGTTCCACATGCAGTGATTCATGCTTCCACGCAGCAATGGATGGTTTCCAGCTGTGTGCACTACGTAGAGTCAGTGGTTGAAAATGCAGATGTAGTCACCGTCTCATGCTTTGAGACCAGAAGAAGCTGTGAAACGATGTCAGGGAAGTAGAGCTGAAGGCTCCTGCGTACCGCTCTCTCCCCCCTTAAAGGTCAATCCAGATCTCTCTCTCTCTCTCTCTCTTCCCAACCACATCAGCAAAATCACATATCTTACATGGGATTAAAGATTTTTAAAATATAATTAGAATTAGATTAGACACAGTTCACTAAAAATGCAAGGCTCTACACAAATAACAGCGGAATGTAAACGTCATACTATGTTCCACTGTTGCACAATTTGAGCCATCTTTGTGTTGAAAATATTTCAGAAACACACACGGCTTTTAAAATAATCAAAACGCTTTAGTCACTTTCCACAGCATGATATCAGATATTTCTGAAACTGTCAAAATGAAAAAACGTAACTTCTTCAATTCAAAAAGCACAGCCAAAACAGGCGCTGGGCCTCCTCAGAGCTCGGCTCCTCTTCTCTTGGCATTTGCTTAATGGAGAAATATACAAGATTCAAAGCATTATTGTAGCAGCAACTATCCGTTATTTATGCAACGGTGTGGAGGAGTAACGTCCACCTGAGCAGGAAAGGAAATTGGTTGCTGCTCTCAATCCACCTACACAGTAGGTACTGCCAAGCTATGATCTTGCACCTTTAAAAAAGTTTGCAATATCCATTAAGAAAACCGGCTCATCGTCTTACAGGCCCTTCAACCGGGAAGTTTTGCTCAAAGATCTCGGCAGGCACGTGAATCTAACAACTCCTTTCCTCATCCAAGTGGTAAAGAAGAAATGTACAAAAGAGCTTACTTTTGCTACTTTTAAAGTGGCCTTAAATACAGCGCGAGGTTCATTTAGTACATCATGTTCACTTTTGGAGTTGAATAGATGGCGTATGCTTCAGACCGTGGAGGCTTTAAGGTTGTCAGGTCACTACAGCGTCATTATCCCGTCTGTGAGCGGTGTGTTTTTGTCAAACAATTTTAACACTTTCACAGTGTGCCTCCTGCTCATGGAAAAATAAAATAGATTAAAATGGCATTTTTGGATGCCTAAATGCTCCACCCTCTCGCGTCAATTCTGGAGCTAAAAAGCCCAAACGCAGAGACCTGTGCGCTGGGTGGAGACTGGAGCCAGAGATGGGAACATGCACGAAGGTTTGGATGAGCTGGACCGCACATTGTTCCACAACAGATGGATTCACAGCAGATCTACATCAAGAGAACTGGATAAAAGTCTTTTGGCGTCAGCTTTTCAGAAGCTGTGTAGCGAGACTTCTCCCTACGCAGCGAGACTTCTCCCTACGCAGCGAGACTTCTCCCTACGAAGCGAGACTTCTCCCTACGTAGCGAGACTTCTCCCTACGTAGCGAGACTTCTCCCTACGCAGCGAGACTTCTCCCTACAGCGAGACTTCTCCCTACGTAGCGGGTTCCCTTTCTGTGGATAGAAAACGACACGCACAGTCGTGTCGTGGAAGATGGCAGGTGGCACAACGGTAGAGCAGCAATTACTTGCGGTTCCTGCACAACACAAGTATTTCCTAAGAGATAATGACTAAACGGAAACTGAAAATCCTTAGTAGTCGCTTCTTACGTGCCGATTCTGAAGGGCTCTGTGTACACTTGAGGTCAGCTTGGGTTCGGTCACATAAAGCTTTCTTTAATTTCCTCTGGTGGCCTAAACTCACCGTCTTCCTGCATGTGGGTTTCCAGCTTTCACTCCAAGCTTCTCCTCTCTGAACAGTCTGATGTATACTCATCATCTACTTTGCATGATCTCCAACTGCAGAAACTTCCTCAGTCGAAAATCTTACGTCAGTTCAGAATGACATTTAGGACGTTTAGAGTCAAACTGGTTTGAAATTGTATTAACTTTTAAAAAGAACAATCCGTACTGATGGATTTCTCAAAAAGAAATCCCTAATAAGGATGGCAACACATTTGTTCTTTCGCAGGAGCAACCACACGCCGTGTGTTTTACGAGGCACAGAACAGCTTCATCTCCTTTGAGCATTCCGACGTGGAAGGAACGTATCCTCCAAAAGCACACGACACGAAATAAAAATACAAAAACAAGCCACCGGATTTCGTACATACCAATTCTGGTTTGAGTGGAATTCATTTTGTCATGTTTGCAGTGTGCTAGGAATTTACATGACATATGCCTGGTTTTGTTAAAAGTCTAGTAAAGGGCTTCACATCTACCCAAGAACATTACTCGGTCTGAAAAACGGATGCAAAGGGGACAATTTGATTCACTGCAGTAAAGATTTTGTCTTTATCCTGAGGAACCGCCGTGATTTCTGGTCACATATTGAATCGTAGCTTCCACAGAGTCCTCCATCGCTTTGTCTCCTTTAAACCGGTTATCGGCCAATTGGTCACAAATGCAATGAGCGAAACCAGTTTGACGCAAATTTTGGGGGATTTCTTTTTACCAAGGCTAGACACGTTTTCATTAAAGCTCAAAGAGATCGTTTGTCAAAGTGAAAAACGGACAAGGTCAACGCACACACAACACTCCAACCCAACGTGGCAGCACGGGGACGCTACCAAAAAGGCATCTTTTAAAACCACCGTCACTGTGTGTGTCCGATGAGAGCTTCTTTGTTCCTAATGAGAGGGAAAGGGACTCATAACCACTCCAACTTCTCTCCTCCTTCCCCAATCATCCATCCCCACAATCAGAGCCCGACGCCCTGCGCCTCAAGTCCTCTGGATTTGGACCAGCAATGACGCCTCTTTGACCCTCTTTCACAAATGTGGGAGAAAAAAAGAAAAGTACTTGGAAAAATACAAACGTGAAGGTTTGTTTAGAGCCATTTTGCCCTATTTTCGCAAAAGCAATTTGATATCACAGCTTAAAAAGTTGTCTATATTTATGGTTATATATGTAAGATATATAGTCAGTTATTATAAAATTATTAAATGTTTGCTGTTGTATCTGTTATACACTTTTGAAGAGGAAAAGAACTGAGGTCAATTAAACACAGAACTATGCAGGCCATCAGTCCTCCCCAGATTTGTGGAATATAAAATACTTGACATAAATAAAGCTGCAGCCTAATACCTTGAATAGAGTAAACATGAACAAATAGGCCGGTGTGTCAGACTAAAGTCCATTTGATTGCGCCAACAAGCCGCTCGTTTTATTTCCTCAGCCATCGAGAATAGACGCATGTAAACCAACATCTGGTTCAGAGGGATTAGGAGGCGTACCAGCTGAATATTTTACGCCCACTCTCGTCTGAAGATCAAATTCACTCAGTCGTGACAAAAATATGTAAATGTGTTTTGTTCCAGTGACCAAAAGTCAGCTGCTGTCAATTTGACTCTTGCACTTAGACCAGTGAAAATGTTTGTGTCCTCTGTTCTTCGTCTTCTTTTTCTCTTCCAAATAACATTTTAATGGTGTGTCTTCAGGAGACACCTCCATTTATAGATGTGACTGTTAGAAATGACAATATGTGAATGCAATTAACAGGCCTGGCCGTTTACTGCTGACTTACTGGGACTTAACTTCACACTTTTCAAATGTCAAATTATATTTAGCCTTTTAAGAAACTCATAAAAGTACAAATCTAGCAAAGGACATCAGAATCAGCAGTGTTGATAGTAACTGACAATTTGACATTGTATAAACACATGTGTTTAAAGCAATGGTAATTTGGTCACTTAAACTAGAACAAATTCAAAGCTCCATTCTGAATTAGTCAACTTTAACTAAAGAAACTTGAGATAACATTCAAAGGAATAGTTCAACATTTAGCTTTTTTTTCCATGAGTTACTGCAAGTTTAAAGCCTGTATGGTAAATATGAAACTACAGCAAGTTACTGGAGAAGAAATATTAAGCCGCATGAAGGCACCACACATGAACCGACCTGAGATAAGTGCATTTCCCAAAGACCTATTTCAATAAATGATCATGCGAGGTAAGCCATCGAAATGAGTAAATAGGGCTAACAAATGCAAACTTAAAACCCACTTCCATCCAAGCTGCCATTGCAACGGAAAACCCTGAAGCTGAGAGCAGTGCAGAGGGCTGAATGAACGACCAAGCGGGATCAATGAGGAATATTTGTGCTGCTCGCCCAGCTGCTCTCGATCAAATTACACGGAGAAGAGTGACAATAGGTCGTTGATTGAGTGGTTCACATGCAACGGACGTCTGCATTATGCCGAGCAATCCCCAAACCCACACCGCTGATGACTGAGGATTCCGTTTGTGTGTGTGTGTGTGTAAAGCGATTGTGTGTCTGCAGACGCACTGTTGTATAATGTGTGCATCTGGGATCCTCTGAACGGTTACTGAACATCTGTGGGGGACGTTGGACGTCTCTCGGCCTTCTGGAAACACCTACCTCTGTGCTACTATCAATACGGTTATGCATGACCTCAGAGCCTCTGTGCAACATTTATGGGCACAACATTAATCAAATTGATCAGTGAGGCAGATCAGATCAGAGCTCCTGAGTCACGCAGACTTATAAAGTGCATTGTTAGAGGGAATGGAGACCATGCAATAAAAGCTATACTGTGTACATACATCTGATTGTTTTCCTTGGTGTGTTTCCTGTTTGCTTGCAATCTCTTATATTAGCTTAGCTTCTAACTTATTTTCCCCTGTGAGCTCAAGTACATTCTGCAGAAGCATTTCTTCTTCTCATGAAGTCCAAATCAATGGGGTACAAATGATTCTTGTCCTACAGAATTAAGTTTCTGATTTTTACACAATAGTGCAGCAATAACTTTATACCCATTTATCTCCAAGATGTTTGTGATATCACAGTTTCTCTCTCACTGTCTCTATTTGATGGTCTATAAGAGGTGGCACCTCTTAATTTTCCTTTTTGTGCCATCTTTTTAATGGTGTGTCACCTCTGTATTGGTGCCATGCTGCCTGAAGGAAGGAAGGAAGTAACACACACACTGTCATCTGTTTGTTCCAGGAGAGTTAATACACATACGGCCTCACAGTAGTAGAGCCCCTTATTACTAAAGGACCACGTAAACACAAACATGGGTAACCATCGGATGGAACGCTCACTCCGACACTTTGTTGGGTTTTAGGATTCATTGATTTTACACCCTTAGGGACGGAGCAATACGTGGGTAACAGTGTGTGTGTGCGTGTGCGTGTGCGTGTGTGTGTGCGTGTCTGATCCATCATTGTCGTTATTTCATTATCCATGTGATGATGGATCACATACTAACCAATCTACAAAGACCCATCTCGCCCATAAGAGGCTCCCTGAAGTGATTATTTCAGTATATCATGTAATATTTTTATTGTTTGCTAACAGTTTTCTCAAACGCTACAAAAATGCCATTTTTTAAAATTTGATTCTTTTAACAGCATGTACGAACTGGGGGTCGGGACCTCCAAGGGGGGCTGACATCAGGTGGTGATGGAATGTTTGTTCTTTTTCATCATATCATAATTAGCTGCAGAGTAGATTCTATCATTCCTGTGGAAGGGGTAAATATACGTATATTTTTCCTCAAACCCATTGTGTGTTTTCCACTACATGCTACTGTCGGAGGCCCGGACCATAACAGAGACAAATAGTCAAGAAGAGTGCGTCTTCTATTGTTTAAAGGAATCCCAACCATCAATTCACACAAAAAGTCCGCTCTCTTTGACTCTCCTTTCACTTCTCAGTCTGTTGATGGGCAACTCTCACATTGTTGCTATAGTGTCGGTGAAAGTCCAAACCGTCAAGATGAACAACATAGTTCACAACTTTTCCCAAGCAAAGATCAGTCACTCGCCGTTTTTATTCAACAGACATTAATGGGATGAAGACTGGCTCCTCTTTTCAATACAAAACGTTGTTTGACTGAGGAAAACCAAAGACATTCCGACTTTTTTTCAAAATGACCATTGTTTTTAAAGACGGTTTAACTTTGAGTGTAACCTTGGCTCACTTTAATGTAGTAATATACGTTAGAGCTCATCGTGTCGGATCCCCGACTCCTTTTAGACTCCGTTCTGATTTTTTCCAGTATGTGTGCAAGAAATCTACTACAGACTGAAAACTGTTTATTAAATGAACTAAACCAATAAATCAACTCTTCAAATACGATTAAAGTCAATAAGATTAAACTGTTCATTTAATATCTAGATCAAACAAAAACAACAAAGAAAATAGACCATGTGACTAACTCAGTGTGAAGGTGTTAAACTATTTGAAAGTAGAAGTTAAAACAAAATCCAATCCCAGCAAGGAAGATGACATAAACAAACCGCACAATACCACAATACACATTAACCACACAACACATGCAAGATGGCTGCTCTGTCACTGCAGAAAACAACACATAAAAAGGCCCATGCAATCGGCTCATTAAGAAGCGAAGCATATAACAAACAGGGGAAAACAGTGGTTGTCTCGCATGTCAGTTAAAAACAAGAGAAACACATTCATGTTTAAAATATCACACGCATCCATGGAGAACATCTACCTGTCTGGACTTGCTTACTGTCCCTTCCACAGTTGGAACAGGTGCTTGAGGTAATTGCCCCTTGCCAAGCAAGACTAAATGTATTGGTTTCATGTTATTGACTAAAACATATTCAGTATGGACATCTTGTTTTTCGGCAGGTAGAGTAAAGCAGGGCTTACCCAATCAGGTGGCCTCAGGTGTGTAAATCACCAGGATGACGTTCCCCAGTGAGCTTCCAATCCCTTTTATAAGCTCCGCCCCTTAACCTGGGTCCTAATAGTGGGCCGCCCCTCTACCTGCCTTACCACAACAGTAAAATGTTGTTGGGTAAGACCAGCAATAACTCAGTTTAGTATATTAACCCAGGCATCC
Source organism: Pungitius pungitius (assembly GCF_949316345.1). Classification (NCBI taxonomy): domain Eukaryota; kingdom Metazoa; phylum Chordata; class Actinopteri; order Perciformes; family Gasterosteidae; genus Pungitius; species Pungitius pungitius. The sequence goes on from NC_084910.1 coordinate 2,363,410, forward strand.
AGACACATCTTTTCATTTTCATTTCAGAGTGAATGTTTCTCAGAGTTATTGCTGCTCAGATAAACACATTCACAGGAACTAACATTGTGAAGGTTGCCCACACAAAACCTAACTATTTTCATTTGGTGTTGAAAAAAGAAACGACTATACTGGAAAATAAAATGCAAGTAAAAGTAGCCTGAGAATGTCACTTTGAAGACGCATCAGTGACACCTCGCAGTGCGAACCGAGCCTGACCTCACGGATTACAACTATAATCCTGCATAGGAAATCAAGTCCAAACACATCCGCAGAGAAACATTTGTCGTCTGTCAGGAACTCTGATGGGTGGAGCTCAAACCTCGTTAGGACATAGCCCCCCCAGAGGACAACATGTAAATAATGAATATTTGGAGTTAAGAGGTCATCATTAATGTTGCAAAAAACGTATCAAACTTTAAAGAAATTAGATTTATGAATAATGGAGAAAGACAACTTAGCACATAATACACACATACACTCATTTGCACGTTACACGAGTACTTGCTTCTATAATTTGAAACCGTCTGTCTTTTCACGGGCTCCCAGGGGGCCGCAGACAGTCTGCACCATATTAAGCCACTTCATTTTCAGAAGTAATACAGTTCTTGTTGTACATTCAGATGAGATGATTTGATAAATGTTTTTACCAAACATCATTTCTGTATCTTCCCACGTGCCCCCTCCATCTTTACTTCTGCTCCCCCACCCCCACCCCCCCCGCCCTCCCCTTCGTGTCGGCGGATTAGAGCAGAGAAGAGGCTCCGTCTACTGAAGAGGCTTCTGTCCCACACGACACAACGCTGCAATTAACTCAAGAAGAGCCGTGACTCACGACTGGGAGGGAGGGAATAAACAAGCACGGATTCCTTAAAAAGGCCCCGTCTGTTTTCTTTGATGACGACGACAGTGACGTCCTCGTTACCTTCGGAGTTGCCTGTAATTGGCCTTCCGGTCTCTTTTTTCAGACTGCTCATTCCAGGAGAGGTACCTGTGGGACCTGTGTGCTACACAGTCAGCCGGGCATGAAGACACACGGGGTAAAGTACCTTTTGGCGAAGCACGATACTTTGTTCGCTAGTTTCCATTTTTCAAGAAGTTGTTTCATTTCAAAATGTATTTGGTTTTATCATGTTGTGTTTTCTTGTTAACTCAACAAAGCAGTTCAATTGTGAAAACTAAAGCGCATTTCTTTTTTTTTAATCCCTCTAGTGGACACGAGAGGGATTTGACGAGGCAACAGAATACAGTGTGATAGAAACTGCAACATGTAAAACAAAGAATGTAGCTTCTTCCTTATTTGTACACTATTCCCCTTTATTCCCCCCACCCACCCCCCCACACACACACAGCACACAGAGGTTGTCTGGTGAGGCCCACAGCTGTAATGAAACCCTCTGCAGGAGATTGTCGTTTGCTCAGTTGCCTGTGAGCTGAAAAGCACTCTCGGTGTCTTTTGATGCAGCGGATCACATTTTAAAAGCCGCTGGAGCGGAACAGAACAGCGCTTTGTGCAGCAGAGAAGGAAAGGCAGGCGTTTGAACACGGAGAGCCATATATCCAAAGACTGTGTGTGTCCACGTGTCTGCAGGAGTTAGACAGGTGCCGATCAAAGTACAAAACACAAAATGCTCCATCACAGGTTAAACAACGCCAGCAAACAGGCTAATGTTAGCTCATTAACATACTGGAATAGTCCTAAAACACTCCACAAAGCCCACTCACCCACTCACCCACTCACCCATCCTCCCTCACGCTGACAAAGGTCTTCAGTGTAACTTGTCAACACCTTAATCCACGTGTGTTGCCTTTATGTAAGTTCAGATGCATGCTTACTAAATATCCGTCTTTGGTGCTTTAGTGAAAATTGAAAATTCCCAATTTGATGTCGTTTATGGCTTATAGGCTGTGAGCTTATACAACTTTATTTTTAGCCAGCAAAGCCTGGCGAAGATACAATTTCACCAGCAGAGGAACCACTGCAGAACTATAAATGATCTGGACAAACCCTGCAAGCAGACTAGAATCTAAAGAGACACAACAGGAATAATGGCTGTGTGAAGTTGTGTGTTTCTACCGCAACCTAAATCTCAGACATACATGAAATGCCAGATGGTGGGACTATAGGACTCAGCATGAGTGATGCATGCTGGGACGAAAAACAACAACACGTTTCCCTGAACTCTATTAGCAACGCTTCATTTGTCAGTTGGAGCACATTGATCAGCCAATAAATGCTCAATAAACTTCTCAGAATTACATTCTGACCCGTTTCTGACCATTTTTGTAAAACGTCCATCAGTGATTTGTGTTGCTGCATCATGAAGAAAAGAAAGCCGCAGAAAGAAGTCACTTATGAAATTGCCATGGCCTTTCATGCCTGAGAGAGGCTGGTGCCATTTTGCATTTGCTGAAATCGGAGGCCACTGACCTGCACGCCGCTTCTGCTCAGTGAGAAAGAAAAACTTGTTTAAATATTCTACTTCATTTCCTCCATGTGCACATCAACAATACAAATTCACAGAAGACAATCTTTCTCACAGACTTTTCGTTGTCTTTGTAACTCTAAGGTGGCTGGATTGAAATGTTTAAAAAGGAAATTGCCTCCTATAATCTATTCCTCTCCACTCCTCCTGGTCCTCTGTGCAAAAACGTCATGGGGTCAAGGAAAGATGGTTAGGAGAATTCATGAGGAGTTAGGAAAAGGAAACCGAGAGTCATGCAGACGTTATTAACGAGGCTCTACAAACGGTTACCTACACGATCTACGGTGCTCGGTCATGGTCGTTATTTTCTCAGGAAAGGCTGAATCATTCAAGGTTATTTAAAAATTATTGTGGGACAGAATTATCTCTTTTGCTTTTGTAAAGGACGTCCAGTGGTTCTTGTGGTAAAGGAGCAAAGCAGGGAAGCTTCGAACCGTTCCTCAGCATTTAGAGGATCCAAACAGCTCGCATCATGGCGGCCACTCACGCTACTTCCGGGTCATTTCCCTTAGTTAGGAACCTTCCTGAGGAAATGAGATCATTCGATACCTGTGTATGAGTGTTGCTTGGATGGAGGAGACTCGAGGAGGAGGCGCACAATTGAAGCTGCAACCTTTTTCATGACCCTTTTCCTATCGTCAACGTGTGTGTGTGTGTTTGCAGCATGTGTGCACTTTTGCGTCTTTCAATGCGTCAGTGCTTTTAGTTTCTGCGCTGGCAGCAGGTTCCTCCCATATATCCAGAGCCCTCCCCCTTCCTGTGTGTCAGTATAAAATAGGATCTCCTCTCTTGCTCACTCACTCTCACTCTGAACACTGGAGGAGCAAAGATCAGCATCTTCACACTCAGCATCTCTTGGTCCATGGCAACAACCGCAGGTAGGAGAAAACTCTGATGATGAAATACGGGCTTGTGGTGCTTTATGGAGTTTTCTTTTTTAATAATTTTAATAAATAATCAAATCATCACACCTGAAATGTGGCAAATCCGAAAAGTTAATTTTTTTTATTTTTTTTAATCTTTTTACATGAATATACCAGTATTTTAAATATAATAATGAATAATGATATGCTATAATTAATAATGAATGCATGAAGTGCGTATGGCAGGTGGCCAACTTGCAATTGTTAAGATAATTGTTTATCTGAGTGTGCAAATAATCCAATTATGAGATTGGAATTGTGTCGGTTCTCTTTTGCGTGAATAAAAAGTATTGTTTGAATATAATATATATAATATTGCATTTTCTGTGAATCTTGGCCCATTAAAGCAGCAAAAATTCCAGACAAGATCGGGGCTCATTAATAAAAGTAGCGGGAAAAATGCCAATTAGACTCAAACAGTTTTCATCTTTGTGCAATAAGTGAAAATAAAGTTGTTTTAATGAAAAAATAAAAAATGTAAAAAATGTTAGAGAAATGAGATGGGGAGAGTGGTGGGCTTTCACAAACGTTACAGTACCGCATCATTACCAGCTCACTGAATAATGAATTAGAGACAATGACCAGCTGCTAAAAGGAATTATATTAGCATCAGGAGAATGACTGTTTATACCTCCACTGTGTCAATTCAAACACAATTATTCAAACGGCCTGTCGCATCCAGGAACATTAGCAAAATAACAGTTAAAATCCTAGATATCATTTAGTTTTAAAGGATTTAAATAGAGAGCTGATGTTCATCATGTCCAGTGAAAAATAACCAGTGGAGAACTGACCTTGTGGGAGCCACTAAGGGACGGACTCACATTGCTTGAAGGAAACATTATTAAGAGTTTTGCTTCTGTAACTCTTGAAATATTCACTTAAAAAAATGAATTGTTGAACAATGGACATGTGGTCAACAGAACAGGGCGATATGAACGTTGGAGATTGAAAACCTCAGAGCGACTGGTGTTGACTCTTGTAACGGGAACATTTGCTCTTATTCTGTTATAAAGTATGTTCCCCACAACTAATGGTGAATTCCAAATAGATACCATGTTGGAGTCAAGTGTCATTATATGCCATCTTCTTTTTTTCCCTTTGTCACACCAGTGCTATTTCTATTTAAATATTAAAAATATAATATTCACGAGGTGTGTTACTGTAACCGTAACGTAGATTTATCGCTCCACTGCCTGTGGTTTTTCCCACTCAGACTCCCACTCTGAACAATAAGAGAGACAAGAAGTATGGAGCAACCAGCGGCACTTTAGATGTGGAGTATTTCTTTTAACTGTATTTTGTCCCCCCCTCCCCTCTCTCTCATGTCAGTCATGAATGTATGTGTCTGTTTGTGTGTTCTCCTGGCTGCTTTGTCCAGCAGTTCGCTGAGTCTGCCCTCTCCGTCCATGGTAAGACACACACACACACACACACACACACACACACACACACACACACACACACACACACACACACACACACACACACACACACACACACAAAATAATAATAATGGTGGACTTAAGTGATTCTAAAGACCGCCCCACTTGCACCTTTGCGCTCTCCATACAACGCAGATGCTACAGATGTGATACCTGCCCCTTTCCCTCGCCCCCCCCCCCCTTCTCTCTGTTTCCCCCCCGCGCTCTAAAGTCACAGAGAGCCGAGGGTGAGGCTCTCGTGTCGGACAGCCTGCCTCCCCCCTCGTCCCTCCACACGCGCCAGGCCCTCTCGGCCCCCGCGGCCCCCTCAGGCCGCCTCGCCAGCTACGACCAACTCCGGGAGGAGGCAAGCGCTCGGAACAGCCTGAGCCAGCTGCTGGCCAGACTGGTCTCCAGCAAAGGTGAGCGGGCGCGTGGGCAGCGCCAGGTGAGCGGAAAGTGTAATCAGAGCGAGAGGCCTCCAGTCATCGCCCCTCAGTACACACGCAGCCTTCATTTTGGGCTTGTTATTTCCATCGTGCCAACGTCCATCGCTCACGCCGAGTCCCGTAGTCCCACCATCTGCCATTCTACCGCCTCCCTGTAGCTCTCTCCCTCTCTCTCTCTCTCTCCTCCCTCCATCTTTTCGTACCGCCTCCTCCGCCCGTCTCCCTCCGTCTCTGCGCATCTCTGCATCTCTTTCGATCCGACCCGGCGTGACCGGGAGACCTGAGCTGAGCTCACTGGTCTCGCTGAAACGCACGGAGACAAAGTGAGTCAGCGCGAGTCACTTTCGACCCTTCCTCACCCCCGAGTTCCACGGCGCACGCCATCGAACGCGCCCGCTTCATTCAGTGTGCTCGCGTGAGAGTGACGGCTGCGTCTGTGTCTCCCTCAAGGCTCCCCCTACGAGGTCAGATCCTCCCTCAGCAGCAGAGCCAGTGGTCCGGCCCCCGTCCACCGGATAAAGGACAGAGACTACCAGGGCTGGATGGACTTTGGAAGACGCAGCGCAGAGGAGAACGAATATCCCTCCTAGAGGCCCGGCTTTGCCTCGCTGAAAACCTCACAACCCCCCCCCCCCCCCCTTATCACCGACCAATAAAAATAAAATAATGAGCCCTTTTCACACTGCACTTACTGTAACCAAGCGCTGACGTGGCAGGACCCCTGAGTTTATCATCATGGTGTGTGAATGGAGAGAGAAGGTGGGATGGGGGGGGGGGGGGGGGGGGGTCCTGCAGACTGTGGACACTGGATCTCCATGCTGAGGTAAAGGAGCACTTCTCAAACCGCTCCCCGTCACAATCGTATTCGATCACAAATGTTACAAAGAACGCTCGATATTATTCAACATGTTTGTTATTGTCATGAAATCCAATACAAGATTTATAACCAACAGTGCTCGCGAGTTCTTTTCCCAATATTTTCTGACTCCTTTTGTTCCAATTAAAAAACAAAAATCATTAAAAAAAAACAGCTCACAAACGAATGGTTTGATTCTTACAAAGGCTCAAGTCACCCTTTAATCACGAGGGAATCAGAATCTCAAAAGGAAGCGGCAGTGCTCATCTTAATGGACGAGCTCGTCACACTCGCTGACAGGTTTGTAACGTTGTGGCACGGAGGACACACACATCATTTGATCATCATGTGATCCTCTAAAAACAGAAAACTAAATAAATAAATTGGTTTATTTTACCAAACCTCTGCTTTAAGACCAACAGAATCAAACTGGAGGCTTTGTTCTCAGCCCAGCAGGTCTTAGGAAACAGGAAAGAGGAAAAAAAGACTATCCTTTAAAATAACTTTTATCCCTATTTCCTTACTGACATTTCACTTATGACTTTAATTGATTCCACTTAAACTAATTAAAGGGTCTCATTAGGAATGTATCACAACCTTTATATTTGAACATAATAAGCCTCTTATTCAATTGGATCAAAGCTGTGATTTAACTCTTTATCTTTTATTGGTATCTCCATGCATTTAGGCAACTGCAGACCAGAGCTGTGATTCTTTAGTCTAATCCCATCACATGTGATGCATCATTCACTGCAGGCATGGAGCGAATAAGCTCCTCTCTGAACTGTAACAAAAGTTAAACATCACCAACTTTCCACCCCCCCACCCGCTTACTAACATTACAGTAACTGTGGGCTCAAGACCGCAGTGTGAAAAGCACGAAGTACGTCCTAGAAAGCACAGTGTGCTGTTTGCTGCTTATTGCACCATGGAGCTCAGTGGCAGAAAGTACCGCAGGTATGAAGAGAAGAGCATCTAAATGCATTTAGATGCAGCGCTGAACATACAGGAAACCCAAAGCACCTCGTTCAGAGAGAGAAAATGTGATGAAATAAAGCTTTAAGTTTGCAAATACATTACATACAAGGAAAGTTGCTGGTCATATATTTATTGCAATAAACAGGGCATGTTAAACAGATGTGATCCAAAACAAGTGTACATGTATATCATGATTTCATGAAAGGAAGTAAATATATTGAGTTATGAATAAAACTCAACCTGCCACACACTGGTCCCACTGAATAATGTCCACATAGAGAACAGATTGCACTCTCTTCACCTCTTAAGGTCCTCAGATACTGAGGCGACAGATGAACTGTTCTCTCAAAGAGAGACACACACACACACACACACACACACATTCACATCTACTTAACTACAAAACCAAGGGAACAAAAAACAGTGATGTAAATGTAGACTAAGACTAAATTCAGACCTATGTAGTTCTATTATTCATTTACTTTAAGTATCAATAGTTCCCTGTGGCTGTTTTACTATTCGACTGTAGATGATACTTTGGATTATTATTACTTCGATTATGTGTATGTTGTATTTATTGTTTTAAGATTGGGCAAAAATTGGGTTTGAACTTTATTTACTCTTGAGCAATTTTTATATAAGTATCATATTCAATAAGAAGATCTTTCAAGCAGCTTTCCACTTTCCAGAAGTTCAGAAGCAGCATTGTTTTCAGCTCTTGACGCATTTCACAGCTGATCCAACGGGCTTTTTAAGTAGTCCATCAATCAAGAAGCAGAAGCACTTTCTCAACAAATAAACAACAATCGAATTAGTCTAAAAATATGATATAGATTTTTTTTGTAACATGAAATGTTTTTTTATTTTTTATTAATGGGACTAACTTTGCTCTTTACTGCACCCACATGGATGCAGAGAACAGCACACTCATGTAGGTCGTTTTTGCAAACCAAATATATCACCAAACATACTTTTAATAGATCGGTTTATTTCTTCATTTCAAATACAACTTTGTCTCCTAATTCAGTGACACGTGGGAAGTGACATGCACACATTCATCCTTCTACCATGTGTTATCCATTACAGGAACATTCACAAACAGTGTTAAACTAAATAAAAAAGCAAGAAAAAGAAGATGTGAAACAAACATCCCATCAGTAGTACTCATTTAACGGTTTAAAAAGTCACGGCATCAATATTTGCCTTTCACCCTAAACCAAGCCGTAGTGTTAGAAGTCATGATCCCCGTTTGTAGCACAGGAAATATAACAAATAGCAGCCTTTTGCATTTGATTGATTAATCTTAGGTATGAATCTTCTTATTTTCTTCCACAACAAATAACTTGGAACTATGAAAAATGTTTACTTCTGCTCCGCTTGAACAACCAACAAATCCATATGAAGCACAAGTTTTCTAAAGGCGAAAAGGTAAAAATGTGTTTGGTCAAAAAAAAAGAAAAATGTTTGGTTCCTTGTTTGTCTTTTTGTTCTTAAATCAGGGAGTAAATGACGGCTTAAAAGAGCAACATAAACAAACAATGTATTGCTTTCACCAATATAATTTAAATGAATATGAACAATGACATTTTTTGCATTCCTACTTTGTGGAATATGAATGAACTCATGTCAAGTCAAAGTTGCGTGCACAGACATAATACACATTCACACGACAGTAAGAGCTCTGCACTTACATCTGTACACATTCAAACATTTAATGCAATAACGACATGGGAACCACATCGAATGCGTTCAAAGGGAGAGAGGATCAATTACAGCATCTCTATGGCGCTACTACAACACAATGTTCTCAACCAACATTTGGCAATAATTATTCTCAGTATGGCTACACTCGTCTGCTCGGTCGGAGTAGTGGTTCGATGGCGGTTCAGGCTCCTCGGTTGGGCCGGTGTGTGTCTAATGGCTCGACTACGAATGGAGGAGTAGAAAAGGCCGCCTGCTTTACAGTGACTTCCGTCCGTCACCTGGCTGGTCCGTTTGTCATGACGGGCGACGTGCGATGCCTGCAAACGTTCTGGCGGTAATAAAACGTTCCTGCTGACCACTCATGTGAAATCAAAATCTGCGTGCAGATGCGGTGGACCAATGGATTCATTGTTTCAGCTGGTAGTGTCCACAGTGGCCACTTAGTTGCAGCATCTCCTCGGCTTGGAGGTCGAAGGTTCACAACACTAGTGTAGATTGCTTAACGGTCTGAACTATTGACAGATTAGATACTGCCCGGTTACAAAAGCAGCGCCGTCGAGCCTCGGTTGTTATTTTAACAAGGACACAAGGCGCCGTGGAATCAACATTTGGATCTTTTAATCTATGTGGAGGCGAAATCAACATTCTGAAAGTACCTCAGAATGCTGCATTCTCTCCTGCAGCACAGGTCCCCAGCAAAGGGCTGCGTGCACAACCGCAACCACACATCACCCTTTCACAAGCACGAGTCCCTTCTGTCACAGATTGGCCCAAGGAGGACAAAAGGGAAAGTGGTTACCGTCGGTTTATTGCTGAATGAATGAATAAGCTCCATGATCTGGACTACTGAAAACTGCAATGAGATTTTAACAATGTTTTTTTTTTTTTTTGTCATTACACCCAAACCAAGGCCTCTTCATTAGAACGATGGCTGACAGTTTAAGACTAACATGCACAAATCTATCATGAAATGCTGGTATGACGACGTGTGGGTTTGTTGTCATGAACTTTAAATGTTCATTGCGCTCATCTTTTCACATATTTGAAGAAAGTGGATTTATTCTAATGGACATTTTACATTAGTTGAAATGTGGTCGTAGCTGCTGCATTAGAAACCTCTATGTGCATGGTGTATTTCACTGACAGCGTACACATCTCTGGCATTGTGACAAACTAAAACACCACGTGGGTCTCTATGGAGCAACACAGTCTTTGGTCACCAAAGCATGGCTAAGAATTAACACTTCCATTCAAGTAGCACAGTTAAGTGTCAAAAGAAGTTTAACAAAGCTAAATATATGTGTATGTGTGCATATGAATTTGTACCAGTCTTTATTTGTATGATTTTGAAACATAAAATCTGACAGTTTGGCTTCTGCCTCCTTATTTGTTGCTGCTTTGGTCCCTGTTTTTTAGTTTTAACGAAGGTTTCAGTTGCAATATGTGAATACTGTTAGTGATTAAACATTTAATGGTGGGCTCTAAATGTTTTTTTGTCAACCGTGGGCCTGATCCTAAATATTCCTTTTATTTTTCTCTGCTGTAGTGGCAACTAAAGGAAACGCTAGGATATGAATGTGTGTGTGTGTGTGTGTGTGTGAATAAAGGTCTTTGTGTGTCAGTGGAAACGTCCCATGGCCTCAGCAGCCTTCACTCTCACCACAGGATCTGGATCTTGGAGCAGCATCACTAAACCTGAGGACAAAAACACACACAGATACCAAGTCAATAAAACATAAATAGTTAAGCTTTTTGGAGGAGGAGAAGGTTGTGCAGTGAATCACCTTTAGTGATGGTGCCCATGTTGAGGTGGGAGAAATGCTCCTCTTGAAGATTCCCAAGAAGAAACCCTACAGCTCACAAACAAAACCTTATGAGCAGGTGAAATCATTTCCAATAGGAACGCACCGTTTCTGAGCCACACAATCAGATGTCCATGTTGTGGAGTTTTTCAGTCATACCTATAAACATGGCAGCTCCTGCCCTGACCTCCGCCCAGGTGCTCTTGAAGAACTGGATGACTGATATGTGATAAAAGTTCAGCATGCCCGGAAAGTCCTGAATCTAAACACAGAAAACATGCAGTGAACATCAGACACCATTTAACGTCATTCAACAATTTCATATATTCTGACTTTGCAGGGAAACTGAGTCGTTGATCCACTTTGTGTTTAAAGCAGTAAATGAACAGATGGAGAAGGTCTTTTTCAGATTTCCATTGTTTCTCAACTTTCATGAACTATGAACTTGTCAAACTAATTTCACAAAGTAAACACAAACTATGTAAGGAGTTGTGGAGTTCATCTTACTCAGCTATTTGTATGTGTGTGTGTGTGTGTGTGTGTGTGTGTGTGTGTGTGTGTGTGTGTGTGTGTGTGTGTGTGTGTGTGTGCGTGTCTCACCAGGTACTTGGTGAGGTCATTGATAAACTCTCCATAGTGCAGACTTTTCTCATCGTGGAGGTGGTTCTGAAACATGGCTGTGATCTGCTCTGATCCCACGACGGGAGCACACACCCGCATTGAAAACTTACACGCCTGCACCAATGCAAGACAACAAGATCTACATATACAACAGCTTTATAACATTTATTGAATACAATATCAGTTTCAATCAAAGATAACATTTTGCTCAACTGACTTTTGGTTCCAGTACTAATCACAATAATGTATGCACATGTCCTACTTACCTTGACCACCTGTGGGTTTGGGTCCACCAGGTGTAACAGCAGGCTGACAAGGACATTGTGGATCTGGTCTTTGAACACTTGCTCTCCTGAGCCAAACTTGGACAGGTTTCCCATAAGATGGATGGAAGCACAGCGGATCTCATCGTTCTCCTGCGTGAGCACAGAGAAGTAGTGTTTGTGTGGGAAAACAACTTCCCCCTTCTAGGCTCTGCACACCAACAAACCTCACCTCTGAATAATTAAAAAACAAACAAAATAACTCCAGCATGCATAGAATGACTTTGAAACTAATTGTTGCATTGTAGTACAACACCACAAACCATTTGTAACGATTTTAAGGAAACTTACACTTTCCAGGAATGGTTTGATCTTCATGAAGATATAGACCACTAACATTTGGACGTTCTTCTTATCCAGATAGACAAGAACTTTGGAAAGACCCGACATTGCTTCTAAGGTAATCAGCTTACCTGCACGAGATGGAAAAAAGAGCATTTCTACAAACAACCAACCCTGCACAAGAGGCCCAACCTAAAGTACGACATTCATCATCGGTGTCATTGAGGTATTGTCGCCTGACCTGGATCGTCTCTCTCCTCCATGCCTGAACTCATGGCTGCCAGCAGCTCTTTAGCATATTTGTTTACCTGGTGGTAGAAGGAGGAGAGGGTAAGACACAGGACCCACGATAAACATGTCCATCAGCCGTGTGCTCTCGTGTGTGAGCGTGGTATGGACCTTCTCAGGTGATCCCACTGCTATGTTGCCCAGCCCCCTGACAGCCAGCATGCGGACAGTGCAACAGGGGTCCGATATCCTCTCCATCATGTTGTTCATCAACACATCTATCAGCATCAGCTCCGTCACCACGTGATGGTTTAAGAGCTGGAGTCAGTAAAGGAGGAAAACAAAAAGAGTTATTCATGTTCTTCATCTGCTCGTCAATAAGAGAGGATTTGATATCATCATACACAACAGCGCATCACTTGAATGAGGGTTAGGGACATGAGATGTGGGAGCAACACGTGTAGTGCTGTTCAATTAAGCACTTTAACCCTCCAACACAGACGAACTAGATCTACACCAATATTTCGTGGTGGATCACCTCAGAGAAGAATGCGGTGACGGTGACCCTCTGGCATTCGTAGATGTTGTTCAAGGAGGGACACAGACACTCCACAATGGAGGGCAACCTGGGACCAGCATGCTTTGCCATTGCCCTGTACACAGCAGAAGCATATTTACATTTACACCGCTTTGTATATAAAGAGGGGATTTATTATTTAGAACTCATTTTTTTATGAGAGAGAGAGAGAGAGAGAGAGAGAGAGAGAGATATATATAAACAAGTAAATGAGTAAAATGCCCTAAAGGAACTATATTTTACTCATTTTATATATTTTACTCATTGTTAGGATAGAGAGGAATAGGTTTGTGTTTGATTTACTTTTTAATGATAATAACATCATAACATATTCCTTTATCAAATGGATTTACTACATTTTTCAGACTGCTGATCACGTCCCACATTTAGTTTCTAATACCTTTGAATATTAAAGCACCTTTCACACAATACTATTGATGAGTAGTGATCAGCAGAAATATGTTGACACAACCAGAAATTCACTACAGATTAATGCTGAGATCTAAAACTTGTGTAAAGGTACCTTGCCAGTAGAGTAACTCCAGTAATGTGTGTATTTGGCTCCTTTATTGCGTCCCAGGCTTTATCTTCATCCAGCCTTTTCATCACCTCGTCTAACTGGGCCCTCGCCAGCAGGATCCGCAGAGCATCGGCTGCTACCCTGGGTCACAAAGACCGGTGACACCAAAATGTTAGCTACACCCGAAGCCGACTCGCTTCACGAGTAGATGTCATTGGTTCAAACGAGGACTAAAAACGCCCACCCTGCTACATGGATGCAGGCGGTTTGTTTAGTGTTGTTGTCTTTCGGTGCAGAGACCCCGACACTCGCTCCCAGTCGGACAGTGAGACAGGAAAAGAGCTGCGGAAACATGCCGACTGCCGGCTCCTGACTTTGGCCGTTTAATAACAGCTCTTTGAGACCACAAGTCATCTGGAAACAACAACAAAAAAGACAGGGACACAGGTGAAAGACATCTTCTGCTGCAAATTCAGCAGCAGTACATGAAACTGAAGACTGTACAAAGTTTACACATGAATGCTTCTTTAGGATTTGCCTTAAATGGCATTGATTTCTTATTTCGATCAAGGTGTGAACTGTAGAAGTTAGAATAGAAGGAATCATGAAATCATAATTTTTTTATCTAGAATGTATACATGATAGATTACATTTTATATAAAGTCTGAGTGTTCGGGACTTACAGCCAGCGGCTGACTGGTTGCCACCTTCTTTGTCCCTCCTCTCATCATCGACTCCCTCTGGTCGACGTAGGGCGCCATGATGAGTAGCTTCTCAATCACCATCCCCAAGATCTGACTGGCTACAAGGGGGTCTGCTCCCAGGGCCATCCACATCTCACCTGTCCAGCTGGCCAGGGAGATAGAAAAAGTACACCTTGAAGTGTCTTTCATTGATAACAAACACTTGCTTTTGTCCTGCAGAAGACAAAAAACGAGCAGAACATGTGTGGTCATGCGGAGTTAGTGTATAGGTTAATGATTCGTAACTATACCTGTCATAAGGGAGTGGTTTGTTAACTAGTGCATTGATAACAGCCTGGAGATGCTGAGAAGCCAGGATTAGTACCGTCTGTCCCACCGCCACTCTCACCTGAACACAGGTACAATGGTTAATGGTCATGGATGGTTAATAATTTGCTCATTGATAACAAGATATCATTAACATAAAATACCCCTGGCAAGGGCGTGTTGTTTATCCAAGACAGAATCAGAGTAACAAAAGTCGGCATTGAAAGTTTAATATCTGTGCTGATTATTATTGTGTGTTACCTGCTCCTCTGTGATGTTCTGCAGACGTACATGTAGCACCTCCAGCATCTCGGGAACCTATCAGATAAACAAACCCAGATGTACGTGTCGAATAACTGAATCAATAAGCAGATGCCACAAAGTGCAAGTATATGTTTGCGTTTGCTACCAGCTCCTGGAGTCCTCCTCCTCTGTTCTTCAGCAGAGTATTTAGGATGACAGATGAGGCCCTGCAGCAGTTTGGCTGACTGTCGACCAGCCCTTCAAACAACATGAACACCAACGCCGTCAGCTGCTCCTGAGGAAGACGCTTACTCATCACCTGACGCACACAGAAATAGACACAATTAAACTTTTACTGTACGAATCAAGAAGGTTCATAGGACGTGAACAATAGGCAACATTGATCCGTGTGTATGACTATATTAAGCAGGATGAAGGCGTAATAACAGAACGGCTTGTTTAGAGAGTTTTGAACTAAAGGGAACAATAATCCATCAGCAAAAAGAAAACAGGGGGATCAGTAGATGTAAAATATCTGTGTTTATAAGTGTACCTTGGTCAGGTCAGAGCAAGTCTTGTATAGAACCGATGGGTCAGGGTTATCTAGTCGGTCTTTTAGGAGCAACAGACTGTCCACACCGTCATCCTTATAATCTAGGGAGAAACCTACACATACACACAGGAAAAAAAAAACTACAACATTCAAACAAATATTTCACTTTCATTAAACATAAAATGTTTAGGTCAAAGCTGAACCATGTTAGTTAGGTGATGAATTTCTTAGCAATTATTAGGTCATTTGGAAGAAAAAAAAAATGTAACGACAAAGGTAAAAGGTCAGAGCTGTGTACCTTCATAGCGTAGCTGTATGTAAAGCAGAGAGTGTATGCAGTCCATAGCAGCAGTGCGTACAGCAGGGCAGGGGTCAGAACATCGTGGAGACAGTCGACCCAGCAGAGCACCAAGGTTGTGGAAAGAAACCATGTTCTACAAAAAGATGCACAGAAACAAAAGAAAGAAGGCTCACAATGTCAGATTTAACGTTAACGAAGGACAAAATGCATCCGCACTGATGAGATGATTGAGCAACCTCAAATGTATGAATATAAGTAATACTAGGGAGCATTTACATTCAAATGAGTAACAATTCACCTCTAAACAAAACTGAGATCTGTGGGGTTTCCAGGATAGCTAAATCGTCAGAAATGAAAACAAACAAGACAAACATCTGAGTCTGAGTGAGTGTGTGTTACCTTGACAGTCAGTGAATCCAGGTAGAAAGCCAGCATGTGAGCAGTGACTGTGACAGCTCTCTCTCTCTCGTGGTCGTGTCCAGAGCTCAACCAGGATTCAATGTGCTGCAAATAATGATGAACCCACAGTCAGACTACACAGTGTTGCAGTATAACGTAGCAAGTTAATGGAGGCCAATCATTATTTTTCAATTAAACAGCTGAAATAGCAGGACTACTAATGTAGCCCCAGAAGTAACCCAAAACATCATTACTTTAAACCAGGAGTTAAAAACGCTGGAAATTTCCGAGAAATTGGTAATCCGGGTTTTCTAACGTAACAACGTACTTTTTTCCAAATTAGAAAACAGAATGTCGTGACACGAATAATAATGGGACTGATTCATGTTAAGCTAAAATACGGATTCATGTGAAACCGCGAGCTTCACCTTGAAGACACTCTGCAGGCCATCAGGTGTGGGATCCTTGACCAGAACACTTTTGAGAAGCTCCTGCAGTGCAGCCAACGTGTCTTTGTACAATGCCTGAAAATATTCATTAGGAAAAGTTAGTCCGACAACATAAAAGCATTTGAAAAAATCTGTGAACATTAAATCGACAGAAGGAGGAAGTTTAAATGGTTGTGAGCATTTAAAATGGCACAAGACAAATACGAAGTATACGCTGTGATGCAGTTGCTTCACCTTTCTCTGCTTGGGGTCCAGTGTCTCCTCTTCTTTTGTTTTCTCTGGTGTGCGCGTCTCAGGCGGCAGAGAGAACACACCGTTCACACAAACCTTCAGCAAATCAGAGCTCTCATTCTCACTCAGCGCAGGGTCCAGAGGCCTGAAGCGCAAACGGTCAAAGAAAAAAAAAAAAAAAATGACAGAACCTCCAGTGCAAAAACGCATGGACATGTGAGCTCTTTGTGATCGACATAGTCACTGAAGCTGAAGGATACATAAGGTTGGCAAAGGTGGTCATCACTAGATGGCGTACTGGAGTCCTCAACAAATCCGCTGGCTCCGCTTTGATAAAATCCTAACCAGTGTAGAGGAAACAACATTATAGTTTTGGCACTTAACCTTTATGCCTTTATCTAACAAAGTGAACTGACCAACCACTGACCAGCATGACAGTGATGAGCTCCTGTTTGCGAGAGAAGACGTAGCCTTGTTTCTTCACGCACTCGCTGATGGCTTTTGCTATGAGCCCAACACTCTGGATCAAACTGAGCTTCATGGTCAGGTCCTGAAATGAGGGGAAGACACACTGAGGCATGTTGACAAAAAAAATGCAGACAACTCGAGATGCACAAGGCCGATAAACAGAAAGGGCATAACCAGATCATAAGATTCAAGTCAGGAGGGAAATTAGAGTAAATATAAAGTCAATCAGATAATTGCATTATCCAAATTGTCAGGAATGCAAACTAGGCCATCTGCAGCCCAGTTCAGCAGAAGCAACTCCACAAGCAGCTGAGCGCTAGCAAACACAATCCAAAATCAAATAGAGCAATCAATCCACTCAGTTCATCAGTCGATCAAATCAATCCGATAGCAATATTGCAGATTGATCCTCCATGCCTATGGATGGGGAGAAGTTTAAAATCACAGTTATGAGATTAGAGATTGGTCGAGTGGCACAACACCTGCAGGCTCTGGTCGAAAGAAAGTGGCAGAAGAGCGGTTAAGGGTTAGCAAGAAATAACAAGAGCCCTTTCACACAGTCATTTGTAGGCATTTAAAACTCAATCCGCCAATATTGTCTGTTGATCATGTAGGACGGAGTTCAAAGGGATGACTAGTTTCCCTTGAACGTGCATTAATAATGCAGCATTGTTGTTAACAGCCTTATAAACGGAACAAAATCCAAAGAAAGGTCAACTGGCTATTTACAAAGAGGCTAACCATTGAAACTCAGGGGTAATGCAGTGGAATGTTGCTAGTAATGTAGGTCTAAAGGACATTTGAAAACAGGATCTAGTAACCATGTCCATGGTTTGACATTCTCCAGATTCACCACAGAGCAGCAAACAGTCAGAAAAATACGTTTTGATACCTTTTTTAGGTGAAAATGGTTGAAATGCTGCGTAACCGACTCAATGTTACGCTATTGTCAATTAATGTGGAAATGACTAATTTTCACACAGTACAACGAGGATGGTTAAGGTCAACTTGCAGCGTCATAGTTGGTCGCTTTGTTGTACGGAGCTGTGTTTTCTTGGTTTGTAGAGTTTCAGTAAAGGTTTTAGTGAGAGTATCACCCCAAGTGAAAAAAGAAGAGGAAGGTGAGAGGAAGAAAAAAGGTCACAAGCATTAAAACAAAGAAAACTGAGCAAGACAGCCCCTGTATTCCTGTGACAATACCTTTGTCTCTACTTTAATCCCCAGAACCTGCATGAAATAGAAGTGATATAGTCATGAGTGCACATACAAATACAGTCTAACCTGCAAGTTTCTTGGCAACGACAAACAGAGCAAACAGGTGTTGGGCATCTTTTTATTTATCGTGTGAAAATTATCACGCAGCATTTCGAAGGCAAAAATCCATTTTAATTTGTGGCGTTTTTGACTATTTATGAGGCAACTTTGAAGACACCTACTGGTTGGAGTGTGCTTTAATTAAAATAGTTTATTCATATGCACTAATTATTACTTTACAGTTACTCTTTCTTGGCTCTCGTTGATAAGATCCTGCAGAAACAGACGTTGTTCCCTAAGACGTCTATTTCGAGTTGCACGGGACCTCTCTCCGGTTAGTGCCGCTCTTCTCACACGTGCTGGACATTGCACGGTCACAAGAACGCAACCCTTTGCATCGGACATGATGCCGACTCAGCCGAGAAAGGTAGATTGCCATAGGTGTGACGCAACATGTTTGCCAACAACTTTTCATCCACTCTCAATGAACGTCAAACAAACAAACACTAAGTACAAGGGTCAGTGGCGGCTTGAACGTAGCCACTACTTTACTGAAACGTTAGCAAACACATGTAGCGAAAATAGCTATTAACTTGAATATAAAAGGCTTGGATTTGTCTACAGGTTATTCTTCCTCATCATCAGTGCAGCCTTATCTCAGAAGGCAAATTATTTAACCAAGCCATGCTGCCGTACCACTTGCTTTACCTTTGTGTTGAAGTGTTTACTGATGCAGCGGAGGATGTCTTGGTCAATGCGGGTTAGTATCTTCTCTCGAGGTGCGTTCAAAGCCACTTGACCGTAACACAGGATCAGCGTGCTTTTCACCTTCTCCACCTCGACGTCATTGCGTTCCTGAGGGGGAGGAAAGGAAGGAGAGATGAAGAAAGACCCACGTGCGCTCTCTTACCATCAATAATCGCAAATAAAAGCACCTTGAGAATGTTGAATATGCTTGGTGACTTCTTGAAGGCGTCCGACTTGCCAAACTCTTCCAGCTTGGCCAGAGTTCCCTCGAGGTGGCTGTTGGCACACAGACCAACGGCCATCGCAACTCCCTGAAAGATGCGCGCGACAGACACGACAGATCAGATCGTCAAACCACTGATTGTGGGATGTTTTCCGTGGCGTGTTAAAGAAACGGGATCAGGCGGCGTCTCTTGGTACCTCTCTTTCGACCGCATCGTAGTGTCGCGCTGCCAGGAGGATTTCCTGCAGCTGTTTTTTGACCAACTCCTTGTTGAAACACTGTTGTAGAGTCACTCCTAAACATCGATATAGGAAACTCTAAAAGGGGGTGAAAAGTGCTCATTTTATTTTTCACTATACTGAGTATACACTGTGTTGTACTAGCTTGGCCATGGTTGACATTCCACTGGTTGGCCCCTATTGTTAAATGAAAAGCTCATCATTTGAGTTGAGCTCTTAACCTCTCTAAAGTAATGAGGCATGGCTCTGTTGAAGCATGTGCCCAAACGGATGATGACCCTCAACTTTTTGATATAGATGATGACTAACCTGAAGCCCTAAATTAGGCTTTCTGCAGGGGATTAGCAACCCGGAAAAAACTGTGTCCTCTGATTCAATGTCACTGGACTAACAAAGCAATCCGTTGGCTTTTGATTTGTGCGTGGACAAGATGTTGAAAGCGCTTACCTTCTCCTCTAAGGCGTTGTTGTACGTGGAAAGGTATCTTGTTGCTTCAGCTGCCAACTGACACACCCACTTGTCATCATCAATAGTAGCTAGAGTTTTAGACAAGAGCTGGAGAGAAATTGATCTTCATTAGAAAGACAATTGAATATTTCCAACAAAGAAAATGAAATGGGAATTAACTAATATCTGAGATATATTCTTTAGCGCCACATTTTAGTTTTATTCAGAATGAAAAACACGGACATTATGTTGGAATGAGATGATATTATCAGAAACAAAAGATAAACACACCATCAGCAACTTCTCCTCCCACTGCTTTTCATCCAGGCTCTCTGTGGTTGACTCTGGTGACAACAACACACAGTCAGACTTCTGTACTCTAGAGGAGGAAAACTACTGTATATGTGGAATGAAAAGCAAAACAAAGTAGTGCAGATTTAATGTGGTCTCCGGTGTCACTGCAGGAAAGCAAGAGCTTATTTGTTCGGCTGTATTTCCATACCCTCTAAGGTGGAAAGCAGAGGAGGTATGTCTTTCTCCCACAGTGTCTCCGTCTTGGGGTGGATGTTGACGCTGAGGATTTGAAGGAGAGAGAGAGACGGAGCTCCATGACCTCTGCTACTGAACGGAAACGCAGCGTTCACCTAAAGACACATGAACAACAAAGCAGTCAGGTTATATTCATCCTATAAACAGTACCACTTCAGTAGAATTAACATGAAACTCCAGTCGAGCTTCCTCTAGTTTAAATAAACACTAAAAGCCAATACAAAAATTATAAAGTAAGAGATTGTTGCTGAAGCATTGGAGGGAAGATCAGACTTTAGTATTTGGCTTGAGAAACAATTTGCCTAAACCAGACCATGAAATGTCTCAATAGGAATCTTTTTCTCAATCCATTTATGAGACTGGATCATACTGGATGTTGAGTGAGTATCTGTTCGTTTTAAACTCCAGCCACAAATGGAAAGATGGACAGTTGAGATTTGGATTAACTTACCAGCAGTCTGACCAATAGTATTTGAGGGGAGGGCAGATTGACTAGAGGAGATATAAAAACACATTTCAGTTTCAAAATATCACACAGAAAAAGACAAATAACTTGTAAAATAGTACATTTGAATTGTTAATGATATATTGTTGATTCCATGTGACCTGCATCTAACATGGAACAGACACAGCAGATAGGTCTTGCACAAATGCCCCTGGTCAGAGACTATTGCTCCTACCTTCCTGTGTAAAGTCGATGTTGAAGCTGATCTCCTGGTTCGTTTTCTTCTTGTTGCCCAGCACTATCAGACTCTTACACAGCGGAGTAGTGGCATTGCTGTACTGTGAAGGGGTCAGATAGTACAGCAGCTTTGGCCATAACACCTGCAAACAAACAAAACATCCAAAGCTAAATCCCAACTAGGTTTGTCATGAAGCTGCAGTGAAATATTTTCTGCAACACCATCAGCAGTTAAAGGATTTAGGGAGGTAGATCAATCAGGGAGTCCACGTACATCTGCTAGTCGTCCAACAGTGGTGGTCAGGAGGTGAAGAGTGTTGTCACACATCGACCTCAGTGCCTCGTTAGTCACCTCCTCTGGATCTGTGGGCCTGTGGCTTCGCTGGAGACAGACACATGAATAAATGTTTCATATTCCATCCGCTCAGAGGTTCTCCTGTCATGGGTTTCAAGTGGTAACAGTTTCATTTGCATCTGTGCACATCATCTGTGGCATCAGGTATTGCATTGGTTGGGGTATATCTTACATTGCGTCCATTGACCTCATGTACAGTACGTGTTTGATGACTTAATGGGTTTTTTTGGGTCAGTAGTTTTGTCTAACATGAGAAGGCAAATTGTTTAAACTTCTTATTTACGGTGCTTGTCTTTCGAGAAGATAAAAAACATGTGATCACAGGCTCCGCAAGCATTGAAGGGTATACATGCATGAATACAATGCTATTGAGCAATAAATCCTACATATATACACTTCTCTAATATTTCATTAAGCAGCTGTACCCTATACGTGTCCGGTAAGGCACAGTGTTGAACGATGAATCGAACCAGCAGCTCCCCCCCCTCTAGCTCCAGGTAGCCGTGATGAGCCATCGCACTGATGACCTGAACCACGCACTTCTTGACCTGGATCAGAGTGTGAGACATGACAACACCGTGATTAACTGCAGGACAGACTAATAAAATATTTTTACAAGAAAAAGTGTCGTTTTGATTCAGCGGAATAGTCACATGGGCATCGACAAGTGTGTTACCTTGTTGCTCTGGTCAGCCATTGGCTGTCTGATGCTGGCCAGAATCAGCAGTTTCTTATTCTCCATTGTGGACGCTACAAAAAGACATTACAAAACACACAGAAAACATAAGTGGATAAATAAAGAAGACTTATGTACTTCATATGACTTTGCTATAATTCACAGTGCACTGCAGGGCTGATGAATCAATTACTGATGTATGTGCAGCAACAGAAGTGTGTGTTTGGGGAAGTACAGGTGAGAGTATTGTCTCACTGGTAGAGTTGATGAGGTGACGCAGGACCACCAGGGAGCCCATCCGGTTTCGCTCATTACTGTTGTCTAACTTCTGAAGAACAAACATGACCAGTCGGTCAGGAAAGAAGTTCGCTAGAAGGAAAGGAAAAAAACATAAGTAGACCAAATGCCACAGTTAATATGATTATCTTGTGAAGGACACTAATCTGTGATTTCATTACTGTTCTTCAGACGCCGTAGAAGTAAAGCACAACCTTCAGCGACTATCAGAGACTTAACTTGGTCACCACAGACCCACTTCAACAACTATCAGAATGTGATGTTGTGGCATACAGACGCACACACAAAGACAGACACAAACTGGAGAGCTTCTGTACCTAGTAAGCTGAAGCAGCGCAGGACCTCGTTGTGGTTCTTGACTGTCGGAGGGTTACTGTATTCAACAGGGGCACACACCTGGGGGGGGGGGAAGGAAATGTTACACTGTCATGTTTTAACTTGTGCTCCCTCAAACACAACAAAAAAGAATTAAAGAATGGAAGAAGTTTATTGAAACTCAATGGAAAGGCCTCACTGTGAAACCTACATCGACTCATGAAGCAGTAGTAAAAATAAAATTTTTATAAATGGCAACGGCAGTTTGCAGTGACTAATATTTAATTGTCTGAAGTAGATGTTTGTTTTGTACTGTAGCATCCAAGTACGACAGTATTGACGTATTAAACAACCACACTCTGAGTTTCAAGGTAAGTGGACATAATAAATGAGACTGTTAAGGACAACTGTTTTCAGAGCCAACCCTTATAGGAAGAGCTGCGTTTTCAAGCAGCAACTTACGTAACACGCGTGTGCATGCAAAGCTCAGAGATTGAGTAAGATCATTGCAATGGGAATGATAACTGACAGATCCGGCTGCTCTGTCATTCCTGTCAAATACTCTTGGTTCATCAACAAGATAATCCAGATCTCTCGCTCTCACTCGCTCTCACACACTCTCACACACACACACACACACACACACACACACACACACACACACACACACACACACACACACACACACACACACACACACACACACACACACACACACACACACACACACACACACACACACACACACACACACACACACACACGGCTGAGTCACTGTGGTAAAATGTTGCAACAGTCAAGGCATAGAGCCAAGGGTCAGCTGAGGCACGTCGTGAAAACATCTGACAGCCACGCTCTGGCAGTTATTTGACAGGTCTTAAAAGTTGGCTGTGAATACAGTAAAATGTAAAATGATTAATCCATTCCCCAGATTTGCGGTTTGAAGGGGGCGAACTGATCTGTCACTTAGCAGGAATGACTAAGACACCATAATATTGTACCGTTGGCATGACAGAAAACCTGTCTGGTGGGAGCGGTCAAACAGGACAGACCTAGCTGTAGCACTTAAATTGTACTTATAATGGCTCTTATCAATAGAAAGTTTTACATCGGCTCATTTAATGAAATTGCACTTTGTTGTTTTTTGTGTTCGTATCCTTATGGTTGAAATGCACTTATTGTAAGTTTTGGATAAAAGAGTCAGCTAAATGACATGTAATGTAACGTAATGCATGAATCTTTCTCGAAAGCCGATACTGGCTACTCCAACTGCTGTTTTTAATCACCAATTCTGCCAGGAAAACCACCCAGAAAGTGAAAAACCCTCCTGACGCATGTCTGCTACATGTCTGCTCTCCATGTCTGTTTTCTATACCAGAAGCAGTGTAAACCAGGTTAAACTCTCAGGGCATTCATAGTTCTTATGGGCAAAAATATTCTAAAAAGTTGTTCCGTTTTCCAGACAAACATGTCAAACAAAGCAAAGGATAATTACCCTACATTTTGCAACTTTGCAACATCCGATTTAGAATTCACGGTAATTGTCAAGGAATTAATCAAGGAAAAACATATCATTTTCCCTCTTTATCCAGTTTATAACTGTTTAAATTGCCAAAATATCCAGTGAACAATATGTATGCATGTACCTGTAGATGCAGTACCAAGAGTAGCCCGTCCAGCTGGGTCTCCAGCACCCTGCTGCCCATGCTGACGGAAGCATCGAGCACGAGGCACAGACTCTGAGCGCGTGCAGGAAAAAAAAAAACAGAAAGCTCACTACACACACACACACACACACACACAGGGCACTGCCAAGGCACATTCATTTACAGAATTACAAATGAATCCTTATGAATAGTGCAGACGTAGTTTGTGAACACAACTGTTTATGATCTAGGTTATGAAATCCGGAGGAGACAGTCCAGCACGCACCTTGCTGATGACATAGTGCTCGTTGTTTTTCTTGTACAGGGACAAGATGGCAGGAATGAGTTTAGGAATCTGTTCCTCCAGCTTTTCACTGGCCATCAGATGGCACATAGAGCCCACTGCCTCGGCTACTGTTAGCCTCAGCTGGACACACGGAGACGGAAAGACAGGATGTCAAGAGACAGGCACGAGATTAGAGAACGATAGTTTCACCCACTTTTAAATATGGATGAAAAGGGGAACACGAACAATCACCTTACCTTAGACTCCCTGCTTTGTAACCAATTACCGAAGAGGATGTCAAAAGCAGCAAAGATTTCACTGGAAAACGTGTCCTTTCTCACAGTGGGATCTGGAGCCTTGTCCAGGTTGGCAAGGTACTCCAAGATACTGTTGCTAAAATGACACAGAGCTGGAGAAAGAAAACATTGGCCATGTTTCTATTCAATTGTGAATCAAACAGAAATGCAAACTTTTAAAATGTTGCAAAAATAAGGAACATTTCCATCAACTGGTCCTAAGAGAATAACCTCTGCTAAGAAGTAGAGATTGCAAATAGGAAACAAAACAACTTTCAGCCGTTTAAAATGGACCAGCCTTAGTCATCTTGAATTGACCATGTTTCATACGGTTTAGTATGAAACCAGCATTTAGTATAAAACGAGAATTTGCCCCAATCAGAGAAGAAGACAAAGTTTTTATTTATTTTTTGCATTTACAGACTTCTTTTCAAATGCAATCATCAGGCCATTAAATTGAATCAATTACTTCATCCTCCAGGTGCTGCCTGCATACTCTTGCCACATGAGGCCAGCATTGTCGTAACCCAAGACCTACTGCACAAGTGAAGGGTCTGACCATGGTCTGTGCATCTCTCCATGGAAATGCCTCCCCAGATCACTATGTTGCAAGCAACAGTGTTGCAAGCAACATAGTGTTCTCCTTGGCTTCTTCGGACCTTTTACGTCTATCACAGTTGGTGAACCAATTCACTAATTATTTTCAAACCCTGTAGAAAGTTTCTTACCAGAAGAGAAGACCCACTTCATGTTGTCGTGTTTGGCCATGCTCAACATTGGCAACATTGTTCCCAGAATAGCATTCAGGAAGGGTACCATGCCATAAACTAGAGAAGAGGGAAGAACAGTGCATTAATGGTTATAATATACCACTTCCTCTGTAAGGCAGAGACACATACAATATAAAACTGCAGTGAGTAAGAGATAATATTTCAAGCGTTAAACAAAAATCAAGGCGGAAGATTTCCATAGTCACTCGTGAAACCTAACTTTTGTTATTCACAGTATGCATTGAAATACTGTAAAAATAATTACAATAGTACTCTTTACTGGTCATAGTAGATCTGCAGAGTAGATCAGCGTATTATCTGTTACAGTCTAGAACTGTTGTGGCAGGAAAGTTTGAAATATCCAATACTAAACAAATATAAATTATTTGATAGTTAGGTAGCTTTGGTGTGTAAGGGCCAGAGTTGCTGTTTTTGGATGAGTTTAACAGGTTTATGTCTTTCCCATTATCCTCTGAATACCCATGTTTCTGTCTGTTCTCTCTTATGGGCTCATTAATACCTGAAATGTGGGTATAAATATTCTCTTACCATTGGAATCAGAAAGGTTTGCCAGGGTCTGGACTACAAAGTAGTGAGGTAGAAGCCCCGGCTGAAATTTGCATAGTATTTCCTCCATGATGTCATTGATGTACTTGTTACCTACGGCAACCAAAATATTACTGGCTGCTTGCTGCCAATCAGGGATGACCTCCTGAGTGAACCAGGAAGAGGGACAGAACAAAGTGAGGAACATCATTTATTATCAGACTTCTTAACAAAAAATGAATTATTAAAATCTCAAATGTTACTTTTGATCGCGTCATCTCATCTGAAGCAAGGGAGATGATACTTTTTATCCTGGGGGAACTGATTTCGTCTATCCTGCAGCCAACGATCAGCTCAATAGTTTGAAGAATCACAACTCTATGGCTCACTACCAACTAAAAGGGGGATGAGGAGGAAAAGAAGAAAAAATTAATAAGGAACAACGGTTAGAAGCACATTTAAAAATACAGCAAGAAAACTAAATGATGTTCTCATTATGGCAGCAGCATATACACTGTAGTAAGTTGGCTTTCATATGCGTTCCATAAGATAAAACACATAAAAGGACAATAAACTACAAAGGGACATAATTTGTAATACAGTATGTTGCTGTTGATTCCCACTGGGTTTCTTCAGTGTAAAAAATGTTCATCATCTAGTACCATTCTTTAGTGCCTGCTGCCATTCTGCTTGACTTGACTAAACATGGGAAACTTCTGTTACAGCTTCCACTCTTAATGTGGACAGAAGGACACCCAGTGACACCAACAATATGACAAGAGGCTAGCGTAGAGAATTAGTAGTCTAGAGTAGGCTGATACTCATGTGGTGTAATTGAGGGGTTTCCTTGGGTTGTACCTTTGGGTGTTTCAGGAGGTAATCTTGACACATGGCTAACACTCGGTCTGGCTGCTGTTTTCCCAGTGTCAACATGGACTTTCTGACTTGTTCCTGGACCTCGGGGTCTTTATCTGTGGCCGCATCCAGCAGAGCCAGGGTCACCTCTAAGTGGTAAAGAAAAGAGAGAAATATGCAACTGTAGAAAGAGAGCGAATGGAATAAACACTGGGCACGAGGTTGAGACCAATGTGAGGACAGATGCAGTACTGCCCAGAACTGTGTCTCTAAATAGAAGCGGACTTCAGGCAAATTGTCAG
This sequence comes from Pungitius pungitius, assembly GCF_949316345.1. NCBI lineage: Eukaryota > Metazoa > Chordata > Actinopteri > Perciformes > Gasterosteidae > Pungitius > Pungitius pungitius. Next base: position 2,390,740 of record NC_084910.1, read on the forward strand.
AGAAGAGGAGAGAAGAAAGGAGAAAACAAGAGCAGTGAAGAGAAAAGGCTCACGTTCAACATCCGTCTCTTCCATGGTGGAGAGCAGGAGGCGGGCTTCCTTGAGCCAGTGGCCGAGGATGAAGCTTCCCTCCGGGGGCACAGGTGTGCGCAGGCTGCCTGCCAGACAAACCAGATAGTGGAGATCAACGCTTTGAGAGAGAAAACACGTTGAGAGGACTGTTGTTTGTAAATATAACGGTCTCTTACGCTACGTTATTATAAATGTTACCTGTTCCATTCACTTCCTTCAGTACGAACTTTACCACCGACTACATTTAGCAAACTGATGCAGCAACTTTTAAGATTACGAGTTCCCACAAAAGATGACATCTAAGCAGACACACCTCTCAGTGTTAGCTTGGTTAAATGCAATTGTCACGCCTTTCTTTATTTGGCGTTGTAATATCATATTTGGCTTTAACCCGGCTGCCGTCTGAGACACGTTAGCATGCTAAGCTAGCAACTGCTGCTACGGAAGCGCCAACAACGTCCTCACGTCCCGGACTGAATGGAAAGCAAAAGCCGTGCAAAAGCTCACCGAGACAACGTGAGGGCCCGCTGAACAACCTCCCTCACCTCAAAATAGTGCTTCTTATCTCGGTTTGAAGACAACGCTGTCCCGTCAGTGTGGTCTCCGGTGGTGTTTTCTGTCAGGTGTAAACACGCCTGGTCATGTGCAATACGTCAGGAAGGGGGCGTGGCCTTGACGTCAGTATCACGGGACTGAGACCGATAGAGCGGCTGCTCACCATCTATGCTACCTGAGACTTTTATCTTATGGAGTCTGATGTTATTCAGGACTCAACTTGAAACACGTATGTCTTTCATTTCATCCAGGTTAAACTCTGCATAATGAGACTGGTGAAATAACTAAGACACTTTGATTGAAGTGCCTGAATGTAATGTGTTACAATGTTGTTATTTATTATTTTAATTTTATTATTTTATTGAGGCTTGTGTGACTCATAGTAGATGAGCCTACTTAATATTGTGTTAGGTTGTTTGAACTGTAAAAATACATATTGTACAAATTTGATTACATAATGTTTAGACTAAGCACAATAATATAAACTAGAGCTGTCAGATGAACGCTAAACTCAAAAGAGTTATTGCAGTCAAGTACAAGTGCCTTAAGTTATATCTAAGTCATACTTGTCATTGCGCATTTCAGTCTAATTTCAACAGATCCTTTTTATAAAAGCATTGGAAAATAGAATGTGTCACGCATTCCTCAGCACCTCCGGAGTCTTGATTGCCACATCTTTTATCAATCGGTCTTTAATGAAGGTCTGACTCAGGCATCTCTGCTAATCCTCAACTTCCTCCCTGTACTCATGCGTGTGCAAGACCAACATCAGAGCTGTTTCACCCTTCTCCTGATGAGTGACGCATAGCTGTTGAGTAGTGGGAAAGCATTTGACAACAGCATCCTCAAAAACCCAAATATGCAAACGTTTTTGTGTGACATCCAGTGAGACGAGAAAGAGGAATTATGTAAATGAAAAATTCAATGCATATATTCTTTGACTTATCCAAATGCAATAATAGTAAATTATGCTGGTCCACAGATTTCATGGACAGCTTTGACAAATATCTCAATTAAAATAATACATCCATAATACAACATCATTTTTGACATCCCTTAAAAACCTTTACTGTCAGAAGGTGCAAACATTCACTTATTGAGCATCACACGCCACCCTGTTTGTGAATGAGATTTTTTGTGAGCATAAGATACATTAAGCCATTTTACAGTCCATGTGTTTATCAAACTTACAGCTGTAACGACATGTGTATGTACAGTGGACAGTGCTCAATGCAATATTACATTACATCAATATCAAAACACTTCATTTACATTGAGAGGCAATTTGCAAAACATTCATTTTACTTGATTATGTTATAATTAAGTAGCTCAAATCAAAAAATCTGTTAAATATTTGTCTTGAGACATTTGCACTCAAACGTATTGATTACTGTAAATGTAATGACAATACAATACAGCAATGTACAGAGTAAATACATTTTGTTAGGTTAATATATCGTTTAGATGTCAGATATTAATGCAGGCAGTAAAAGCTGCTTTTAAAAGTCAAATATGGCTTCAAGTTCAAAGCCTCTCGTGATATATAATAATAAAAAATCTCTCGTGTATGATTTGAATCCAATACATACTAGTACATGAAAATAATGTAAAATAGGTAGGTTAAGTTAATTCTGAGTACAATGTCAGTGTGTAAAATAATATGTTTACTCACAATCATTGGAAGAGCAGCCACAATGCATGTTGATACATAGTGAAGAACAATTAAAATATAAATATGGAAAATAATCATTAACAAAGAAATATTTATAATGCATTACACAGAATATCATTATACAATGACAAATAGTAAAAATGTTACCCTGTTACCCTGTAAGACTTTGTCGTGTGAACCAATCCAAATTAGAGCACAAAACCACAATTTGACCTCATCTCCTGCCAGAAGCCCATGTCGGTCTCCATGTGAACTGGACGGTGTGAGATGTCGATCCCGCCATCTTCTCACTCCAACAGCACAGACGTCCCTCCCATAGGAGTTGTATTAGATCACCGCTAGTTCTCACTCAATCGAGTCAATAATACCAAGTGCTTGTTTGATATCTTCTCTTGTTGTTTGCACACCATCCTCGCCTTCTTACACCTATTCTTTTTTGTTTCTCCGGTTTCTGGCCTCATGCATTGGCCTGTTTTTTCCTGCGGGAGAGAAAACAAGACATTGGTATGAAACCATTTAAATGTACAGAGATCAAGCATTTACTTTGTGGTATGGATTTTATCTTCATACGCCAGTCTAGATGAGCAGAAGGAGCCATCAGACAGATTTTTATATTTTCCTTGAGTCAAACACTGTCTTGCAGAAAGATCGAGTGAATGTTCATAGAGATATTTTCTTCATGAATAAATTTAGCCTTCAAAGTCTTCTTTCTGTTCCCTTCCATTAGTTTTACTTTTTAACAAGCTAGCCAACATCCATGCATTTAAAGTAGGGATAGAATTTGGTTAACTGCTCATTTCTGCAATCGATGATCAGATTTAAATTAATGAACATATTACTCTGTAAAAAGGGACGTGTTTAAATTTCTCAGTAACTAGGTTTGGTGCATGAGGACATTATTTAACATACTCGTGCTTGGTAAGAGGCGCTTTGTCACATGTGATCTCAGTGAGTCGCCCCCCGTCCTTAGCGAGTGTCTCCTCCTTCGCCTCCGAATGTTGCACACTGCCTCTCGGGGTGGAAATACCCTTCAGCTTCACTTCTCTGCCGTCAAACAAAGGTTCCAAATACGACGGTGAAAAATTGTGAAAATTGACATGGAAATATACTGAGACACTTTTCCGTGAGCTACTTACCCATTGGTTCCTTCTCCTACTTCAAGCATTTGGAGGCCTGGGACTTTCTGTCCAAAGATTTTCACGGCGATGGACATCATCAGGCCGCAGCGATTTCTGTAGCAGCAGGTGGCGTCTATCACGAAGAATACCACCAGGAAGATCACCATGACGATGGCAACCACGTTGCCTTTGGTCATTCTGCTTACTTTGAATTGAGGGGGAAGAAGAAAGCGTTAAACGTGGCCTAATTGAGAGTGCGGGAAACATCTTCATTGTGGCCAGGAACACATTTTTGTGAGTGAATCTGTCTCGCCACAATGGGCAAGGTGTAGCTAAGTTCAATCTGCACTGCTCCATAATGATATGACGTAGGGAGTGAAAGAACACATACCAGGTTTATCTGCAATGGTGAAGTTGAACATCGCAGGGAAAGAGGAACCGTTATGGTTGACGGAAGAAACTTCCAGTTTATAGTCTGAGCCGTAGGACAGCTCTTGAAGGGAGACAGAGTCAGCATTGGGCAGCAGCTGCATCTCTTTCCAATCAGTTCCCTCTTTATCCTGAGAGAGCATAGGAACCAAGGGAGGAAAGTAAGGAGACAACGCGACTAAAGGAGAGTTGTTCCTTGGGAAAGGCGAAGACAGGTTCACAGCGTCTCCTACCTGTCGGTATCGTACGTCAAAGTGCAGGATGGGAGTTTCACCATCATCAGTCTGTTTAAGAGGGATTGTGAAGGAGTTTCCTTCTACTTTCATCTCATTGGACAACAAAACTGGGCTGTCTGGTTCACCTATTGACAGGAGGCAAAGACAAAAGAAATGATTAATGAGCAACTAATGAGCTTTGATACTACAGTACATACAAAGAGATACAGGTTGACTGGGCATGTCAATTCCTATTTTGCAGATCGCTGTGGCTACCTTACCTCCTGATTGTGGGTAACATGTTGTTATCAGCAGCATGAATTTAGTCAGGCAGCAGATGATTTTTGCGGGAAAGATGAATAAGCAAAATTACTGAAAGCAGATGAGGACACAAATCCTAACACGCAGGAATAATTGCACTTACAACATACATATATTGAACATGGTGTAAATATCTCTCTCTATGCTTCACCCATATAATATATGGATGTGGTTTGTATTGACAGTGATTCTTGCTGATGTCGACCACTTACTTAATGCCTGGGTGCGGGCGTTTTGTTCGTCGGAAAACTTTCCCACTCCCACTGCATTCAAGGCCGCCAAACGCACTGTGTACAACGTGTACGGCTTCAGGGAGGTGATGGCTAGAGGATCTACAGAAGAAAGACAACACATCAGCTAACTTGCATGATCAAATGTGGGTTGATTTAATTATAAGTCAAAAGAATAAATTATAGACTGATACTATAAACTTAACGTTAAGTTTTACCTGAAGCTGGCACTGTGATCTCCTTCCACTGCTCTGTGGCACTTTGCCTCCACTGCAGGACAAAGCTTGTGATTGGTGTTCCTCCACTGATGGGTGGCTTTTTGAGGGAGAAGAAGATGGAGGATGGGCCAGGAGACACTGACAGGTATTCTGGTGAACCAGGCTGGGCTGTGTATCAGGAGGCCGGATGGTGAAAAATAGAAATGTGTAAGATTTCATGGTTTAGTAATAATCAAAATGGACTTTTCCTCCACTTTTCCTTCAAGACAAAGCCAGACATAAACGCTCACTGTGTATTGCAACGTCTCTTGATGCATTTCCAGAGGCGCTGACAGCCATGCAGGAATACATTCCACCATCAGAGGGCACTACCTCATCAATCACCAATGCACCATCAACAACATGGACAGGACCTGAGGTAGAGTCCTGACAGAGGGAGGCACAACAGGAAATGACCAATCATATGTCGGCCCATTCTTAAGCCCGTACATGCTCAAATGTAATTCTGTTAAAGCAACAGTAGCATGGAGTGAACTAGACTGTTTGTCAGATCTATTTTGGCTGATAAAGAAGTTGATGGAAAAAGTGATGGAGACATGCAGCGGATGCTGTGTGTCCCTCACCAGCGTGCGTCCATTGTGCTTGTTGAGCCAGTGCAGCTCCGGCTGAGGAAGCCCAGAGACGTTACAGGACACAGATGCTCTGTGGCCCGCTGCTACACTCTGCTGCTCTGCTGACACAAACACCTCTGGGGCCTCTGAAATGAAACATCTCACGTGTCATCACAGCACAACAGGATGCAGCACACGTGCAGAAGGTCCATAATATATGTGACTTTTGTTATTGTTTGTTGCGTTTTGGTGAAAACAAACGCTAAAACATTGAGATTACCATGAACTTGAAGCGTGATGGTGGCGCTGATTTCAGCTATCTTGTTGGTAGCGATGCAGACGTACGTGCCGTTGTCCGCCCTGGTGACAGGCGTCACAGTCAACTCACTGCGGTCTGAGTTAAACTCATGATGCAAAGGGTCAAACGCCACCGGCCTGGGAGGAGGACAAGCACAGAGAGACGTCAAATGAAAAATGCTGTAGGGATTTCCTTTTCATGTGGAGTCCAAAGACTGAAGCATGTCATGCAGAACACGGCATGGTGGAGGATGAATTCATTTCCCATTATACTTACATGAACACATTATAAACAAAGTAATGCATTATGTGTTTCTCTGAACAAAATACTAAACTTACGAGACCATGTCTCCCAAAGCAAGGACTTACATGAGCCAGGTGATGTTGGGTTTTGGATGACCGTCCACCAAACACACCATGGAAACGTTGGTATCTGGTCCGGCCATCACCTTTTGCACACGATCTCCCCGACTAAAAGAAGGAGGAGCTGCAGGACGGAAATGTGTTTGTTAATTCCAAATTCTGCTTTGTGACATAACAATTATGCACAATTATGTGGATTTAAGGTTCAATAAATAAATCAAGAAAAGATGTTTGGGGGAAAAATGATCCGTTAAACCCCTAAGCGCAATGTCATATTCACGTTTAAAAGAAACTGACCATTGACGACAACAGAGACCTGGAGCATCTGATTGATGGGCCTCCCTCTGATATGAGCCTGACACACGTACGTCCCAGCATCCTCTCTCTTCACAGTTTGAAAGAGGACTGTGTTGTCGGGCAGTCGACGCACACGCTGCCTTGCTGCAGTCAGGGATGGTGGGACGGAAAGAAAAGGAAAGTGGTGTCCAGTCATGTCAAGTTAGCTAAATGTTTTTTGTAAACTACAAAAATAACACCCTAAATAAGCCCGGGCTGCTGCTCCTACCATCAGAGGAGATTTCTCTGTCGTTTCTCAGCCAGTGAACATCCACGGCCGGCTTGCCGGTCACCAGGCACGGCATCACCCCCTCCGTGCCCACCAGGAACTCATGGTAGGTCTTGGTGCTGCCAAAGGATGGACCCTCTGGCGGAGGAAGAGATGGTTAGGATGCTTAGTTTCTACGCGACAGAGGGATGTCATCGAAAAACGAAAAATTGATTATTCCCATGTACTAACTAAACACACTCCGTTCCGTACCATTAACAAACAGCTGCATCGTGGTTTTATCCTCGTGTCCGTTGTCGAACGAGCACGCGCAGGTATATTTGCCCGCGTCCTGCAGCTTGGCCTTCTCAATGATCAATTTGGAAGAAGTCTCATCCACCTTTGACACCATGTTTTGATCGTCGATGTCTTCCATGTCCTTCTGCCACGTTATATCTCCCTCTCCCCCAGCTAGGACAGGAGAGGAGCAGCAAAGGAGGAAGAGACGAGATTGAAAATATTATTCACATGGAAAAGCTTCACCAGTCGTCAAATGAAATTGAAATGACTCACCTTTACACAACAGTAGGATCTCATCGCCCACCGCAATATCTTGCTTACTGGTAACAATGGTCATACTTGCATCTAGAGGATGAGGAGAAGAGTTTTGTTTTTCTTTTGCACCTGCTTCAGCTTTTTCCAAAAAAGTCATGGTGCAAAAAAGACAGATGTGATTTGAAGCTCCTCACACGTGAGAGCATCTGAACTAAAGACAACAGAAACTGATCTCAAAGGATGAGCTTTCATTTGTCAATACATTGCTTGACTTTTACAATGCTGATGGATTAGATTAAAGCTTTCTCGCCTAAAATCTAATCCATCAGCCTTGTAAACGAGGACAATAATGTCAACTATTTCACTTTTTTCTTTTGGTGACAAAAAGTCAGATATCGATCATTTCCTGCTTACACTTAAATCACCTACATCGGCTTTCTCAAAGTCTGTCGTTATGTCACTATTTTTCTTGAAGAAGTCAAAATAAACTCCACAGATCTTACCTGTGCTTTGCAGTAGCAGCAGCATCAAGGTCATCTTTGAGATGACAGCGGATTGCTTCGTCATGATCACCTGGCTCCTGATTGCCAATCCTGTATCCTTTGGAAGTTTGTCTGCCTCAATTATTTGATGATCTATATCACTCTGAAGAGCAGACACTTGTTTCCAAACCACCACATATGAGTGAATGGGAAGGGAGAGGGTCCTTGGCAGAGGTTATATAGGAGCACCAGAGCAAAGGAGATGGGAGGAAATGAGAGAAGGAGGGGGAGAGAGAGAGAGAGAGAGAGAGAGTTTCGCTCTCTCACCCTCGATTAACCGTAAACGAGTTACTGGTGGTCATTTATGAAGAGAATCGGAAGACTCGGCGGTGTCCGTTCCCGTCTCGTTTCCATTTCTTTCTTTTACTTTTCTCGCAACGGCCCCTACCTGTCCTTTGTACTTCTTTTTTTTTTTAGGATTTTACCTCTTCCCCTCCCTCTCTAACTCAGGCCTGTTTCCTCTCTCTTCCCTTAGGCCACCGGATGAAAGCCCCCCCCGAGGGAAGAAGATATGGGGAAAGATATTTTTTATCATTCCATCGTTCAAAAAAAGGTCACATACTTCTCAAGCAAACGCAACAAACTGCTGCCAAACACTGCCACCATTCACATTTCCTCAAAGCATCTCATAGGATGCTGACATCAACAACCTCAATGACACCCATTCTACTGCAAACAAAACATGTCTTTGCCTAACTTAACAGCTCGTACCCCGGTGATTAAAAAAGAGACCGTATATATTTAAGATTTAATTATCTGATTCTTCTAGTCAAGTCAAAGTCCCATCTAAGCAGACTTTTTGATAAAAGTGAGTGGTGGGTTGATTGTGCATGATGAGGCTAAATGTTATCTTTCATCATTAGGCCTTTCTTACAGCAGACCTCTCAAGCTGTTTTACTAATAACAATCATGTCTCTCTTCTCTTGACCAGTTCAAAGTACCAGTACCAGTACCAAAGGCTGCTTGTACCTTTCCTTTGAATCGGACTGAGGGGACAGCGAAATGAGGTTCATGGACTGAAACATCAAAGGCTGGCTGTACGTCATCACTCTTTCATCGTGTGGTGTCGGTGCATGTTGCCAGTCAAATTGTGGTCCTCTGGGTCCTATAACTTCTATTGGACAACAGCCAGCCTGCCCCTCCCACCTCCCCCTTGATAGCCTATCGGTGTCTCCACGCCGCCGTCGGACCGCCAATAAAATGACTGGAGTCCAAAGGGGCCACCTATCAGGTTGACCATCAGGAAGCGCTATTATGGCTCATTAGATCGAAGTGTGCTCATAATGATGGCTGTTAACGAGGGCCATTAACGAGGGTGGGCACACACACATCTGCCCTACATCACATTCTTATGAGCCCTCCGTGTGAGCTCTCTGGATGTCTAATTGATTCTGGTGTCCACGTTGTGTTACTGCAGGCCCAATACTCACCACCAAGAACAGACTGTATGTTTAAATGACTTGTTGGATTTATTATGAGCATTATTCTTATTCTTTAGTTCAATAGGCTTTTAAATGGAGCCAGTGTGGACAGAGAGTACCTTCTCCATCCACAGTGAGCAGTCACATAACGATAACAATACACAAAATCTACTGTATGTAGTAAAAACTTAATGTATTTAAATGTTTCTGTGTTTGTATGTACATGTAGTAACAGTCAAAAGTTTGGGAACCCAAGGGGAAAATGTGTCCAAACTTTTGACTGGTACCGTATGTGTATTTAATGATATGTAGATAACAGCTACACTTAACACACAGACTGACACAAGAGACAAAGTCACAGCTCAAGACGGATGGCCAGAGAGCGAGAGAGAGAGAGACAAACTCTCGTGACGGGAAAACAAATTCAACAGACCCGAGCATGTATGTGTGCACGTCTTCAGGTGCTCTGCTCTGATAAGCTTCTCTAGGAAATTTGTGGATTAAGCCCTTGTGAGAAATCAAACGTGGGGAAACTCGCTCTGGCTCCCGTAGGCCGGGCGTAACAATCTATCCTCACAGCTTTTCCACGGTTTCTGTATCTGGTTCAGGCTCGACTTCTGTTTTTTTGACTCCTTTTTCTCAGCCCAGTGTTTATGTTTAAGATCTCTTCTTTGTTCTTAGATCTTGTGTGCGTTTGTTTTCCTCGACCGTGAGCGATTTTGATTTCAGCGGCTCTTGCCCTTCTTGTCAAACTTCGTTGTGCGTTTGGATTCAGGGCCGTGACAAGATGTCGTAGGAAAACACCCGGTCCCTCCCTTAATGTGACCCGGGGCAATCATTTGCTAACAGACAGAAGGCAAAGCATACATCGGTTCCAGCTGTAATAACAGAGATTAAGTCACAGGTTTCCCAACAAGGTCACACTGAGTTTGTGACATTTTCAACGACCATCAAAATCAAGGAAAAAAAAGGTAAAACAAAAGCTCTCAGTTCGCACATCATTGGTGTAAATTTAGACAGATTCAGAACATCACGTCGTTACCTTTAAGTACATGAGGCTATAAGGTGGAGTCCATTCAACACCAGACACGTCCTCACTACCCAGGGGACAACATTAGCATTGAAAATGCATGATGTGAATTTGGAGCGAGCATCGGTCTGACTCACTGCCTGCATTGTTGCCTCACGAGCAAAAAAGATTATTACACGTTACCGTAAATAAAATACATGTAATGATATATGTACTTCTATCTATCTACTAGTCTATCTACTACCAGGATCGTTTAGTTATTGCGAAAACAATGATGTAACATTGCAGCAGTTGTAACTAACATCGCAGTGATCCAAGTAGGGCTTATTCTCATAGCCATGGCTTGTGCTCACGTCGTAACATAATCACTGTTACTAAAATAGTGTCAGACCAGAGGACTCTCAACAAAAGGAAAACGTCACTTCTCTAAATTCTTTATTGTTATTAATGTAAAAATGAAACCGCCTGGCTATATTTATCTAGCGGATATTTATACACGGAGAGGACAGTGAAAGAGACGACCCTACGGTCATCCAAACCTGTGTTTAAGCCAACCATTGTTGGTCACCTAAACAATTAATAAACAAACCCCGCGGTGTGTTTTCCTCCTGTACACAATGTGTTGTGTCTATTCCGTAGCGCTCCAGCGTTTAGCCGGACCCCTGCACCGTCTCCTGCCATTAAAGGGAGTGACCCCGTCTGCTTCCTGCTCCTCTCTTCTTGGCCTCTTGTGTCCTACAGGAAACTCAGTGGATCAGCCGAGACCGCATGGCAGGTGACAGAAACTGCCTTCCAACCTTTGTCTGTCTGCTCGGTTAGCATCTACGGCTTCCTGTCGCTTGATGGACCCAGGGCCCAACTTTGGAGCTTTGTTAAGATAAACGGTGGCCACGCAAGCAGAGGGATGAGCAGCTGGAGACGAGGAGGCGAGAGGAAAGCCACATCGCTCATCAAACAGCCGGGTAGTCTAAACAGTCCTGATGTTGCAATCAAATATTTGATCTGAACATCTAAGTCGGCTCTGGGTGATCCAGCTGCAGATGTTCCTGCAACATCAATGGGGAGTGTGAGAGCTGAGCACTGCAGAGCACACTTTGGGAATTACTTTTGTTTTTCATCCAGAGGAACAGCTGATGAAAATGGTCCTGAGATATTTATGAACACACAGCAACAGGATACTTGTTTTAGAATCTGGGTCCGACATAAATGTTCTCGTTTCATTACTCAAGTCGTTTGTGACGGCGTTTAAAACCCGTTGACAAACCGGGAGGGAAAAGTGCCAAATTTAGAGAAGAAATGATGAATTACTCACTCACACACATTCTGTCCATCATCAATCTGTCATCTGAGGCCTGCCTCTGTCATTGTTACTGTAAGTCACTGAAATCCAAAATACAATCAGCAACAACAATAGAAGGAAGACGGATGGTAGGCCGGTTTGGAGTCAACTTGTCTGGAACCAAGCATCTTTTCATGTTTGATTGGACTAATCAACTGTCTTTTATGTAGACAACAAAACAGTATGTCGAAGTCTCTGGTTTGCCCCAAACGTCTTACATGCTGCAAGGATGAATTTAGAGCCCTAAACATGCTCAGGGAAGTTTAAAATTAGATTTGTTGTCCTGTTAGAAGTTACCAAAGGATTACATAAATAACATACGTCTGATACAATGGATAAAGTTTGCATTGACATTTTGAACTGTATGTTGTTGACCACATCCCAGTCCTCAGTAACACAAACAACATTTACAAGAATGGAGCCCTGTTTATTCTACTTATAGTTTATTTTGCATGCAATCCGATTACCGAATAAAGTCAGCTGCGAGCTATTTGCCAACAGCTGGTATTTTACTAGAGTTTCCGTTAAGGATGTTTTCTTCCAAACACATGCAGCCCCTCATTTAGCACACATAATTAAAAAAAAGGCCCGTTGTGTATCTACTACAGAACTTTACGAGAACAGGATTTTTTGTTGGGAAAGTGGAGGCATTTCCGTTAACAACAGCAGATATTTGTATATTTACATTCACAAAGTGGATGAAGGTAAAGGTCCAGTGACGCAGTGCTTGGGTTACTGGTACGTGGCCCCTCCAGGCTACGATAGTGCAAGTTATTTGTTAAACCGGCCTTATCCAAAGCATCTAGTGTTGATTGAGACCTTTTTATTTGTTAAGCACAACAAACAAACAGTACAATACACCTCCCTCCCTAAACTAACATGGCCACTGTATAGCATGAAATCAGGTTTGACTATAAAAGATTTGTGTCATTAACACCATCTTACAGCCTTTTAAATAAATATGTTAAATGTGTTTCCTTGCAGAGCAGAAGAGATGTTAAAAAGACAAAAATATATATATACACAGTCTTTTTGAGTAACTCAACCTGCTGAAGCCACATGTTGAGTTTGACAAATTCATGTTTACAAATCATGTGGAAACAAACTGAAATGTGTTAGATTAAACTGGGATAAAAACCAAGGGAACTATTTTGCGACTGCATCGGTTTTCAACCGCGTGGTCACAACACCAGAAGCTCCACTTTGATATAGTTTGATTAAATTTAATTAGTTGCTCACTGGCCCATCAACAACACATTAGTAACCAGTTTGATAAAAACAGTTATTTGGCACCAGCCACAATCTGCGCTCCAAGACAATACAATAGTAAGTTTTAATTAGTCTTTGAACTTGTCCTGCCAGATGTTGATATAAATGCTGCACTAATACGGTCGCAGGGGTCCGTCCACCCGTGTGGGCCCGCGGGGTCCGACGATGTGACCCGCAGCTCGTAGGACCTACGTGACAGATGTTGTGTCTGAGCCTCACTCAGGGATTCCTGCTGTTTATTTTGTTTGGTCTTTTTTTTTGGCGGGGGGGGGTGGGGGGGCCTCCGTGATCACATCCTCTCTGCGATGTGCGGTGCCACTCATACCGCCTTCCCTTTCACCCCCGACCCAAAACACACCCACCCACCCAGACACCAGTAGACATGCGAGTGGTGACGACGTGCGCGCAGGAAGACAGACGCGCTGCTCGAACAATAGAGAGAGAGCAGCAGTGCAGCTGGAGCAGTGGCACATGGACTCTATGTCATCCTGCTGCTTAAAAATAACCAAGATGACCTGTTAATATTGCCGGTTAAGTACTAGGTGTCCATGTTATAGTTTGGCCTCGTCATAACCAGCCGAGAATGAGAAGCAGGTGGATGACACGGACGTCCTCATTTGGGGGGGGGGGCATTTGTCCGAGAGCTTTGGCTCTTTGACCCGTCCAAACCGCGGCCGACTCCCTCCCAGTCTTTCTGCCCCCGACTGTCTGTCTCTCTACGTGACCGGGCCAGGGTCCGTCAGAGCCAGTGGAGGCCGCCATGGCAGCAGATAACACTAACTAGTTTCCTGCCATTACCGCTAATTGCCCGACGGCCCGGAACTGCAGACACCCTGGGTGGGGCGTGACTGAAGAGCGTGCGTGTGGCTGCCTACGTGTACGTGTGTGTAAGCTCTTCACATGTCACAGGCTGCCTACCTGTTTACATGGCAGAATGTGTCCCCCCCCCCCCCCCCCGTATACGTCCCCTGTCCCCAGTCCCCTGTGGATGTGTCCTGTCAGCATCTTGGGTGCATCCATAGTAAGTAGTAAGTATAGTGGTGGGCAGCGGAGGAATGGTGGAGCCAGTGTGTGCATGTCAGTATGTATGGTAGGAAAACAGGAAAAGTCTGTTGTGGGTTTTTTTATATGACGTTTTTTTTTGTTATAAATTTGTTTGTGGTTTTAAGTCCAGTGTGAAATGTTTTACGCTGCCGTCATGGCCAGGAGAGCCTTAAAATAGAGATTTTTAATGGGGAAAGAAAATAAATGAAGCTGTGGTAGTGAATTAAAATAGGGGAAAGCAGTTGTTATCTGGATTGATGGGGCACAATAAATGAATACATACATTCTTGTATACATACATACATAAATGTTATTACTAAAACAACGTAAATTTTGTATTAAACAGTTAACATTCTGGAGCATCAATAGCAGAAAAATCAAGAATGATCAAGAAAAATCAAGAAGAGAACATCCCTTCTGCTTTAAACTGTGTGTCCGTAGATGTGGTAAAAAGTTAAATAATGATCTACCAACACAGACATAATGCCACGTACTGTATACGACAAGAAAGCACACAAGGGAGATGGCGCATCGCTACTCTTAATGACTTTATCATTCAAAAAGTGAGGAGAGGATGTTCCGATGTGTGTGCGTCACTGGTAACATCTGCAGATGTCTACATGGGGCGAAGTGGAGGTGTGGATCGCTGGCTGAGTTCTGTATGTATTTAACAGGGACATCACACACACTCAGCAATGCGAATGTACCAGAAACATCACAAATGAAATAGTCAGTTTAGGGCAGTGGTTTCCAAACCTGGTGCCACTTGGTGCTTGTAAAGCCGAGGGACAGATAGGCCTCGTTATATTTTGTGTAACTTTGCCTTTCTTGTGGTGGCCGCGTTGCCTCTTCCAGATGTGACAGACTAACATCCGATTTGAGCTTTACGCCAGTAACAAATCTGTCCATCTCGGCACATCGCGACCTCGTGTATCTCTCTTATCTTTTTCTTCTTTTCTTTCCTCGTCTCCCTCCCTCTGGCGCTGCTGGCGTCTGAATTGGCCGCTCCGGGGGGCGTGGTTGGAACACAGTGTGTGTCATCTATGTTCTGCTTAATCTTCATTTTTAAAATGTCATTTACATTTCTTGGATAAAACCATATTCAGATACAAGTTAAATTTGTGTCCTATCAACCTGTTGGCAATTGTATTTGTTATAATACAATTGCGTGTGAGGGTGTGTGCGCGTAGTTTGGGAAACACTCCTATTTTAGGCCTTTGAGTTGGTGTTTGTTTGTATTTTGTGGCTGAAAACACTTATTCTCTGACAAGTCGGATAAGATACTTTGGTACATGTTTAGCCAAAGCGACTTACAATAAGTGCATTTCAACCACAATCACGTTTGCTGCACACATCCATGTGTGTAACTAGTTTCCGTACAGTACATATGTGATGCATGTCTTTGGATAAGTGTTGCTGGAGTCAGCAGTCACACGGGGGACCCTGATCCTACTTTTAGTCCGTACTGAAATGTCAAAAGGGCCATTCCACAGCGATTTAGGGTCGCAATGTAACGCTGCAGCAACCTCCATCGTTCCCCTGCATGTTCTTTAAAATAATGGTGAGGCTAATTGAGGAAAGCAGGTTGGCACCTCTCTGTGAGGCAGAAGACACCAGAGAGTGAAGCAGCCTCTCCCAAACACCACAACGCTGTCCTGGACTGAATAATTGGCATTTCTCTGGGCGGAGGAAGTCAACAGACTCACGAGGCCTCGACAGACTGACTGTTACAGACTGTTACAAAGATTACAGCATCTTCTAAGGAGTTATTGGCTTTCTTGTGAGAGTGTGTATGTCTACAGCATGTGGATGAGAAGAGGGCATCAAAGCAGTGCCGGCATCCTGTGGGCAGCCCAGGGCAGGACCAGTGGGCACAGGGCGGCGGCGAGGTGGGTGTCCTGTGGCAGGCACCACACCGTCTGCCTCAACAGATGCACTTAAACACACACACACACACACACACACACACACACACACACACACACACACACACACCCTGCCCAAGGCACAAAAGGCCACCATGTAATTGAGGTAGTGTCAGAACCCAGGGGAGGGAGAGATGGATAGATGGGAGGGACACACAAACACACACTCAGAGGAGCAATTCTACACAATTAACTAATTTAACCTAGAAATGAATTGTCAAAAGTCACTAAGTGCTGAAAAAATAAGAGGAGATAATAAACACAAAGTGGTCATACAAGGGCCAATAGAATGACATGAAAGAACAAAACCATAAAAAACCCAGACCAAAACGTTTACAGCATTGATTTATCCAAATGCAACGTGTCGGCAGAAGATCACCTGATTGCAAGTGATTGGATAATTAAGTCAAAACTTATTGTTAATTATGAAGAGGATTAACGTTCAGGCTCGCTTGGCTTATCAGACAAAAACATACTGAAGTTGTACTTACACAACGTGTAAAGAGAAATGTATTAGGTTGAGTGCCCCCCCCCCCCCCCCGGTTGTCAGTGACCCATGCGTTGGGTCGAGCTGGTCCCCAAAAGAACATCACAATCGAGAAGGACATCTTCAAATTTAAATATGTCAATAAAAAAGCTTTCTAGTAGCAGCTTCACTCACTAAACTCTGAGGTTGTTGTGAATGTACACAGACTCTATTCCACGTTTTACTACTATTAGGACCTGTGTGAGAGTGTGTGTGTGTGTATTTGTGTGTCTGCCATGTAGTTTTCCTGGTGTTTTCATGAGTGATTGCGTTTGTATTCTGTGAGCAATCTGCTACACACACAGTGGTGCGTCTGCCATCTATTGGTTGAATCAGGTGTGTTTGAAGTAACTAGGGGATCTGCTGCAGCATTTTGTCTGACATAGCATCATTTCACTTTAATGTTTCATAATTACTCATCTCAGTAATACGAAACAATGTCTTTCGTGGATACATGTTCAAACACGTATATTCAAGATGTCACCTAACAGAGTGTCCAGGATCCAACTGGACAGCCACAACAAACAATTACATCATTTGCACAGACTTTGACTTTAACTCGGTGAGGGTTTAGGGATTTCTGAGAATTCGAGGGCTCTCAGGCAGACATTTTGAGCCCTTTATGAGCCCTTTTTTTGTGGGAATTACCCACAAGTCATTGCAATGTGACATTAACAAACGGGATAACCAGTGAATGCAGTAAAAGAAGGTGAACAGTTCACACTGTCGTAATAAAATGTATACATTTAAAACATTAAGGATTGAAAGTGGACAAATAAACAGATGAAATTACATTATATTTATTTATTCATTCAAATATAAAATGTTGTCTCCAGTGCAATTTTGACAAAAAATAACACTATGACACATTATAACACAACAATTTCATTACATATTAATCTTTAGGAAGGATAAAAAACAAACAAAAAAGAGAACAAAGAGTCCTGAGGATGGCTGAGGATCAGGAACTTCACCTTCTCAGTTTTGCTTGCACAGGTAAGACAATTGTTGTTCCATTCATTTAATCAAACTCTGCAACAATGGTTGTCTAAACCAATCATCAGCGGTTTTAAAATAACTAAAGGGTCACATGCTCAATGTTAAAATGAAATGAAAGTGAGGGTTTCTGCAGCTCTTCTCCTCTGTCTCTGCTCCGGCTGATGATCAATCCAGGCTCCATGGCAAAGTGAGGTTCTCTCCCTCCAGCTCTTTGCGAATGACCGATGTGAATCTGGCCAGTTGCTCTGGGCTGAAATGTTTTTTCCAGTCTCCCACAACACCTAACGCAAAAGCAAACAAAAACATACACACACAGACACACACCAGGACAGTCGCATGAAAACAGCAAATCTCTGATATGAAAGAAAATCAACTGAAATCTGAAAATCCACAAACACATCTGATTAAATCTCACTCTTCAATTCGAATAATCCAATGTGAACCTCACCTTTCCTGAGGAACGGAGATGTGTCAGAGTTCATGTACACCTTAGGCACCATGCTGAAGTTGGACATGGTGTTCTTCTTCATGCTCGTGAAGGAGCACTGTTCTGCAATCTTCTGAATGACTTCTTCACTCAGATTGCGGCCCAGGAAACCGGAAATACGCCTGAGAGCTGCCGGGAGGTCCTAAACGAGCCGCACATTGGTGTAAAGCAACCTCCGTTTGCATTCATCTTATAATGCCCATATTCTGAGGAGGATTTTCTGCATGGTTTCTACTATGAGAGCTCGCTGTGCCTAAAACGACTCCTGTGTATTTGTGTTGTTTCAGAGGCCCATGAGAGCTCTGGGGAGTGTTTTACCTGAACCATTTCTTCATATGTGATGTACATTATTCTGTCTCCCAGATCCGTGCCCATCCAGCCCTTCACGTGCTCTGTCCACTTTCCAAACAGCACTGCCGACAATAGACCACAGCGTATAGACACAAACAGACACTACTGTTCTTTCGTGATAATGACAAAGATGACTTTCACCATCTAAAATCTGTCCGCGCGTTAACACCTAATCGCTCTGCTGCAATTAAACATTTTCTAAATCAACATCCCATGTGTCATTAGACCGCTGACCTTTGCCCTCCAGGAATTTCTCCATGAACTCATCAAAAGTCCCCGGCTTGTCGAGGAATTCGGCCATCTTATGGAAGTAGTATGAAGACACGATGACGTCCTTAGGGTTCCTCATGACATAGATCACCTACGGCAGAGACACCAGACACTAAGGACTTATGCATTATGGAAACGTGGCCATGACAAACACATTTTTACAAAGAGGCAAACGCGGTTACGCTCCTTTAGGTCGTCTGGAGGGAGGCTAAAAACATCCACATTGATGGTACATTTTGGTGAGGGAAAACGCTTTAGAACTTGACTTCACTGTATAAAATGACCTGTTTTGACCTCTGTGGTTGTTGCTGTGTTCAACGTGTAGAATAATGCATATAATGAAGAGAAGACACGACACAGGAACGTTACCTTGGCTTTGGAGGCGTGGAAGGAACGGGGCATGAGGAAATAAGGGAAATGCGTGACCAGCCCCCGCGGAGACTTCATCTCATCCACAACCACGGCTAATCTTGTTTCCTCCAGCCAAGGGACCCTGTCCCAGTTTGGAATGGTTTTGACCGGCGTGGCATCCCCCCCATTCAGAACCAGTGGGAGGATCTCCTGCATCCAGATAGTACCTTCAAAAAAGAATAAAACAGGAGACAAAACATAAAAAGACTGCTGCAAGTACACTGTAAAATGTAGTTGTTGACCTTACTTAAGGAATTGAGTGCACTTAACTCATTTCCGCTTCATTTGTTGACCATACTAAAGGAAACTTGGTAAAGTACACTTTGGAGATGAGAACACAGACTTCTACAAGACACGCTTTGTCAAAAAATCTAATGTGTTTCCTCTGTTAATCTTGTGGTATAAGTTACTTATCTTCCAATTGGAAGATAAGTAACAAACTGGTCACAAATCAGGACACCCGTTTAGTCCACATTAGATTCCATTTTGTCCAATCTACCATTGGATCACAAAGTATGACGAACTAGCAAGTACTCGTTGATGTTTGCAGTGTATGCCTGCAAGTACAGACATCTATCTTTGTATTATTTTAATGTTTTAAAAAAAACTGTCAGTCTAGTTCAGTGGCTGCAAGGAATGCTTACTCGTCCTTTTTTTAAGCAGATTTGTAGATATTCATTTCTGATGGACATTGCAGATAATGACATCCATGTAAAGTCTTGTATTGGCCTAACTTGCTCAATCAACGAATGAGCAAAAGGGCACATTCCTTATTTAAGCACACTAAACTGTTTTTGTCTTAGGCTGATGAGGTCATACCTCTTGGAAACAATGCTATCAGAACTGAGTTTTTGTCTCTCTGTGAGGACCGATTGTAAAGTGTGGACGGGCTCTACTCTCAGGAAGCACACAATCTCCACCAAGGTTCAAATTCTTGAGAAACAAAATCATTCATTAATGATAGTTCCTCGAGCCAATTGCCAAACAAAAAAGGTCAGAGTAGCTCACCCATGACCCATACATGCAAGCGTGACAAAAGACGGTTAAATAAAGTCACATGGCTGAGTTTTAATCAAATTGGTGGCGTAGTGACCGGCTTCCTTCACTCATACCAGAAAAAGATGGGGTAGTAATTTCTTTACGGCTGAATCCACCCAAATTGCGTGGCTGTCCAACAGTCTGATTTGGCGTATTTTCCTTCTGACCGATGACGACGGTATTTCTATAAGATGTAGGCACAAGCTAACATTCTTTTGCGCAAATTTGGTATGTGTACAGATGGAGTGAAGACGTCTCTGTTTAGAGCTCTATACTGCACACTGGTGGTCCAATTATGAAAAGGCAAGTCCACAGAGACTCCAAGTAGCCTATAATGATGCCATGCGAATAGCTGAAGAGGCCCGGATGGCGTAGTGCACTGCGGGAGTTAACACTTTCAAAGCTGTACTAAGAAACCTTATGTATGAATGTATCTGCCGGGTTCACGTCTCTGAAAATGTAATTACCCTGGCTTTGTCAAATATAAAGTTTAGCACTTCACGCTACCAGTCCCAGCGGTGGAGACATTGGTACAGCTGTTTGTTCATGCAGCCTTTGTAGGTCTATGTACTCAGCTTGTTACCCTGTTGGTATTTTATTTATTTTTAAATATGTACTTACTGTTGTTTGTACTATCTGGACCTTGAGTCGGTAATAAAGAGATGATATATACTGATATATAAAGTCTGTGAAGCAATAACTTTGTTTAAAGATGACCTATTATTAATGTAACCATTAACACACATTGGCTTAGGTGCACCTGATTGCTCAAGTTTTTCCTAAATTCCTTTCTCCTGGTTGGCTTTTAGTGTCGTCCTTTACATTAGACGTCATCTAAATTTTTATCTTCGCCTTCAGTAATGCTAATTGGACTCCCGTCAAGAGCATCAAATGCCTCAGTTTTGTCTGTTACGTCCCTTTTCCTCATCTTGGCGACTTGCTGTCTTACATCACGTTTATTCTGAGTTGACCTTGGGAACTATGCAGCACTGATGAGTTGTCACCAATCTGATCAGCAGATACATCCGGAGAAAAAATAATAATATATCCCATACGCCCCTACATCAATGCCTACATTACGTTAAACAAAAGAGGGTCAGATCGGTCTCGGTCTCGGTCTCGAAACTTGCATCTGACCGTTTTGGGATCGTCTTTGACGTCTGTCAAGACAGACAAGTCTCATAGAGAAAAGACCCTTGTTTATTGTGAACATGTGATGGGAAACAATGGGTGGTGTTTCTTCCCATGTCGGGGGCCTATAGCCACACCACCAGGGACTCATTTGTGCTGAAAAGGAGCGTGTTTTATAATTATGTCAAGTTTAAAGTGTCACTTACAGATGACTAAATCACCAATAAGAAGGAATTGATAATATTTGTACTCTTATTCTCATCGGAGCCATGTGGATGGATACGATTTAGGCTCTGAAACAATACTGCGTTCGTCCACATGGGAATATTTAACGATTATATTCACATTCAATTACATAACGGGGTTAAATTTCTTGGAAATGCGAATGGACAAGTATTTCTCATATGGTGGAAATAACAATTAGTCTAAATCACGCAAAAACGTTTCTGATTCTGAGGTAACTCTCCCCAAAAAAAGAACAACTTGACTGTGGAAATAAGACTTCGGGTTAAAAATAATCCCGGTACTTCAGAGTCATCGTTACGCAACACTGTGAAGTGATTCGTTCAAAGAGGGAATTTGCACTTGCTAACTTAAAATTGTATATAAGGGTTCTAAATCCAGCCAAGCACGTATTGTGACAACATCGAGAAAAATGAATTACGACACTTGCCAACTCACCGCATTAGAAGGATGAACACTCTGTACAGAGTGTAAAAACAACCTTAAAAACAATTTTAAATGCCACTTTGAGTCTGACACTTGAGTCTGAGATCTGAATATATGTAGGATATACGTTAGTACACCCAGAGTAAAACGCATGCCCTACTGTGGCTCTCGATGACAACAACAACAACAAAAAAATGATCAAAAACCAACCACCTGACTTTGGGTACACTACGGCCACGACGTCCTCGTCTTCAAACGCGAACTCCTGCGCAAACTTCAAGCTCTCCGCTGAGTGGGTCAGCGTGGGAAGCATTAATCCGTGGTACAGCGTGTACTTTTCTTCAGAGGACATCGTGTTGCGGAGGTAAAGGCAGGTGAGACGCTGATGCCGCGTTCACGTACGCGGGGCGAAAAATCGCAACTGGAATTTTGTCGGTTACTTTTAAAGGTAACGAGATGAGCAAAGGGCACCCCTTGAGAAAATGCTGAAATATCACAGCATATCCCCTAAAACACTTCAGTATCTTAAAGTGTCCAGGTGTGCACACACGCACACACAGGTCAGTTCTCTCCCTCGAGCAGCACTGATGCTGATTAAAATACCTGAGGCTGTGTGTACCTGCAGAAGATTTTCTAAGCATGTGACGTAGCCTGGAACAACACGTGTGGCATAAAGGCACAACCACATCATTATAAATCAGTTATACGTCAGACTTTGACATTACGTCTTCTCCTTGCATGCGCGAGGTTTGTGTCCACAAAGGGTTGTTTTTTTTTAACGTGCCACGTCTTTGGGGGGGTACAGTGGAAAAACGGAGAGAAGCTGGAAACAGTGATGGGAATGAGCACACGGTACCTGACTTGGGGTAGGTCACAACGAACACGTCGGAGTCCTCCACACGGAACTTCTCGGCATAGTCCAAGCTCTCCTTGGGGTGAGCCATGCGAGGCAAGGGGATCCCGCGGTACTGAATGTACGCCTCGGAGGACATGATGCTTGTGCCTGGCTCAGGAGAATCGGTGGCTTGTTGCATGCGCTTGGCTCCCTCCTCTCACGTTCTGGTCACGTATGCACTCTCTGTTCTCTGCGCTGACCTTTACCTCCTGTTGTAGCCAACAGAGCAGACTCACTGTTCTCCTCCGTGCGTTTGTTTTGAATGGCATGCAGTGCAGCCAATCGATTAGTGTATAGTAGTTCAGGTGTTGATCCTACACGTATGCTGTGGCACACGTTGAAGGATTGTTGCATGCTTCCACAAGCCTATTGACAGGATGAACGCATTTAGTGTTATTTAAACTCCACACAAGTAGATGGATTTTGGGTGCTTTGGATCCTGCTCCAACAACAATGTGCTTTGTGAAACTCTGGGGGGGGACCAAAGTATCCAGGATGTGACTTTAAAAGGTCCTAAAAACCACACGCTGAGTTGTGTTAATTCTTTTTAAAAGTTCATTCAGTTTTGGGCTGCCTTACAACATCTGGCTGGGGACAGCAGACGGAAACTGTCTCACTTACAGTGCAGCTGTTGATTGAAAAATGGGCTACAATGGTGCTTGCAAGCCATACCACGTATCTGTTAGTTGTGCGTTAACCTGTTTGGGCTGGGGTGGGAGTCACGCTCCATTAATTCAGACTGGAATGCACACGGCCGGCCCGACGCCACTGAGTCACTGCAGCCGGCCTCCTCCTCTCTCCCTCCTGGCACACAAGCAGCTTCAGCAGCGAACACAAAAGGTGGTGTGTTCACATGCATACACACGCATTATGTGACAACAGAGCATTGTATCATTCGAATGAGAGATTTGTCAGACTCCAGGGAATAGAACGGGAGGGGGGGGGGGGGGGGGGAGAAGCAGAGTGCAGGCAGTCAGCTGAAGGGAAAGGCAGGAAAAGGGAGTGAAACATGACCTGGGGGGTAACAAGAGGTACATTGTGCGATGAGAAGGTAGAATATGTTGTATTTGGAGTCAAGTCTGTGTGAATTAAACTGTTTTCTCCACTATATTCACATTCACTACACAGAACTCAGATTTGATGTATATTACTTTAGAAATAAAGGGTTTTTTCCAGAATTCCGTAGGCAGTATCCGTAGGGAGTATTTTCTGTAATCATTTGTTCTAACAAATGTGCTCATAAGTTTCAACACACATTTCTTTGCATCGCTCACCTTTTGTGAGACACGTCCCTCCTGCCGATGCACCCCTTTGCACACCCTGTTCTTCAACATTCCTTTTAAAGTTCAGTTGCTCCAGAAGCCAGGATGGGGGAGGCAGAAGGGAGGAGGAGGAGGAGTTCTAGTCGTTGCGAGCGGGCGTGTGTGTATGCACGCACGTATCGGGCGGAATTGAAAAATACATTTGTAGATTCCAGATGTGTGTTCAATGGTATCACATCGGGAGATCAAATGATATTCTCAAGCTCGAGTTGACTTCAAATCGCAGCCAAGGTGAATAGAGCGCTGGTCAGTTTCCCAGGTTTAAAACGACTTTATCAAATAAGAGAACAACAAAGAACAAAAAGTTGAGTTGTTATTATTTTAATGTCAAAATCTCAGATGCTTAAAATTCACCATGTGGTCAGAATGCTGACATGACTTGACAGTCGGCATGTTTTTTTAGTTAAATCTTTAATACAAATGATTTAAAAAAAAGTGAAAAAGATATCTTGCTACCGTTAAGTTTTAACTTGACTAGAATATAAATAAATTGATAAATGGGTGGGCACACAATGAACTATCAAGTATCAGGTCATTCATTTTAAAATTCACATTATTATCCCATTAACACATAGAAAAAAAAAAAGATATTTATGAAATTCAACTTTTAACAAAACCTACACAGAGTTCTTAGCCAATCACATTAAGATGTTTCCCGGTGTCACCACTCAAACTGCAGCTTTAACTGGAGGACTGAGAGCAAACGAAGCTTCAGTGCATCTCCACAATCAATGATCTGTTCAGGCGATTAAAACTAACTGGAAGAAGTTGTTTTCTTACCAGTTGGTAGATTAGCCTCGTTTTAACATCAGATCAGTCCAGATTAATAAAAAAAAAGCACTTTTAGTAGTCTTTGGTGTTGTATGGTGATACTCAGACTGAAAAGGTATCAGGAATCAGCTGCAGATTTATGACAACCGAGGTCCAGTCTGGACCACAGGGATTGTTGCAGGTTTAACTCAGACTAATGGTTTGTGCTTAGTTGCTGTGGACCAGAGTGACGAAGAGAAACAGTGAGCAGAGAGAGATGCCACCAGTCAGCACGGCTTTCACCAACAACACCGTCCAACTGCCCAACAGGAAGACATGGACGAACAACCTGAGGGCAACACAGAGATAAACACAATGTTAGGAACAAAACGGTTCATTGGCATTACGGAGACCATCCATCAGAGACTTCAGAAAGTCCCAACTCTTCCACTGGTTGATGCATTTGTATGTCTAGAGTTTAATAAAGCAACAAGGTACGAGAGGCTGTACTTTATCTTCAATAGTGTAACAGTTCGAAGGTGTGGTTAGGCCTGACGCGCAGCTATTTACACACCCTGTGACTCACTCTCAAACAATCAGAACACTGGATTTCATCTACCTGTGTTATAATAAAAGTATATAGTCTCTTCCAGTCACCAATGGTGACAGCACAATGAACCCATTAATACAATGGTGTCATAAAAATGCTCTGCTCCTCCTCCATTCCTTTTATTCAATTTATATTATATTTTTTAGAATTTGATTGGTATTGTGTGCTACTAAGACATTTGAAATCTAGCTAAATAGGAAATAAATCAATAGGTTAAGACAATTAAAGGACATGACATACTTTGTAGCTTAAATGCGCCTGTATTTTGCTATTAATAACTTGTGCAGTTATTCCTGTGGCTGATGTTACTGCTGTTAACTAGTGCCATCCTGTGGCCCACAAAACAAAGTGCAGCCACCGCATAGGCGGCTCAATCAAACCAAAACAGAATTTTCATTGAAGGAAATTCCTTTTTGGAAATATGCTTCTCCACTCTCTTGTCCAACGTTAGTAGAACACTGATATCATGTGGCATCTTACTCTCACACCACTCCGCTCTCCGTGTACTTTGCGTTATGTCCATGTTGGTTTTGAGCATACACGTGTTAAAGTCAGACTTACTCCATTAAGAAGGACTTGTAGACGCAGAGAGTCAGCAGCACAGTAACAGGAAGCCTGAAGCTCTTAGGAAGGTCATATCGTGTGAACATCCACACAACTGCTGCCATGCCGATGTAATGGATCTGTACATACAGAGCAATAAATAACACTTAAATAAATTCCTTTTTACAAACTCAGGTCCCATCATGTACACATTTACACCGCAGCAACAAATGCATTATAATGTATAGCAACAGAAAGACAGAAATTCTAGTTTTTGGACAGGGAAGGAAGCAAATCCTTTTCATAGATTCTACAGACCATTGTGGTATACATTGTGCGTGCGAGAAAAAAAAATTGAGCAGTATTCAAGTATTCAAAATGAGACAGCCCCTCTGAGAACACTGCGGGAGGAGGTGAGATGAGAGGAAAAGGCTGACATAAGATAACGAAAAGTGACAAAGGGGTACAGCTACTCACCAAACTAATGTTAGAGTCAAAACTCATCTGGATGTACTTCCAGTCAAACTCAATCCCTCTGGCTCCAACCCAAAGAGGAAGACACCTGGAAGGCCACAAGCAGGACATCATTTGCACAACAGTTTGGATCTAATGTTTCTGCAGCAGCTTCAGCATCACTGCTCACCTGGACATCACAAGTTCAGCGGTTGCCCAGCCCATGGCAGCCACCATGATCTTGTACTCCCCTTTACCAGCATTACGAGACATCACAAGATGGAGACCCAACAGGTCGGCTAGGTCCACCGTGGCCTTCATAAATTCCTGGACAACAGAACGACACATTACAACCTCCTACTGGCATACTTTGTTATTATATTTCACAAAATAGGACCACGTGCGAGAAATGTATCTTTCTGGTCTTTTGACACTTACTCCAACAAAGTCGTAAACTCCAGCTCCTCCTTCCCACGTGGGGAAAAATGTAGCGAGAAACAGCATCTGAAACACAAACGCACAAAAAAAAAAAAGATGAACACTTTAGCAAAGCATAGTTTGTGCTTTCCGATGCCGTGTCTGTGAAGGATCGTTATGGGAAAGCTCGCTCACCTTACAGAGCTGGACAAACAGGTAGGTTGCTCCAGCCTGGACACATCTCCAGAAGGCATTGTACTCTGAACTAAAGTTTGAACAAACAAACACAATGTCAAATGGCGGGAAATGTAAAAAAAAACGAGGCAATTTGGGGAAAAAATGCTTCAAGAACTTTAGTGCAACAATGTTCATTGAATCAAGTTATATTGTTGCAATGCAAGAGCACGCTACACAGTGTTAAAGAGATTATCTGGTCCTTCCAAACTCTGGCATTACTAAGCAGATTATCAACCGACTGCTTAGCATCTGAGCATGTGTTGCTGCAACAAAGGAATAAAAACTACATATCTTCTATATCACACGGTTTGTACAACTTGCATCAGTAACCACACATTGCAGATCCCTTATTCAAACACTTACAGGCCACTGCACTTGTATGCTATAAAGTAAGGGAAATAAGCCAGAGCGAAGCAGTTCCCAAAGTGAAACAGTGTCATGATGCCTGGTCACAAAACTCAGCTCCCTGGAGAGAGAGAGAGAGAGAGAGAGAGAGAGAGAGAGAGAGAGAGAGAGAGAGAGAGAGAGAGAGAGAGAGAGAGAGAGAGAGAAGATGTTACTTCACAGAATGGCGATACGATCAGATTTTCTTATTACACCCATGAAAATAGTGAAAATAACCACTTCTGGGAGAGGCCAAGGAAACCAAACAATATCTGGTTTTGACCGACTAACAACCCCGAAATCCACATATTAAATATAAATTGAAGCTCACTGTAAGACAAACAAAGCAGATCATTGCACACGAGAAGCTAAAAGCAAATATAAGTGACTTAAATGACAAACGCTAAACTGCTGGCTTGTTGACTGGCTAATCGACTATTTAATGATTTGTGGACACATTCATCACGTGTTTATTTCTACCCAACTACCGTTACAGCTGTAGCGCAGTGTGCGTGTAGCACAAGGTTATTACGGGTAATGCTAACGTTACACCGACGGACACACACACGAGCTCTGTCGATAAAAGCAAGCTAACAGATTGACGCTCCGGCAAGTCTGTCATCACCCATTAAAGGTATTTAGCGGGTGTCTATATGATCTAATTTGCGGAGTTATTTAACGATACAAAGTTAAAGTATTTGAGGAAATGAACAATCTGGGCAGAGGGTTACGTTAGCCGAACTAACGCTTACGATATGGTCGTCGGACACGTTTCTATATCAACGTTAGAGAACAAGCTCGGAGGACACCGTATCGTCCTATTCCACCACAACACCTCCATTAAGCCATAATTTAATCAACATGACAGCCACTGTGAAGCAGAGCCTTTCCGCGTCAACGCTTACTGAGTTTGAAGGGCTGGAGAGACGCCGTCGTTCAGCGGGGCCGTCAAGTGACAAGCGGAAGTAGGATGAGCTCAACCTCGAAATGTGTCCGACTACACCAGCAGTCATTCACCAACAGGTTCCACAAGGTGCGTCATACAAACACAGGCACACAGAAACGCGATGAACGGAAGTCCCGCAGCTCAAAATGACGTGCGCCTCTAGTCATGGGGTGACGGTACCGGAGGGCTTGTTCGGCCCAAAAAGCACGCAAAATGCAAATTGTTTCATTTAAAAACATTTGGGCATGAAATAGCATGGCATATGAAGTTACACTACTGAAGCTTACTGTTTTTAATTGAAAAATTAATTATATTCAATATGCGAACTTTGTTTGCAGCAGATGCTTTAAACAAAGGCAAAGAACCCTGAAAGGTATTCGATTGTTGTATATGAAGAGCCCTGTTATTTCTTTGTCTATTTTCATATCATACTGTACAGTTTTTTTCAAAGACAATTAAAGGCAATGTCAGCTCAAATTACATCATGCCCTTCATAATAATGGTGGAATGAGCTCTCTGATGACATCATGACCGCACAGAGCCTTCCACTTTCCAAACTAAAGCCACACCTCTTCAGACCAGACCTGGACTAAAACACTGACAAATTGTAGCACAATTGTACTTACAATGGCTCTGATCTATTGCAAGTCGCAAATCAGCTTACTTACCACTAACATAAATACACACTAACATAGATGTAAAATATGATGCACCAACATGTTTCTTCGCTGCGAGCAGTTCCTGGCGGTCCAGTTGTGCCGGTCTTGTTTGGACGGACAGTCTGGCAGCATAAACCCTGCCCTCCACTGTGTGTCCATCATCAACTAGCAGGCTTTCAGTCTCCCTGTATTAAAAGGCTTTGGTCAGGGAGGCTGATTGATGAGTTACAACTTCGAAACAAGAGGCAAAGACCCAAGTAGCTGAAAGATTTAAGTTGCCGTGAGCGTCATGACATAAGTATAGTCTGATCAGAATGTAGCTTAGAATTGGCCCCAAAAATGAAGCATGGTAGCAGTTATAATTTATAGATTAATTGAATTTCGAGATAATAAAACAAGCCATTAAATCAATTTATGGCTTTTGATGTGTTAATATAAACCCTGTAGCTTCAAGAGGTTAAGGGACTTCCAGTTCATTTTTGTGGCGGCCATGATGTTCACTGGGGGCCGCAGGGGTAACACACTAAATAGTGGGAAGGAACCAGTCATGAGAGCTTGAGAACTATATAAAAATGTTGAACAAGTTTAAATGCATTTTATCTACTTAATGTCACAAAAATAAAATCGTGTTCCACGTTTAAAATTTACCATTGTATGCATGTTTTCAGTTACATTTTTGATTTGTCTTACAGCATTCCATTTGAGACAAAGGACATTACAGGAGGACAGTTTGTGGTTCTCAAATTCTTTATTTTAGTTTACTACTTTCCACGCAGAGTTACAGTAGTAGTTACAGTAGTAGAGTACTGCCTCTCAGATCTTATCCACGGGTGATTAAGCCTTTACTTATAACACAACAGTGGGATGAATACAGTAGTTACCATAGCACTGGGCCATAAGGACACATCTAAAGTGGCAAGGGGGCACACAGACAAATACGGTCACCAACGGTTTGTCATTAAAAGGAAAAAAAGACAGACTCAGAACACTTAACACATATGCTGCCGCCTACGTATACTGTAGTAGAGCTAAGGTCTGTGATGCTAAGACTTTGCTGTGGGTGGCGCCTCAGTGTAAAAGAAGGGAGAGAGTGGGAGGTTGGGGTGGTCCCTTTCTGGCTTCCTTTTTAGACAGGAAGTGTCTACTCCTTGGAGTGCATGTACAGCAGCAGGTCAGCCACACGGTGGCTGTAGCCAAACTCATTATCATACCTGAAGAGAGAAGCAAAAAAAAAAAAAAAAAAAAAAAAAAAAAAAGGAATTCATGATTTGGGTTTGAAAAGACAAAAGTGCTTTGGCTTAACTCTTATTTCAAGACATTTGAAAACTAACCAGGAAATGAGCTTGACAAAGTTGTCGTTCAGGGAGATGCCGGCACAAGCGTCAAAGATGGAGGAGTGGGTGTCACCGATGAAGTCAGAGGACACCACCTGCAAGAACAAATCCAGTGCCAAGTCAGATATACTGTGGTGCAGCCAGGTATAACTGAGGCAATGCATCACCTGCGGAATTCCAACTCAATCATGCCCAAAGCAGGCCTCTTTTTTTTAATGCATCATTGGTGAAAGCAAATCATCCAACTGTAATAAATAATGTAAATCCATGCATTTCAATTGAACAAACATCTTTACCCCATCACCAATAACTTAAAATTGTAGTCTAGGTCATCATTACTACGCTTTGCATTTGCTTTACAAATAAAGATTGGCCGTTACCTGGTCCTCTGTGTAACCAAGCACTCCCTTCATGGGCCCATGTGCGGCCTTCTTGACCGCTTCCTTAATTTCAGCGTAAGATGCAGGCTTGGTCAGACGGCACGTCAGGTCCACCACTGACACATCAGGCACTGGCACCCTGAAGGCCATGCCGGTCAGCTTACTAGAGACGGGACCAAAACAGAAGTTGACCATGGTCAGTTTGTTTTCAAATGCACCTGGCTGATTGACAAACGCGCAGCTCATTATCACACTACAAATAACGCGGTAGCCCGTACCCGTTGAGTTCGGGAATGACTTTGCCCACCGCCTTGGCGGCACCAGTGGATGCTGGGATGATGTTCTGCGCGGCAGTGCGGCCGTCACGCCAGGCCTTGGCGCTGGGTCCGTCCACTGTCTTCTGCGTGGCAGTGTACGCGTGGACAGTAGTCTGCGGAGAACAGTCGCATTACACGAAACATGAGAAACTTTCACAAATACAGTGCCACTATTAACAAAGTCCACGACCAGTGGAGTGTACTGGGACGTACCATGAGCGCCTCATCAATGCCAAAGTTATCATGGATGACTTTGGCCAGGGGGGCCAGGCAGTTGGTGGTGCAGGAGGCATTGCTGTCAACAGAAAGGGTCAACAACCATTATGTTGACAAATCAAGGAAAATGTTTGGGGAAAATTCAAAATGAAAGTCCAAAACCAAAAGCTGTTTTTACCTGACAATGGTCATGGTGGAAGGGTCGTATTTGTCCTCGTTAACTCCCATGACAAACATTGGAGCATCGGGCGAGGGGGCGGAGACTACCACGCGCTTTGCTCCGCCCTGGATGTGAGACTGCGATCGGAGAGAAGCGGGAAGAGGGGCACGGGTTAGAGACCGGACCCACTGGCCGCCTGTGTATTGGTTTATGTGACCCAGTGCAAGCGAGTACATACGGAAGCCTTCTCCACACTGAGGAAGACTCCAGTGGACTCCACCACGTACTTGGCTCCAGCGCTGCCCCAGGGGATCTCAGCTGGCTTCATACTAGAAACAAAGAACAGTCTGAGATCAATGTTCATCGATGCCATTTAGTGTTCTTAACCTTTGCAAATAAAAAAAAAATACTATTACCAAAAAGCTACATCATTTACAGAGTCTAGATTATGAGCAAAACATAACCCGTCAAAATCTAACACGACACCTCCCATATTTACGCTTCGTGTACAGCAGAAATGTTGCTTGTATAACAGCCCTTTCTGTTGGTGTTGCCTTTTGCAGAGCGGCACCATTACTGAAAGGACTGAACCAACAGCCAATAGAACGGTTGTAATGGGGACTCTGGGTTTAGGCTTTAGTCAGCAGAAACATTTCCTCTACACCTCATATTAAAGCCTGGGAGGGGAAACTGGCATTAAAATCTGTAATGCAATTCTATAATTTATGGAAATGGTTCCCTCTTAAGTCAGATGGCTCTCAGCAGCCTCACTTACCACTGGAACACGGAGATTTCGTGTTCGTCGACGATGAGCTTGCCCCCGTCTTGGGAGACCTCGCCAGGGTAACGGCCGTGGGTGGAGTCATACTTGAACATGTAGACCTGAGCGCCAAGAAGAATAAGTAACGGGGTTATAAGAGCAGGGCGGGAGGAGGCAAAGCAAAACTGCAATAGAAGACTAACTTATCAAACTGTATACATCTGACATAAGTGAAGGCGCTCAAAGCTTGTCATCCCAACAAAGGTTCAGGTATAGATACAGTTTGTAACCAATCAGAAAACATTACACGAAGATTCACGCCTACGGTGTGTATAGTACAGTAGTTGTACATCACATGCGGATTTGTAAGCATCTTACCATGTACTTCAAGTCAATGAAGGGGTCGTTGATTGCTACGACCTTGATCCCTTTCTGGAGACAAGCCCTCAGGACCAGACGGCCAATACGACCGAAACTGCAGATTGAGAGAGAATGAGAATTATTAACAGTTGGGGGAAACTGGTGGGAGACTTCAAACCGCTCCTGGTACCTCACGTGCATCCTTTAAAATATTTAACTCACCCATTGATTCCAACACAGAGGTCTGACATGGTTGCTGCTTTGTGGGGGATTGAGTTACCTGAGAGAGAAAAAAACATTTTTTTTTACAGCTACTGATTAAGAAAAACACAAATGCATTCAAATCTCCATCCAATCTGTAAAGCTCTTCCAGCTGGCAACGCAAAAAGATAAAGGTCAACGTGACAGATGCTTGCGTTCTTTGTTGTAAAAACACATTTATAAAACTTCTGCAATGTTACTCTCTTTTGTGGTGTCCTGTACAGAAACAACATGAACACTGGTAGCATAAGGTTGTTGCAGTAGATGATGCATTTGCACCAATTAGTACCAGGGGGTGAAGTATTTTGTGTGCTCCCCAAGTTCACATGACATGACAAGTCAGATGCACGAGTTAAAGTCAAGTGAAAGTGTGCGCCGAGTTTGTTGTCAGTGATGGAAAAATACAGGCTTTGACCCCCCCCCCCCCCCCCCCCCCTTTACATGCATCTGCTGCACGAGCAGAGACATGCTACACCATGCAGGGACGTGTTTTGGAAACAACGGAGACGGGTGGCGGGCGCTGGTGTACGTAACGAACACAAACTTGTATGCACAGGGAACAAAAGAGAAAAGGTTGGCCTTCACTCAGCTATGTGACCTCCTTTTCCCCGGCCTGATTCAGCGCTCCTCGCCACACACTTTCCAGCCCACGTATTTGACCACTTGTTTTTCCTGCCTCCTCTACTAGCCCCACCTCTTCCTCCGTTAAAAGGAGACGCAGACACGCATTACATCTCAGTTTCCTTTTTCATTGCGAGAAGGCAGTCAATATGTTGTGCGCATTATCGTCAATAGGATTCAAACCAAGGGCAACCCAAACAATTGAGCATTATGGTTATAGTATTAACAAATGAATGCAGGGAGCGAGTTGTAAGGGTAATGCAGATCGTCCTTGAGACCCGTTGGTCGACATTTTAGACTACAGTAATCTCCTAATCTGTTGTGTGTGTGTGTGCACGCGCCAGTGGGGAGCATGAGAAACAGGATGTCCATCTGCTGAAATGCATTGTGGGAGCACTTTAAATAGACTATAAAGGCAATCAGATTAATCTCCCACTCGAACGCCATCGTGCATTGAATGATCAATTTCAAGCGGTTCACTAAATGAGTCAAAAGAGAAGTCACCCTTTGTGTTGCCAAAATCAAGTTATTAAACAGTCTGCCTCAGGCTCAAGTGTCATCCTTCTGACAAGGTGATTTGCAGAGTAACTCGTTTGAGCACCATTTCTTGTGGGCCTTTTGTTTGCAGCCTCCATTCAGGGTAGAGCAGCCATTTTGTGCTCTGGTCCCATCATTCATTGCTCAAGGTCACAAAGGAGAGCGGCAGAGGGTGCAGACGGTAACACCGTGGTGTTCTCACATCATTTCTCTCTCTCCTTTATACTTGTGGATTCAGGAACAGATGTGATTAAAAACTCCTCATTTACAATTCACTGAAAATAGTTGGATTAGTTGCTTGCATGAGATTATGAAACTGAAAGTGTGAGTCAAACCACACAATTTTATACTTTACACTCCCTCCTCCATGCCAGTTACTAAGCAACAGTGTGGGGCTGTGATTGAGCAATGGGGAAAGAGGGGGGGGGGGGACCAGCGACTGAAAAAGAAATTCTGTGCTGAAACACTTCTGTTAAACCACCACATTTGAGCTTAAGTAACAAATGCTTTCTCGTGCAGAAAAACCTTCTATGGCAACTCCAGCCACAGTTCCGCCTCTTTGGTCTGCCGACCAATCAGCGCACACCCTGTGGCGACATTCACACAGACATGGACCAGCTCACAGAGACCGTATTGTGCAGGGCCAAGACGTTGCATGCTGTCAACTGCAGGTTGCAATCTGCTGACACTCAAAATGAAAGACTGAGGGAAACAGAAGGAGATATTTTGAATGTGGTAAACTCTTGTGGACTAATGTTTGCAGCCAAATTGATTAGGACGCTGAGGTAAAATACATTTTGATTAATCAAAAGGGGACCCAATTTGTTGCATTGATTGAGCAACCTGAGATCATAATAATCACCTCCTGATGAGCCAGTCGGCCACAGGAAGCAGCTTTGGAGGTGTTCAAGCCTCACTAATGAGGAAGCTGGTGATTTACAACAATCCATAGTGTTGTCAACGCTTTCACTTTAATTACTTCCATGGTTCAACTGCCTTGCTTTTTTTAACCATGAATAACCCTCCCACCCCACTTTACCAGAATCATTGAAATTCAACAACCCGCCTGAGTCATCACTCTTCGTCTGAACCCCCACATTTAGGACAACTCTGCCCTCCATCTGGGCTGTGACCCATTTTCTCTGAGTTCAACTGCACAAAGAGGGAAAGGGGGGGCAAGGGGTCGAATGACTGCGGCTGAAGACCAGACGGACCACAAAAAAAGGAAAGCAGATAATCAACCTAAGGGGACATAGAAAGGCAGCATCAGGTGGCTAAACCTTACAGTTCACTTGGGCAAAAAAAATCCTTCCGATTTCAAGCCCCACCTGTTTGCCAAATAAACAAAGACTCTTCTCTCCGTCTGAGGTGAACAGTCTCAGTAACGCGGCTTGTGGAATCTGGTCTTGTTGACCTTATATGGACCGGAGTTTACTACTGGAAAGTTCCAGCAGCTTCAACAGTGCGATGTTCAAAATACAGAGCGGTCACAGCACAATGTCATCAAATTCTAAATCGTAATCATGGGATTGATGTCCTGGCCTTGAGTGGTGCAGACTGGAAATCCTACGGCGAGTGAATGAACTCACGCTCTTGCTTTTCCTGCCCACCAATACACGCCCCCCTGCCTTCTTTCAGTGGAACCCTTCCCCCCCCCCATCCTACACGCCCTACGTCTCTCCAGTATTTTTCCACTGCGGTGGGTTGCCGGGCTAGAGGGCCAGACTGACTATTTGATTAGTAAATGTTCCCTCAGCTTTGACCCACCTGAAGGCCACAAAAACTGAATAAATGAGTGTTACACCATTGAGTGAACACAGCAGTGATCAGGGATAAAAACTTTGTACACGAACACAAACTTTTCCCTCAGCTCATCAGTATACATTTATTCATTTTAATAGCGTCATCACTGAAAGAATGCCACTTTACTGCAGTAAACTAATCAGTTACATGTCCGGAATCCCCTCACCGGACCACCACCACCACAGGCCCGACTCCGACACGGTCTCATGCCGAGGTTCATTCACCTGCAGCAAACTAACATGCGCAGATACGGAGTATAATAAAAAACTGTTAATTGAAATGGACAGATAAGGCAGTTTATCGTGGCTTTGTGTGTGTGTGTGTGTGGATGGTAAGGCAATGAGCACATACGCCATCATGAATTAGTGAAAAGGCGCGCTGTATCAAACTGCAGAGGCATCTGAAGGAGACATGCGACCACAATGACACAATGCTCTTGTCCCCCTCCCCCCAGCTTGGGTCAGCAGGCAGATGACAAATAGCCTTCCTAAAGCTTACAGCCCCATCCTCTGCCTCCTCTCCCAAGAGTGTTTACAGTCCTACATCTTTAGCCTCATTGCTACTTTGAATGATTGGATTAAAATAAAAAAAATTGTTTTTAATATCACAACAGATAAGTGCAGAATGACTCAGGAGTTCCTACACACATCCTGGACAAGATGGCCGATTGATACGTCAGCTGATGAGGATAATCGAGAAGACATGCCATACTCCTAGGAAACAACATTTTTAAATTCGGAAAATCAAAACACATTTGGCCTTCCCCGTACATTAGATTGAGAGTCAAGATGTCCTCAACATCATGTTGTAGCTCGCTATAGGCTGAAAGAGCATGTCCTGTGAATTGCTGGTGTGCTGTGGATATTCACCTTTGGCAAGAGGTTTACTCCGTCAATAACCCAGTCAGATGATCCCCAAACACCCTGATCCGAGTCAACTACTACAACCGAATGAATGCGTCAAGTATTAGCAACCGCAGAACGCCTTTGCTTCATGTGCAAGGCGTCTCAAAGGCATACAACTCCAATACCACTCACTCTTGGATCAATGTAGTGCATTGATGAAAATAGTATACAATTACATTATGAGATCTTATTGCTAGCAAATGTCATTCTAACCTATTCCCTAGACAATTTCATAAAGACAAGTATACATGCATTTCCAAAGTATGGTTGAGAAAGGAGTCTGGAGGAAGGTTATGATAAATTGTGTTACTTAAGAGGTATTATCTGCAGATCTGTGACTAAGTGGCAGTACATTTAGATTTTCCTACTACAACACTGGCAAGCCTGTTGGCGAGCGTCAGTCATCCAGAGCCTGTGCAAAGAGAAGCTACTCGATCGGTATGGATCGTGGAATAAAGATCAGCAGCTAGTTAGCATCCTACAGCAGCTGCAGGGCCTGCAGGGACCTTCCTCAGCTGAAGGGATGACCTTCAGCAGAGAGACAAGGCCATGAGACCATAGAATAACTGCTGCAAGAGTACTGTCACAATTAATTTTATCAACACAAATGATGATAGTAAGTTGCACCAAAATACCGTGTGGTTGATTAAATCATTACATTTAATAAAGATGTGCGGCTTTAAGCAGCATAGGGCCCTTTGCGTAACCCCCCCATCAACAGGTCTGTCGAGTCAAACTGCGACAGAATTATGCGACACTGCGCTGCGTCACCACAGGAAGGCTCCTAAGCACGACTCTCCCATCTTTCGACATGCCATAAAACCAAGGTCATTGGTTTATCGGTCTTCGCCCTCGCGTCACCGTCTCTGCCGCGTAGGCTGCAACGCATCTCACAGGTCCAATGGCGCCACGACGTCCGACCTCATCACGCAGCGCTCAGGCGGCACGTACCCTTTCCATTAGCGTGAACTCACTCACCGAGTGACGACTACACGGCGGCGGACTACAATTATGAACGGATTTAGCTGCGTGGCTACAAAATGGGCTAAAACACATTTTTTGTATTGGGTTAAAAAAACATGGAGACTAATCCACTTCCGCAAAGATGCAGCAGGAGCTGCCAATGTCACATTCGCTCGGAGCGACTATTGCGCTTCAGATGAATAGATTACACACTATGAATGGGACACTCACTTTTTTTGCGGGTTTTCTTAACAAAACAGGAGCAACATTGGTGGTCATGTTAATGAGAAAATACGTTTTTTTTTATGACGCCCGTGTGATGCAACGAATCGACTCTTACGTAAGGACTAGCCTCTCTCCGCACTGCAAGGCCGCGGCCGCATCCCTCCCCATCCTCGCGTCTCTCTTCCTGTGCTGACGCCGTCAGCCCGAGAAAAAGTGGCCGTTTTACAGATGCGGTCGAAGATAATAACGCCACAACGCACTCGCGCGTTTGTCTGTCGTGCACTGGTGTCACTTTTAGCCCAAAATATGTGGCGGAGCAGCCAGTAAATTCGCCACTAATATATATATATACATAAAAAGATAAGGCATATTATGAAACCGGCAGCAGAGACTACGTCGTGTTAAATGCGTCTCGTATTCCAGCTGTTAGACGGTGACGTTCTTACCTTCCGCTTGATGCTTTTCGGGTCTGTGTGCGCAATCCTCACTGCCGCCTTCCGCTTTTATACAGGACACGTGCCACGGGGAGCTGGTCGCCTTGACGACGTGACGTCACGTCCCCTTTGGCTGCTCGGCTCCATTCGGGACGAGGTGCTGGTCACGACGGTCTCTCAACGGTGCTGCCATGGTAACTAATGGGATGAATCCCCGATCTGGTAACGCATTTTTTCACATATCGAATGGACACCCGCAGGTTGTGTCGACGATTAAAGATAATATCAACCAGAGAGGAACACGCACAGAAATGAGCGGTTAGAGATACAGATAGGTAGGATGACAAAAGTAAAAGAACAATGACGAAGCATTTAGTCCCTTTCGCACATGTACAGAGCTGGTCACGTGGATGTGATGAAATAGTGAGGAGAGATGCATCGACATCCTTTATTTGAAATAGGAAAAGAGCAGCTGTAGCTCACAATGGTCAAAAGCCACAGCGTCCATGGTCACTATAAGCATGGTGCAGGGTCCTGTTGGATTGCCGGGTCTGGGCATATGTTTTTATATCCAGGCCTCTACGCGCTTTGAACTGAAAGGGACTGGGTCGCCAGTTCGTGTGTGTGTGTGCAGCCATGTTACGTAAGAAGTCATGCCACTAGACAGCCTGTTCTGCTGCTTAACTCGACGTATACGTCATGCACATATAGAGACGATCGTAATATGAAACGAAGGCAATGACTATACAACTAAAACAATAGAAAACTAAATTTAAAACGAGCTGTTCTACACTCTCAGTTCCTGTTTGGATGTCACAGCACGTAAAACCAGCCTACGTGAGGGAGGGCGCGTACAAGTGTAAGATGGGAAATCCCTGCAGTGCAATAGGGAAGGAGTTACAGGATTTACACACACTGCACATCCTGTCTTAAGATGATGTAGCATATAAATGAGTTCATGAGACGGACATCATGCTACTGCACATATCGATTTGTCAATTAATTTATTCATTTTTGTCAAATTAGACAAAACATGTCTTTTTTCAGGTCATATTACGTCTCAATTTGAAATCATATAATACAATCATTGTATGTAGCTCTTCTGGGTGGGCTATTTATTTATTCTTCACATTTCACCACCGTCACAGGACCCACGCAGAACCAGAAATTAGTATGACGCCATCTTCTGGACAAACCATAACACTGCAGCTTATTGCAGAACCTTCTCGTTAATGTTTTAATGGTTTTAAATCGAGTGGTCCCAAGTCAGTGGTCGTTAACCGTGCGGAGCAACGCCAGGAATGCCACTTTTGCAAACTTTACCTTTAGAGAGATAAGTTAGTTCAACGAGACGCCGAGTAAACGTGTTCGCATCCCGGCCACCAGTATGTGGCAGAATAAATGTGTTTAAACCATAGATTTATCTAGGTCACCACATATGTCCAACTCGCGGCCCGCCGCCGGTGCTTAGTGTTTTAGTTTGAACTATCAGTGGGGGAGATTTGGCAAAATTCGACACATCCTTGTCAGCCATCATCGTTTCAGCTGCGAGCCTCATCTTCGTCATGCCTCTACCGGTGTGCCTGCATGACGTCACCTCTGTAAAAGCACATTCTTCTTTTCAAAGATTTTTTAAAGAAAGTATTTCCAGATTGATTGTTTCTCACAACTTGTGCATTCACTGTTCAATTCGGGTTGTGCTACTTGTTGTGGCAGCTTCAAGTGAGAAACAACAGCATGGAAGAGGAAGGCATATTTTCGGGGCAACCCTCAGGTAAATTCGATTAAAGCCACTGGTGATGATTGTGTTAAGTGCTTCTCTTTGGGTTGTTTTAGTGGTTACAGTCAGATAAAAAGTGTCACATTTTGATCATTCATGTGGGTCACTTTCCTGCTCCAGTATGGTTATTGATGTTGCTGTGTTTTTTAGACATTTCTAATCACAATGTAAATACTCTTTAACAAAAATTAAGAAAATAATTAACAGCATTAGTGACTTGCGATTGTAAAACCAGCATTAAATTGAATTGCACATGGTTGCTGTGGAACCCGCCAGTGTTTTAGGGCCACGATGCATTCCATGACACCTGCAACTTTCACTATTCACTATTTCAAAAGCTTCACATGAACATGAAGGTTGAACCAAAGAAATCTCCAAAAAAAAGTGTTCCATAAGATGTCTCAAGTGGTTTATTGAATGATTCCACTTAGCAGTGAGGTAGAGAAATGTGCTGAGTGGACGGCTCTGGGCGCTTCTCTTCACATCCACCCTCAGGAGCACCAGGATTTCCAAAGGACACAACAGGAGTGCTGCCCTAAAATCAAGAGATAGGAGGGTTTTTCCTCTTTCGCTTGCTAAGGAATGCAATAAAACATGTATTTCCCTTTGTCGGCTCTCAATAATATTCCATATTCAGTTACACTGCGTGTTGGTGTTCACTCTAAATCCTCTCTACTCTAACATTACCAACCGGTCGAATGTTATTGCAATTTAGAGACATTCACAGGCTTCATTTACTACACAGAGTATTACGAAATATGTTAAAGGGACGTTAGCTTTAAGAAATATATGTTTACTCTTGATGTTTCTGAATGTTAGCAAGAAGCTACTTGCTCACTTACTCCAGTGAACCGTGCCCACGGCCCTCCAGCTGGTCCTCTGGTCAGCCATCCTTCGCATCTGGTCGGGAGTGAGCGATAGTCTTTTCTCCTCATGGTCACCATGGATATAGTCCAGGAAGTTGAGTCTCTGAAACAGAAGAATAGAAAGTATTTCAACTAGTCTGCTCTCCATCTTGTCCTGGGAGTGGACTGTGAGCATTTCTTTTTAGAGAGTGTACACCTGGATGTCCGGCAGGAACACAGAGTCTGGCTCTTCCTCCTTTGCTGCTCCCTGTGTGGACGTCAGAGCGCGTCTTGTGATGCTGCAGACTGAGAAAGATTATCTTTGCATGACATAATAAAAAATGTGAACAAATAAATGGCAAAAATTTAGATTTAGTTTATATTAAATAATATTACTTTGTATTCATGTTATAGGTCACTGTTCCAACAAAACAGACACTGGTACTTACTTTTTCACATGGGGGAAAAAAATGGGAAAAACACATCTGTATGGCATGTAATTGTTAAATATTATGAACTGTATCTCCTATATTTTTGGCCATAGAAAGGCCTTTCTGACCTTGCGAGTTCAACTTACTCTGTTGTCATCAGTTTACACTGATATCTTCACTCTTGACCTGTAAAGGCCTTTCTAACGTCACAAGTTCAACTTACCCTGTTGTCATTATTGTCATCAGTTTTCACTGATATCTTCACTCTTGACCTGTAAAGGAATGCGGGGAGGGGGGGCAGGGATCGTGTGTATGAAAGCATTTTTGTCTTCTTCAGCCCTGCCAGATGCAAAGGCTACTTGCTCGGGGTGTCAACGCCTCTGCCAGTCCCAAAGGCCGGCCCTCAGGATGAAAGAAGTTGATCGATCCACCGTGCAAAGATGAAGAAGTACTACAGAAAAGCCCCAGTGCAAGACGCTACATGGGGGACACTAGCCCTGCCAGACTCAAAGACTACCATGGCAACCACTGTTCCTGCTGCAAGTGGAGTCAGTGGTTGCTCCAAAGCTTCCCGGAGGATTGTCAATCCGAGTCGCTGTCTTCGGACAACCGCCCCCTCTTCGCAGCAGACTCCTCCCCGTCGCTCTCTTCCCTGGGTCGTTTAGCGGAGAAGTCGAGGACAGAAGTTGAAGGAGATTCAAGGACTTCTACATCCAGGAGCTCATCAGAAGAATCTTCTGG
The DNA here is from genome assembly GCF_949316345.1 of Pungitius pungitius. Classification (NCBI taxonomy): domain Eukaryota; kingdom Metazoa; phylum Chordata; class Actinopteri; order Perciformes; family Gasterosteidae; genus Pungitius; species Pungitius pungitius. The sequence continues at coordinate 2,432,681 of NC_084910.1, forward strand.
GGGCACTGCTGGCCCAAGGTCTTCAATGTCCAGCAAAGGGACCAGAAATGGTAACTCACCCTCGCCATCAAAGCCCTCCTCCTCATCGGGTAGCCCTAACCTGTACCTTTCAAGCATACGGTCAATTTCATTGTTCCTATCATCATCATCATCACTATCATCAGCATCATCATTGTCACCATCATCATTAAAGAGGTCAGCGTGAAAGACAGCAGGAAGATAGTGAGGGTGAGCGTGAAGAAAATCACTGCTAGTATGAGGGTCAGCAAGAAGAAAATCACAGCCAGCATGAGGGTCAGCAAAAGTGTAAGCATAGGGTGCAGCATAGGGAGGAGCAAAGGGAGCAGGGTAGGGAAGATCATAGGGAACAGGGTAGGGAGGAGCATAGGGAGCAGGGTAGGGAAGATCATAGGGAACAGGGTAGGGAGGAGCATAGGGAGCAGGGTAGGGAAGATCATAGGGAACAGGGTAGGGAGGAGCATAGGGAGCAGGGTAGGGAAGATAATAGGGAACAGGGTAGGAAGGAGCATAGGGAGCAGGGTAGGGAGGAGCATAGGGAGCAGGGTAGGGAGAAGCATAGGGAGCAGGGTAGGGAAGATCATAGGGAACAGGGTAGGGAGGAGCATAGGGAGCAGGGTAGGGAGGAGCATAGGGAGCAGGGTAGGGAAGAGCAAAGCTAGCATCGCAGGGAGGAGGAAAAGGAACCTGCAGCCGACCGTCCCCGCCGGGGGGCTCGGCCTCAACCTCCTGCAGCTCGTCCACACCTCCCTCCTCGTCCTCCGGGCGCTCAGCGAACTCGTGACAAACTGGGTAGAACAAATTCATAAAAAGTTACATTCACAATCAACACAAATATATAATATAATATATTTAAAACATTAAGGCAGAGTGAGAGTGATCTTAGCCAATCAGAATCTCCACGTGTGCCCTGTGTAATAATCATGTTACATCTACACATTTGACTTTGGAAGTTGTTGTAGCATATTGGACTGCTAGAAAATGTTCAATAAGGTTTGCACCTTTTTGAAACATTAATGAGGGGATGTTGGAGCATGACTCTTAAGGAAAACAATTGTCTTAGTCTGCTTTAAAAGTAACTAATGTCACATCAGTAATTATCAGCAGCAAATATGAAGATGCTACTTCCATAGCCACCGTCTGGACTTACTAAGGTAAAGGTCAGTGTGCACCGGCACAAACTATTCTCCTTCATAGTTTATAAGCAAAGTACATTCATCGTAATTTAAAGTGGTGCTGCCAACTCTTTCGCCGTGTGACACACGTTTTTGCCTCTTTTCACACGCACTCACGCCACACATCTAATTTCTCACGCAAAAAAAAATCCGGCCAAGACTCGTTCGTTCCTTTTTCAAAACTCCACGATAGATGGCGCTGATGAGCCACTGAGCCATATGCGCTGCACCCCGAAATAAGCCACAGAAGAAGAGATACCAGTGGCGCGAAATAAAACCAAAACTGACGAAGAAACGGTCACTACCGACTAGCTAGGTATGAAGCAATGAGATAGCATCCAATTCACTACTCACTCTCTTAAACTTTAAATCTTGAAAGAAATTATTCATTTGTGAATGTGAACATGATTAGTGTGGTGAATGTAAACTCAGCTGTCAACAAGCAGCAGGAGAACACATTATTACTAGCCTATTGGTATACTAGCTAGATGCTTAAAATAGCTAGGGATGCACTGAATCCAGGATTCGGGGGAATATTATTATTATTTGTTTCTAATGGACCGTGTGGTGGGAGGCTTTGAATGAAGAATAATGTCGTTTTTGGCTGAACATAAATCATAAAGTGCTCTTTAAGAATACAGCTATTTACAACATGGGTATAGTTTCAGTTAAGAATTAGTATAATACCATTCTAATCAAAATATCAATCTACCTACCTAGGTCAAATCTTAAACACTTGTCTTGTATAAGGCTTACATGTGGTGCATAGGCAGTCATTTAGGCAATAGTTTTCTGGTTTAATGTTAAGTCTAGAATGCTGAAGATGAATCAGAATTTCAGGTATTGCACGTTTAGCAGACCACTCAAAATCCACTAGAATGCAGGAAATCACATCTATATAATCCAAAATGTTGTGGGGGGGGGGGGGGGGGGGGGGTGGACCTTCAGATATGTCTGCTTCACAAAATGTAACTAATATTGTCCATCTCCAATAAGCTGCCCCTATCAATGGCTTTGTGCCTCCCCACAAACCACCAGAATGCAGGGTACAACATGGGTTCACCAGCAATGTACAGGTATGATATTCCCTATAGTTTCTGATTAATAAATAAAAGGTTTTATGTGCAGAGACCCGCGTCCACAACAACAGGCGTGGGTAACTGCCTTCAATAAACAACACGGGTCTGTAAAATATCCACACGGAAACATGTTGGAAACTAAGCTAACGTTAGGTCCATTAGCTGCACAGAGCTAACGTTAAAGTTTACTTCATCTCTTTCTTTCAGGCTCTTCGTCTCTTGAATGAATATCCGAGTCATGTGTAAAATGGAGCCGTCTAAACCTGCGCGTTCTAAAGTTCGCTCCCGCAAGTGATGATTCAAAAAACGTTCTTTTCCCCCCAACGTTCTTGTGTGACTGCCGACGGCGCCATTTTGTCTAGCCAATTTCCGAGACAAACTTGGAAAAATATATGCATTTAAGCAAAAATAGTAATACCATTTAAATCCCTATACATGTGTTGAGACATTACACACCGTCCCAGCCACAAACAACGCGCTCGTAACGTTTCATTACCATTTACACGGCCAGCTGTGCCCCAAATCACTTTTTCCATCATTTGCTAGCTTAAATTCTGAACGTTCCATTTCTCAATATTCAACATTTACCGTTATTAAGTGCATTTTTTTACTGAGATAAGCCACATGCATGCTAAGAACATTAATAATCACATTTGGCATGACATGAAAATATGTCTTACGTCCACAGGCAAGGGTCCACGGTCTCCAAGGCTCCATGGCAGGGGGTCCACTGGAAGACTACGCCTCCTCCACGTAACACTCGTTAGTATTACTCTAACACTCGGTTCGCCAACAACTTATTCGCAAGTAGTTTTCCACTAACCACTAACCAACCAATATCGGGCCTCAGACTGTTCAACTCTTTCAACACAGCTACACTCGTCAAGTTCAACAGCAGAAGTGAATTCTGAAAGGCCAGCAGCGCTCAGGTGACCTCGGTGAAACGTCACCATTCTGTTGCCATGGCTATCGCTTTGCGTGAGGCTGATTTAAAGTAGTGGATTGTGTACATGTACATGTGTTTGGACTCCTTTGTACAACAGGTGTTTTCCTCCATTGAGTACAATTCTCTTTCCTGATACTAAATCACAATCTCAATAAAGTTTGAAAAAAAAAAAAAACACCTACCCATGGTCGTAAGATACTCATTTATGTCGCTACGACCACCGGAGGAACCTACGACCGACCATCGCCACCGACCACCGACCATCACCACCGACCATCGCCACCTGCCGATCTGACAGGAACCTTCCATCGACCACTTTTCGCACTCGGCGTCCCTACATTACACCAGCGGGGCGCGTGTGCGCATTTGTCCGTATTTGCGCACACACCAGCGGACACACATCCGCCCCGCCGCCGTGTGACAGCCGCGCCCCCTACGACCCGTCAAATGGTCTTGTAGCCCACACAGGAACCCTTGACCAAATGTCTGTTTAACGTGACAACAACTGAGACGTCACAAACAGAAAGGTGATAATGAATCCTACTGATATTCCATCGTGGACAGCCCGTGTTTCACGCCATTGTTATCCCACACACGCCCAGACTCACAAACACCAAGTCCATTGGTGGTAGAGGTATTTCCTCATGGTGTAAAATTAGTATGTCCTCAAGTTATTTTGCTTCTGATAAATTGCAGAAGTAGGATATTTTACCAACCAGAGTATCCAAAGTTTAGTTTTAAACAGAATTGACTGTTGTGTGTGTGTCACAACAGTGTGAAGCAGCATATGTGCTGATTCATAGTATTATGTCACTCAAGATGTAGAGTAAAAGCAGCAGAGTATAAAACGTCACGGGGACACCGAAACACAGACAAACACACAGATTTTTTTATTTTATGTAAAACAATATCAATATAGCGAAGTTGAAAAGTCACAAACAACTTCACTCACACTCAACCATTTGGTCTCCATGTCTGTGAGACATCTTACATTTCAATCATCTACTCCTTTCAGTTCATCAATCAGATTTCAGGATCATTTGTTGCCAGTGTATGTTGGCCACACAAGGACTTTGACATGGCAGGTGGTGCATAACATTGGACAGGATGAAGATGTGCGACTGGATTTGAAGGCCATTGAAGGCCAAACACAACATTTTCCATGTGCTGCAGCAGGGGGCAACGTTGCCCTTTTTATAAAATAGTAGTTTGAGGCTACGTTAATCATGATCATTTTTAGGGTCCTCGCTACGACTAGTAGTAGAGGAACCTATTGTATTTCAAGGAATTATTATTATTATTATTAGGGTCCTCGCTGAAGCCCTGAACACACCCTAATTCTTTCCTAATTTTTGAAGTACAGGGGCACTGTAATTAATGGTTGAAAATCTGCCTTTTTGGCCGTTTTTTGGCTCGCAGCTTTAATTTAGTGATCATTTTTTTGTGTTCACCTTCAGCTCAAACTAATATTCTATAAATAACATCTAATCTAATAAAAATGTATACTATTTAAGAACAAATATTATAATAAACAAATAGCAGAGCAGTGTGAAATGAGTGCACTAAAAGATGTTGGGGTAATCAATTTATCAACTGCTCTCTTTCTTACAAATTTGACTGTTAGTCATGTGACCATTTTGATGAAAGGCAGAACTTCACATCGTGTCAACGATAAATTCAGCCTAACATAAAGACATCTAAAACTATATTCATTGGGTTCCACACTCAGGGTTTCTTAAACTTGGGTCTAGACTTTCATACAGTACATTAAGTCGAATCCTGCTCGGAGAGAGTACTTGTATTTTTAAGATTTTTAAGGATCCATAAATAAAATCCCAAAACGGAAGGTTATGTAGGGCAAGTAACCTGCCAATTTCCTTGTTCTGACAAATATTTGATCAATTTTGTCCACATAGCCATGTATTTTTCCGATGTTGGTCTCAAGGGAGTGTCAGTCTTTCCGTATGGATTTCTCCAATGATTTGTTTTCACTGAAGGGGTGTCGGCCTATAACCACTTATGAGTCATTTCTTTTTTTCTGCTACTTTTAATAAAGAATGAGCCATTTCAACACGTTTGCAGGGAATCTGAGGGACTAGTAGCAGAAAAGGCAAATGTTTGATGATAATAGCAATATTTTTTTATTTACCCTGCATGAACTCCAGTGTGCCATACATATAACTATACAAATAATAAGAGAAGTACAAGTTTATCATCTGCTATGCTAAGGAGTGGTATGAGGAAAATCCTTTACAATATATTTGCGTCGTTCTTTTTCTTTTGTGTTGTTTCTTTCCTCCATACACCATAGATTATGTCTAGGAAACAGAGGGGCACCTGTGTAGCGGAACAAAGTATTTATTGATATTTAAACTTGCTTATGTAAACCGTCAGCTGGATTGAGAGCCTAGCCAAATCTGTCATATACACCTCCTACTACTACTTAACAGGAAATTTAGGTCTGAGCCGAGGTGTTTGTGTGAATCTGCAGATGTGAACATTTATGAGATTTCAGGCTTTCTTTTATACACAACATTGGAAAAACAAACCATTTGTCATTATACTTCAAACTTTTAAAATAATTTCCATATGTTCCAGTTATGTCATGCGTTTAGTCGCCAGAGCATTATGCTTCATTTTCACGTTTACATTACTCCATCTGATTATATCTTGCATAGTTTATCTTCACATTCTCAACCCACTGAAAGTGATTTAAGACAACGCTAATGCCGTGGGCTCACACAGTTCAACACACTGAGCCCATGGTACCATTAAAACAACCTTCTGACCCCCTCAGGCAGAGAGCCGGCCCTCTGATAATATTTTCGTAGGCTGTGAATTATAAGTGTTTAAAGGGGCACTAATCGCAGTTACGCTCATGCCAAGAGCTGCTGAGCATCAGTAAACCACACAGTCTGCATAGAGAGAGCCTCGAGGCCAAGGTTTAACCAAAGTTAAAACATTCATTATAACAATTATTTTTAATGGCGTATCTGCCTTTTAATAAAGCACACAGTGGAAAACGAAAAGAAAGACGGGGGAGGCTCTGGGATGAGACGCCGCAGAGCCTTTTGGTCATTTAAACCTTTGACACCACTCATACGAAGTTCGCAGCATGGCCGCAGCTTTTCCAAACCGTGTGACAAATATGGTGGACGGCTACAGCGAGTCGGTTGGAGGCTACGGCTCGGGCTGGAGGACTTTGGGGTCGAGTATGATGCTCTGAACAGATATTGAGAAGGCAGTGTTTTGTTTGGACATTTAAAATCTTCCACACAGTCCAAACAAAACCAGAGACGCGGAAATAAAGTGAAATGCAACACACGCTGTTAACTGAATATTTGTTAATTTCGTCATGAATTTTCCGAGCACCATTACATGAAATCCCAATAAAGTGAGGCAGGCGTATTGCATTTCAGGGTTGTCCAGCAGAGGACAGCACACTTCTGCCAATCCTAAACGCAAAGCACGGCCATTGGTTCACGAGGAGGTGCAAGAAAGTGTTGTGTTCTAGAAATGAAGAAGAAACTCCGGATGGACAGAAGACGTCTTGGATTGAAAGTTAAAATCAAAAAGATTTATTAATAAGATGTTGTGCTGATAAGAACCTCTCAGCTGAGGAGCCGCTGGTCTCTGCAATCCGGGCATCCCATTGCCCACCTGAGAGTGACCGTCTCTTCCTTCTACCAACCAACTCCAGAACAATGGGTGCCTACAGGTATTTATAGAGATCAGTGATGCCTCTGGGCATGTGACTTCTCCTGGTGCTTTCGATGTAATTCGGATTTCAATTGTCTCTCGGTTAATGTCAGTTGTCCTGTCAAGTATTGCATGCATGCATTTCGGCTGATTACATTACATTGAATACAATCTTAGCTGTACATTGGTATTATTCTATTGATTTCAGTTTTACATAATAGTTACACTATTCTCATTTCTTTATTGATTACATAGTTTCAGAATCATAGCTGCATCCTTTTATTAATCATTTACGAACTGGGTCGTCAGTTTTTTTCCTAATAATCTACAAAAGTTTTTTTTTTAAAGTTAACTCATAAGCTAACTCATAATCAGATAGCCGATGGGTTCTTTGATTGTATTTTAGCCAATGCGTTGTGGCTCTTTTCTTCTCCAAACGGACCGTTTACCTGAAAAGAACCAAAGGCCCGCTGAAAGGAGACCGGAGCATTTCTGACAACAAAATCTTGTCCCTTAGCCTCTAGATTCTGCATTGATTTGCAGATTTCTGATACAGAGATTCATCAAATGTTCCCCCTGCATGCAGCTCAATACACACTATTCTCACTCAGCAACCGAAAAAATATTTTGGGGATAATTTCTCAAGTAAATTAACAAAGCCCCAGCCCCATTTCCACAGAATTATGTATACACATCTAAAAATATTAGTTGAAAAAAAAAATCCAACAGGCTCCGAAATCTGGATGATGGAAAATTCTAGTGT